>NC_140634.1:1407500-1760000 GCF_057382275.1 Copadichromis virginalis
TAGGAAACGCAGAATCCTGCTTAAAGCACAGCATCCTGAAAACATCCAGACGAAACATTTGGAGGGCTCACCAGAGCATTTAGAGTATTTAAGGGATGTTGATCTGCGGTGTCCTTGGAATTTGTACAGCACAAGAAAACTAATGAGTATTCCTTTGTTGTCGTGGTAACCTGGCTCTGTTTACTTTGCTGGAGATGAGATGGTGACGGTGTTTACCTGCCAGCCCAGAGACTGCAATGCTGCCGTAATCGGGTTACAGTGAAAACATTAGTGTGCGTGTTGATGTGCCGAGCACAACGCTGGACACTGTGGGTCTGTGCAGCAGCGATGTGGTCGAGGCTCCTGATGACAGCAGCAGCTGCTCCCTGTGGCTTTAACAACAGCAGGAGTCGCATTGTTCCCACATCAAAGCCCGCCCTCACTCTTTAATCTGCAGTACAGGACTGTTCAGCCTGACCTCTGCCCAGGCCGCCTTTAAAGTCTGCTGCATACATTAAACCTTTTTAGACGCTGTAACGGCTCCAGTCGATCCTCCAAACCCGACGCAACATTTATTATAATTTTATAAGCTCTAAATGCTCCTGGATGCCCATGTCTTCCATTTTCAGGAGCAAACATGCATTAGCAGCCTAAAACGTTTAGTCAGCTCTGCACAAAGTACACACCAACGTGTCTCAACACAAAGGACTCCAAGCAGAAAAGTACTGAAGGCAAAAGAGAACAGCTGAAGAGGATCGGAGCCTCCTGGCACAAAGAGTCGACCATAATTAAAGGTTAGAGAGTCAAAAAGTGCCGATGAAAGGAACGCTTCACTGAACTTACAGCGTCTGGACGTGATGCAGACACGTTCAGGCCCACTTTCCTTCTCAGCGCACAACATGTAGTTCATGTATGCTAACAAACACATGCATTGTTTAAAATTGAGCTGGTTTGCATTTTAAATGTAGAAAACCAGTTTCTATACATTCTCACTGGTTTTGCTTGGTTTCATATCTACAGCACATTGATGCTGGTGACCTGCGGCGCGGCGACATACTGCAGGCCGAGTGAATAACAGGCCTTTTAAGGATATCTGCATCAACCGAGTAGACCAGCGAGGTGAAAGTGCATTGTGAGTCAGTGCGACGTGGGACTTGTAGTTCATTGCTCAGATAGTTGAATGATAAATTATTATTCCCATTATTTCCTTGTAGTTTGGTGCAGTACTGGCAGCGGGGGCGGGGCTTCAGCTCACACTCATGCAGCCTGCAGCCCGCATAACCACAGCAGACATCATCTGTATCAGTTGTGTACTTCTCTCTGTGATAAGCAAACTGAATGTGTGTAATCTGTGAAGGTGGCCCTTCCTGTTTACATGAAAACAATCGACAATAACTTTATGTGTCATTATCATCTTCCTCTGCCTGTTATCAGTGCGACGCTATCTCAGTTTCACTCAGAACGTTCAGTAGTTTATCATGTGGACGGACAACAAGGAGCCAAATCACATACTGTAAGCACCTCGTCACAGCAGCTCAGCCTGTTTTCATCTCAACAGACGATCACAGATGACAGACGGGGTGTCTGTGTGTCACCCTCACAGACTGCACCTTTTGTGCTGTGTCTACAGCCGGAGGTTACAGGAGCCGATACCTGCCTGCAGACGGCGGCGCTAAAGATGTTTGTAGGGGACAAAAGCAGCAGCGGGTCGACTGTAAAGTGGCAGACAGCGGAACGGTTGAAGGGGCAGGAATCTGGGACATCCTGCCTGGCAACAGGAGCGCGACAAGGGGCACCTCTTCAAACATGAAGATTATACTCGTGTGAGCGTGTGTTCACAAGCAGCAGCTTAAAGCAGGCAGGTCTATTGAGAGTGATGTGATCTGCTTTTTAAATAAAGCGCTGCCCTCTGTGGTGGTGACGTCAGGCGTGCGGGGTTTATTTCTGCCCGTGTCACGCTGTGATGAGACAATGACTCCAGAATAAAACACACGTGCAGCATGGTGAGGAGGAAGGCACGTGGCAAACACGCAAAAAAGACAGAGTGCTGATTGTACCTGAAATTTGCATTTGTTTTCCATATTTGCTAGTTTGATCATTTCTGCACCGCTGAAAGGTTTAATTGATCTGAACAAGATCTCAGTGTTTGTATGTAAGCCATGTTACCCTGCATTATCTGACAATGTTCCAGAGGTGTCTCCATCTTCGACTGTCCCCACAAATACCCAGCGGGGTTAAGGTCAGGTGACTGCGTAGGAACGATGTGCGACTGCTCTGCGGTCAAATAGTTCTTCACCGGGTTGGAAGCTGTTTTTGGCTCCCCGTCCCGGTGCTGTGTGAATCTCTGTCCTCTAAGAGGAGTGCTGCTGCTCCTTCACACTGGAGCTGTCCACAAATCTGTAACACAGAGCATTCAGTCAATAACAATAGCTCATTTAGTGGGTGTCGTGAGTGTCGCCTCTGTCGTGCTATTTCCAGGCCTTTCACTATGTGTTAATGCAGCGGCCTCTAACCTTCGTGCCACAGACGGTTTAATGCCAGACAATATGTTCACGCTGCGGCCTTTAAGGTGCAACAAAATAAAACGACCGAGACAAACACGGTGGTGTTTTGTAAATCTAATAATTAACATGAATTCACTGTGTAATTGTGTAACTTTATGAGCAGCGTCCTGCTGAAATGCTCCAACAACATTGAGAGTAACATCCTCCTCTCTGCTTCTTAATGCCCTCTGGTCACTGTGGTAACATGTAAACATTTCAAATACAAAATAAGACGCACAACTACAACACGGGGAACCGAGTTAAGGATAAAAACCTGCTATCTGCTTTGCTTTGATAGTGCTGAACTGGTTGGAGCCATGGTGACACCGTGCCTGAGATTTGGTGATAAAAGTCGATATACTTTTATTTGTAATAGCATTATAATGACAAACTGTCAAAGTTTACACACATTATTGTACGTCAGTATAATGTTTGTCACATTTTCTACTTTTTTAACGCATTTGTACTGATAAGTTTGTACTGGGCAGACTTCCATGCGTCTGCCGCTGCTGGTAAACATGACATTGCTGGGAGCAGAGAAACTCACATAATCAGCTGGAAGACTCTTCAGTGCAAGAGAGAATTAGAAAATGAGTCCTTTCCTTATTCTTCGTTCACACTGCACACGATCACTTGACCCTTGGTAAAACAAACATTTGATGATTGCAGCTTAAATAGTGAAGGAATGCAAAGAAAGGACATGATAAGAGGCCACTGGGCAGTTTGAATGTTGAGTGTAGAGATAAGAATATTAACCTGTCCAGTACACAGCAGAGCCTTCATGCTTTACTCCTGCTTTGATGAGACATCTGATAATGTGACAGGGTTAGAGCACAATATTGGTTCTCAGGTAGGCTTCAGAGCTCATATTGGATGTTGGATAATCTGCTTCAGATGTCACAGAGACCAAAGGAACCAAAGGAGGCTCTGAGCCCAGTAATGAAATTTCATTTTCTCTGACAATTTGTTCTGTTTTACAAACTACAGCGAGTCCCTGCGCTGTAATAAGAGGTGAAGCCTGAAGCAGTTTCATCAGTCTGGATTTCACATGAGCCCTGGTGACCCGGCGTGGGCTAAAGGCCGCTTTAGAATATGTTTAAAGAAACAAGAAGGATTTGTTTCTGTTTCTGTCCTTTACATTCTACAGGAATCCCACATCTGGGAGGAATTGTTAGGTTTTCTTTCAGACACAAAGGAAAATATAAATATTGGGACGAATGATGACGAGGCGTAGCTAAGGAACGCTCCATGTGAAGGACAGGGAAAGCAAAAAGGAAGAGTGTCACTGAGAGTTGGTGAGGACGTGTTTCCAGCCTTCATTTCAAAGTGAAAAAGAAGCAGAATAATGTCTCTACCTGGCAACCCTGTGTCATGAAGTCAGCGTGGGCAGAGAACGGCATGCGCTCTACCAAAGCTAATTGCCAAACCACAGCCACCACTCCAGCAGCAAAACCAGTAAATAATACCAGTATGACGATATGGAAGGCACGGGGTCTTGGTACTCCCAGTGAGTGTTGGTCTCAGCCTCAAATAAAAGCCTATGTTTGACTTGGCTGTGGTTTTGGCTCTCTTACCACAGGCAGGCGTCTCTGGTTTTCCTAAAGTGGAAGCGAGGGAGGATAAGCACTGCTGCAGGAGAGCTCCGGGATCACCCTCTGACTGATGATGTGCAGAAATATGCCTTTGTCACTTTCACCTGGGCTGTGAGCAGGTTACACAAGGAAACATGTAAAGTGCTATAAAACCTGAGGATGGCTGCAGATGTCTTTACATTATGTAATGTAACATTACATCAATTATAGCTGCAGTTTTCTACACAAACAGAATTGATACGACAGTTTATAAAGACTCACGCTCTTTCCTCTCAAGGCTTTCTGACACTGGAAAATATTTTCCAGAGCACTCCATGTGTAAATACACTGTGCTCTTTATTATCACTACCAAAATGTCCTGTCAAAAGACAGTTTTTCCTTCCCACTGTTGCCAAGTGCTTGCCCATAGGGGTCGTCTGATTATTGAGGTTTTACATCTATTAATTTAAGTTCTTTATGTTACATCTTAAAGCATCTTGAGGTGACTTTCAGATTTGATGCTATGTAAACTTGGTAAGTAAAAAGGAGGAGATTTCTAATGACTCCACCTCTTCGTGGACTCATGCAACTAACAGACAACCAGACAGGGGCAGCGCTCACACTGGCAGGACTGGAGTGAGACGGGACAGATGAAACTTCCTGCTGAAGCAGACTGTCAAGGGAGTAGCGTCTGCTGACTCAAGAAAGGGAAAATGAAGCCAGACGTGCGACGTTCCCACCTTCCACACTGCTCCACAGACTTTAATTAAATCAGCCAGAGGAGATAAAACTCTGCTGTTACACAACTCTTACATAAGGTGGAGTTTACGGGCAACAAGGGGCTGCATGGAAGACACAGGTTCAGATTTAAACACAGCTCTCGTGGGGACAGTCAAAAGCACGTCTGAGTTACACTGTTGCAGCATTCTACACTGCATGTCTGTAATAGTGCACAGGGCTGCTTTTCAGGACTCTTTGCTGTATCAGTGTTGAATATTCCATAAAGTAAATAAAATCCTTAATTATTCCCTTCATTCTAAAAAAGTCTTACAGCTTAGCATCCAGATTTTTAAACAATGACACGCCTTCTTCCAATGCCTGACACAACCATACATGTCCCTGTATTAACAGAGCAGGCAGGCGATTTCAGCTGGGAACCTCACAGTGAGGCAACCTCAAATCAGAACAGCATGGGTGAAATATTACCCGAGCCACCTCCAAACTTCTTGCTCCTTTCAGTCCAGTCATACAGGAAGTGCTTTAATCAAGGCTTCCTGGACTGCCTTGTTTTGTCTGAGGAGTGGAGAAGAAAAGTAGAGAGTAATTCATCCAGCAGCTGCTGCAGCAGGCTCAGAGACGTCTCAGTTATTTTTTTTCTTTTTTTTCCTTGATTCTTTGTTTATTTGGTTCCAGTCAGATTTTGTCCAAAATGCAGAAAATGTTTCTACAGTGATGCTTTTAAAAAAAATAAATCTCCCTTCTGTCAGAAACTGCAGCTTTAACCAGAGTAAATAACCAGATTTCTTTGTTTTAACCACCAGACTGACAGAGTAAACTCAGCACCATTCAGGTTTTTGTGCAGCTAGAATCTAAATAACACTGAAACCACAGAACAGGCTTCACAGCAAGCTTGTTGTCTAAAACCTCCTTCTACACCACTTTGGTCTGGATGGATGGAGGGATAGACGGATGGATGGACGGACGGACAGACAGACGGACGGATGGACAGATGGATGGATGGATGGATGGATGGATGGATGGATGGATGGACGGACGGATGGATGGATGGATGGACGGATAGATGGATGGATGGATGGATGGATGGATGGACGGACGGATGGATGGATGGACAGCTGGATGGATGGACGGACGGATGGACAGATGGATGGATGGATGGACGGATGGATGGATGGATGGATGGACGGACAGCTGGATGGATGGACGGATGGATGGATAGATGGATGGAGGGATGGATGGATGGATGGATGGATGGATGGACGGACGGATGGATGGATGGATGGATGGATGGATGGATGGACGGATGGATGGATGAATGGACAGCTGGATGGATGGACGGATGGATGGATGGATGGATGGACAGCTGGACAGCTGGATGGATGGACGGACGGACAGATGGATTGATGGACATTTGGATGGATGGATGGATGGATGGATGGATGGATGGATGGATTGATGGACGGACGGATTGATGGATTGATGGATTGATGGATTGATGGACGGATGGATGGATGGATGGATGGACAGCTGGACAGCTGGATGGATGGACGGACGGACAGATGGATTGATGGACATTTGGATGGATGGACGGACAGCTGGATGGATGGACGGATGGATGGATAGATGGATGGAGGGATGGATGGATGGATGGATGGATGGATGGATGGACGGACGGATGGATGGATGGATGGATGGATGGATGGACGGATGGATGGATGAATGGACAGCTGGATGGATGGACGGATGGATGGATGGATGGATGGACAGCTGGACAGCTGGATGGATGGACGGACGGACAGATGGATTGATGGACATTTGGATGGATGGATGGATGGATGGATGGATGGATTGATGGACGGACGGATTGATGGATTGATGGATTGATGGATTGATGGATTGATGGACGGATGGATGGATGGATGGATGGACAGCTGGACAGCTGGATGGATGGACGGACGGACAGATGGATTGATGGACATTTGGATGGATGGATGGATGGATGGATGGATGGATGGATGGACGGATGGATGGATGGATGGACGGATGGATGGATGGACAGATCTGCTGAATTAATGCCCATCTTGTTTTGCTTCCAGGTTTTGTGAATGCTGTTCTGTCTTCTCTGTGCCCACACTTCAAACCGGTCGTGGCAGATGGCTGCTCCTCCCTGAGCCTGCTGATAAGGGATTGTCTGATTGGATTTACTAGGCTGCTGCAAACAAATGAACTGACTGAGCTCTCCATAATGATCCCACTTGGGGAGATTTCTCTGTTTGACAATTAAGAGGCCACAAAGTTTGAAGAAGACTTATTTCTCAGAGAAGAAAACCCATTAAATTCAATTCCCCAGTGAGTAGGATCATTTTAACTGCTGTTTTATAACATTTGTGTGTGAATTTCTGACTTTAACACGTCACCAAGCACATTATCAGTAATAAATATCAACTTATGTGGCAAGACAAACCTAACAATGGACACACTGTTAAGCGAGACATGAACTCACCACACATTTATCTCCAAGAACCAGTTTTCTGACACATGACACCCTCATAATGTTACAGGAACAGTTAAAGTATGCGGAGAATGACAGCTTTAATAGCTTTCAGCTGTTAAAAAAAAGAAAGAAAGAAAGGAAAGAAAAAAGAAAAAGGTAGCTTGATAGACGACAGTATGGACTGAGTAATGGAAATACACACTTTTCCTCTGCAGCAGTCCAAATAGCCCTTTGGAGCGTTATGACCAGTTAAACTCTGTAACCCATACAGTGGAGCTGTAGGTGATGTTTATGCTCGCTATAAGCTAGTAGATGTCGACTCAGCTTTTCTCTATGTTTAAACCCAAAGCATCATAATTTTAGCCTAAAGCATAGACATCTGCAGCCATTGGATATCTGATCAACATAAAAGCATTTAAAGAGCAGTTTCTGATGTTGGATAATCCGCATCTTCTGCAGCAGCCAGACAGCTGTGGTTGCAGTGTGGGTT
The DNA here is from genome assembly GCF_057382275.1 of Copadichromis virginalis. Lineage (NCBI taxonomy): Eukaryota > Metazoa > Chordata > Actinopteri > Cichliformes > Cichlidae > Copadichromis > Copadichromis virginalis. The sequence goes on from NC_140634.1 coordinate 1,415,316, forward strand.
CAGGGTCGCGAATGTGACGCACGCAGTTAGAACCTATAACTTTTGATAAATACTACAGTCATAATCTGTGACAGCCTCGTCCATATAAGCTTCGGTGCTGTGGTTTATAGCAAGGTCAGTGAAAAGTGCTGTAAGTGCTGAATCTGGGTGTCGATGCATCCTCAAACTCAGGAGCCATAATGATGAGTGGGGGTGTAGCTGACTGACAATCCAAGCTACGACACACACGTGTGGTGGTTGTTGACCCATCAGAGCCACCCAGGCTCCACCCCACAGACATTAATATGTAAGAGTGAGATACTGTTTAGTGCTGTCTAACACTCAATCTTTTATATTTTGCTTCCAAAATAGGAAGCCAGACGCTCTTTGAATTTGTAAAGTGGTCACAAGCAGCGGTTCTCTGGGCTTTCTGAAGGTTTTTGGACAAAAAAAGCACCTAACACAATTCAATTCAGTGTTATTTATACACTGCAAATCACAACAACACTCACCTCCAGGCGCTTTAAGGTAGGTAAGGTAGACCCTACAAAACCCAACAATCACATGACTCCCAGCACACTCGTACACACTACCACAGCAGGCACTGTAGTGAGGCTTCACAGTAGTGTTTGTGACAGCTGTAATATTTCTCTGAAAACACCGCCACACTCACTGGTCCAGCCGTGTTCTTCGGAGTAAAGGACTAATCCAAGCGCCTCACATCTCACTTCGTTTGATGAACGCACCCCCATTGTTGGTCTGCTGGGGGCCTGAAAGTGGAGCAGCAGCCAGCTTTTATGAACGGGGATGCTCGGTTCCCTGGCTGACTGGATTTAAGGACAGAGGATCAATATTCATTCCAAGATTTCAAACAAGGACTTTCCCAAAGATCCCGGTGATCTTTTTGCCACCCAGCTACCTTGTAGAGATGGTCAGTGCTCCCCCAGGTGACTTTCACCACGCCATGCATGTATGCTGCAGCAATGATGCTTTTGGTAACACAAGGATCACCCAGTATTGTGTCTCTAGCTGAACCCATGAAAAATGGCAAAGATAACACAAAGCCAGGGCTTTTATAGATGAGCAGCATCTGAAAGTCATGTTTTTAGGAACAGGAATTCAATCCAGCAAAAGCTTGATACAGGACCTGAGAGATGCATTTTGAAAGTTAATCTTGGAATGTCACTGGCTGTATTTGGTCTCCAGGTTGCTGCGTATCATGATTGCTGCCAGTGTGGAACCTTGCTCAGCATGTTCCCTCTTGCAGATATGAGGCGGTGACATTTTTGTGTTTCAGATAAATAAGTGTTGAATGTTGGACAAATGCATTGAGGTGTCCAGAGGATGGTTTCAGCTAATCCCTATTAATATTTCACCCACTGCTATTTTTCTCTGTTTTGCTTCCAGTATCCAATAAAAGAATCAAGACGTGAACAACTCTTACTGGTTCTCATACATCCTCATAACTGATGATCCACTTACCTTTTTCCAAGTTGATCATTTTGGCAGCAGTGAAACGTCTTCATATTTCATTTCTGATAGCCTGCCATAAACGTTTGTTCTGATATTGTTGGCACAGAGAGGATAAGTCCTACTTACCTTGGTTTTATTCAATGATGTACCCTCTTTACCTTAGAATAGAAAGCACCTCGATCCGACTACTATTGTGATTTGGAGCCATATAAATAACTGACTTTAATTTTGGTACAAATGTATTTGAGCCAACCAGAGGATAAGTTATAAATACTTTTTAAGCGGCACAGCAAACATCCAGGGCACGAACATCTTGCATCTTGTGATTCAGTCATATTAGTGAAACCCTGCATGTCTGCAGCGTAGAGGACTGGCAGGCCTACAGCTGTTCTGCTCTCTTTGTGCAAACATAACAAAATATACTGACTGTTTATCTTATCTGCTGATATGGAAGTCCTGGCTCTGTGTCATGCTATTTCTTTACACCTTTTACTCAGATTACTGTGGGTTAAGCCTCAGCTCCTGCTGCAGCTTTTGCACCTTTACATGACAGAAGTGACACAATAATTAAAAAGACGTTTACTTGGATCTGAAGCAGTTTTAAAAACTGCTGCATTTCATAATTCTTACTTTGCAGCACAGTGGTGCAGTGGTTAGCACTGCTGCCTCTCCACTGCTGAACTCCCTGGCTGTTGTCTCTACGCACGCTCCTGTCTCGTATATAAATCTAACCTATGGGTGTGACAGGAGGGCGGTTTCATTCCTTTACAGTGACGGTTGACCGTTCCTGTCAGCTGTCGTTTGTTTACATTAGCTTGACAGTTTATGGTTAAACGGTGTCACTGTAATGTTTGTATCAAAGCAGCTGATGAACTTCTGTTTTCTTTGAAAAGCTCATCGAAAAAACATCATGAAGCTTCAGCATTTCCAGAAATTCACAGAGTAAAAATATCAGAGCGCCATCACTTTGTTGACACATCACTGACAGCATCGTGTACGTGTCGTGTGAAACTGCATTCACACAAACACATTTATTATTATTATTAAATATAAAAACAGCTGCTGCTAAAACAAATAAAGTAAAATAAAATCATATGTGCATAAGTCTACTGCTGCAGTCCTGCAGTCAGCTGGCTTGCCTTCATATCAGTGATTATCTGTGGTTGCACAACAGATATATGACTTCGATGTCCTTTTGTTGACCTGCATTTCTCACCTCCCCACAAATGTCATGCAACCTGGAGACACCTGAGTTCAGAGAGTGACTGGTGCTACTCAAACGCTGTAGCTGCTACGTTTGTTCTGCTTCTGTTTAGGAGTGCAACAACTGACCAGATCTCTTGGCAAAGCCAGCAGCAAGAATCAGCGTTAAGCTTTCTATCATCTGTCAGTACAGCTCAGTTTAACCCCATCTGGGTACTGGGTGATGTGAGGACACAGATAATAACCCCAAAGCAGGCATATGTGGAAGAAATCCATCCAAGAAACCATAAACTTGTTTAAGGTAGCAGCTGGTAAGACAGCTTGGCTAACATCCTGCGTTGTTGAATGTGTAGCTGCAATTTTAGGGTCACCTGGTGATGCAACAGTCGCTTTACAGCAAAAAGGATTTTGGTTGGCTGTGAACACGTCTGTGCAGGTGCTCCAGCAACATGTGTAGAAAGGAGGGGTCTCAAAATGAAATGAGCTGTGGGCCCCTGCTGGCACTGTCGTCTCATTGGAGGGCCAAAACAAACAAGAACACGAGAAAACTCCCACAAAAATGTTTGTTTGTTTTTTATTTCAAATATTGTATAACAAGACAAAACTGCAAACGTGAACACACATTTTAACACACCGGTCCTCTCTTTGTGCCCGGACACAGTGTGCTCGTATGTAACTAAATGAAAGAGCAGACACAGCATGTCCCTCAGCATGTCTGCACTCTCTGCTCAAATCGCCTTCATATTAAATCATTTTTGGCTTTTTAAAGAACTTATTTGAACTTTGCACTCAACTACAAACAAAAAAAGTCACTTTAAGGGCCAAACTACATTATACGTCTGCACATCAATCAATATATGGGCTGCAAGAAGGGGTGACGCGGGCCGCAAGTGGCCCCCGGGCCGCAAGTTTGAGACCCCTGGTGTAAAGTGTGCAGCACTATATGAATCCCAGTCTATTCCAAATGAGCCTCCATTGTCACATCAAAAGCTGTAAATCTGCTCAATCATTTAGGCAACTAAGCAGTAATGGATTACTTCACCATCTATCCATCTTTTAAATCAATAAGCTTCTATTTTATGACAGAACAATGTTGAAACAGCAGTAATTACTGATGTCATGTGACCCAGAAAAACTGTGGCCATCCCGTGTAAAACAGGCACTCACAGGTGGTAAGACATCACGTCTCTGCTGAACCGCTGAAGTTGTGCCGTAACTAAGTCAAACAGCTCGTGAAGGACTGACACAGTATCCGACCCAGCCTTAGCAACACCCTGTCATCACTCAGTCCTTATCAGTGCAACAAAAGAGCCAGATTATTCCTCCTTTTCTGACCGGTACGTCTGCTGCTGCTGCAGGCTGAACCAGCTCGTTCTCACTGCAGCTCTCATTGCAAAGGGAGTTTTCCCATTGCTTTTCTCACGGTGGTCATATGTGCAGCACTGAGAGATTAGCTTACAAAGACCTGCCTCTAAACATCCTACAGATCAGCTGCACCAGTCAGTCACTGCACGATTGCTGGCCTTCGTTCATTGAGAGCAGAGAGAGCACATGAATGAACAAAGGCTACAGCCTGGAGGGAAATACAACAATCTGACCCTAAATGCAGCACTTGTGACTAATGTTTCAAGAAAAACACACATGAACGCTGCTAATAAATCAGCCATTGAGGAAGCACATGGTTGTTTTTGGTGATCAAAGCGACCATGTTTGCATCAGCTCCATTCATTGGCCTACGAGTAACATGCAGCCATTCACGAGGGCTACCGAGCAGCCGCTATCACAGTCCAATCACACAGGCACACTTTTCAGCACCCTCCAGTAAACTGAAACTGCAGAGCTGCTGACTAACCCGCACTCCCATGATGTCAGATCTACGAGTCTCCAGGCTGACTTTGTCCATTTTTCCACAGAGTTCTCGAAATCGAGACTGCCAGTTTTCCTCCCATACTCCTTCAATCTAAGAGGAAATGAACAATGACTACCTTTTAATACTTAAAGAAAATAACCCCCATCAGCCATGACTTCATCTAATTACCATTTAATGAAAAACAACTCAGCGAGTATCCGAGCAATCGTCAGAGAAATGAAGATCTCAGCCTCTCACTCTCCTTCCACGCTTTATGATCGTTCTCTAGGCTCGTATAAAAACAGTTCACCTCCATCGGACGCTTTATTAATGATGGCACGAGGTTGTTTTGCATGGACCAGAGGTCAGAGTCGTTGAACCGATGAGGAACTTGCATTTTGCTCATTTTTCGTAAATGTTTCCGCTCGTTTTCTGCCAACTTAGCTCATTTATATTAATACCTGCATTATGTTATCAGGGTAATTGCTACTGACAGTGTGACACCATGGGGGTAGCTGTGAAAGCTACCTGCATATTTGTGCATTTATGCCTTGTAAACACAACTGAGGTGCTTCTGGTATAAAGCAAAGGCGCCTCGACAGATTACTGTTTATACTTTGGCATCAACTAAACTGCTGGCTAACATAGTTTCCCCTCCTTGTATACTTGTAGCACAGGTATACTGGTACAGCAGTAATTTTATATCAGACAGTCAAGATGTGTTTCAGGTGTAGACTGTCAGCTTTTCTTTTCTATGAACGGTGCCACATTTTCAGAGGCTTAAAAGTAATTGGATGAGAAGCACTTCCACGATGAGCTGAGGGCTTTTCGCTCATTATTCTCTGACAAACAAACATATATTACAATAAATAATATATAACGTATCTTACCAGAAAACAGGTAAGTAGTGTTTGTCTGAATAAACTGAAGATGAACTTAAAGCAGCTTAATGCTGGGAAAAGAACATTTTGTAGGAAACAAACAGCTGCTGATCCGATGCACGCTGCGTGTTACACCATGAGCATGTGCAGCTTTATGATCTCTGCTGTTTATTGAAGCTGCGACAGGTGACAGAAGTACCAGGATGAACTGAGTGCAGGACTACGCTCTCTGCTCACAGCAGTACAAAAGTGATGCAACAGCGCTTCACACTGCAAATGGATCGTGACACAAAGCCTGCCGCAATAACAACCCAAGAGTTTCTCAAGGCAAAGAAATGAGATATTCTTCAATAGCCAAGTCAGTCACTTGATCTCCAGCAAACACAGCGAGGTCTTCAGTTAGACGCGCACACACAGTACGGACTGTACTAAAGGCCTAGCAGAGCGTCGCAGGCGAGGTAACGTCTCCGTTTACTGCTGTTTCTAAAAGCAGGAACAGGCCTAAGAGGGACAGCGTGACCCAGGAGAGGCAGCGAGGTGCTTAAATAGATTCAGGTGAACGATTTAAACGTGTGGGAAACAGCTGACATATCATCGTACACACAGGACTGTCAACCTCACTTATTAGAGCGAGGAGCTTCTAAAAGGAACGACTGTTGTGTCGTCTTGGACCGTAAGCTCGTTCGGTGCAGTGCATATTAATAAGCTAATGACTGGGAAATGGAATTCATTCATTTTATTAATCTGCCTTCTTTCTGTCTCACATTTTAATGTGACGGCTTCACTTCCTTTCAAGCAAATCTCTCAGGCTTGTCATGTCTCCCAGTACTTACCTCATCACGTCCCATCACTTCACAGAGACAGCAGACTGGGTAGACCTGCTGGGACACAAAGCAGGGCTTGTTCAAACCTGTCCCAGAAACACTCAGTGACGCAGAAAAAGGACTTCCTGATATCCAGAGAGCATCAGATCTAAGACATGAGCCAGGTGTGAATGCAGAGTCAGAGTAACCCCACACATGATTAACCCGACCAATCAGGTTAGAGCTGGATGAGCACCAACTAATGTGTGTTATATAGAAGGACTCAACACACCACATTCACTGTTTCGATGCTTTTAAGTGCTTTCTAACATCATTCACACTCTGAGGGAAGCATCAGAGACAAACTCAGGGTTAATATCTGTCAAGGATATTAGCTGCAGATGGGCGACCCAGGGATCGAACCACCGACCCTCTGATAAACAAATGACCTGTGCTAGCTTCTGAGCTACAGCCACCCTGCTTCTATGACCATAAATCATTTCACTGGCTGAAGTGAAGAAACTTACAGTCTCTTAATGTGAAATACAAACAGTCTGTGGGTATATTACACGGCTAATGAAAACGATAAGGCAAGGTGTGTTTTAAAAACAAGCGCCTTCTACGACTCCACTGAAACAGTTCCTACATTTTCCTGCACTGACTGAACTTCTTTGACTCAAAGTAAAGTTTGTGTTTTTGCCTGTGATCAGCTGACTGGTTTGTGCCATGTGGATTATTCTGAAAGCAACTGTTTGACTCAAAGTGACCCCCATAGACACCCTCATACTTCACTTATATTTCACAAAGACTACTGTACAGTTATCTCAGTAGAGGTTAAAAATACAAACCAGCACATGAAGCGACAACATGAACTCACAACATACCAAAAAACTAAATTATGGTATAAACACTGCATTTTTTCTTTGTGGCTGTCATTTACATACTACTTCCCTAAATTGATATTTTTTTCAAAGCTTTGACACAAAAATAATAAATAAAGCAACAAATGTAATCAGTTTGACTAGAAACCTTTCCAGGTGACATCCCCTCAAAGTGCTGTTTCCCATTTTTTCCAACAGTGTGCAAAGTTGTAGAAAAGTGCAAACACCTTTGGACTTAAGCTCCCTGCAGCTGTGAACACAGCCGGGGACACGCTGGCTTTTCTGTGGGCTGTGGCAGTTTGTTGGACCAGTTTCTGAGCTGGGCTGTTGTGAGGGAACCACGCTGTGTTTGGTCTGTGACCAAACATGGGTGGGACATGTACCAACCACAAGAATGCCATTACCCCAGTGAGAAGAAGATCAGTCCTCATTTCACCCGTCAGTGGTTTCAGCTGACTGTTTTACATGAAAACACATCGTGTTATAAAACACCTGAGTAAGGTTGTGTAAGACAAAAGCACCAACACTTGAACAGGATGCAGGTCCAGCCTGGTCCATGCCTGTCAGTAAAAGCTTGTCTTTCTGTGCAGATGACTCGCTGCTGATTAATCAGAACACGAGGTCTACATTAACCGATCAAATGTAACCCACTGTCGTCTGCGCACAGACAGCTGAGTGGGTTTGACCGTGGTAACGCCTCAGTGCGTCTGAGTGTCTGAGTGGAGCCACAGTGAGGAAAATTCCAACATGTCGTATCTGGTTGCAGCGCTTATATGACAAAGATAATAACTTGTTCTTTTTGGTCAAATGACAAAAAGCCTTTCAGCAGCAGCTCGGAATAAAGCATCAGTCTAGATGGAAAACAACCTTCCAGGTTGTGTAATGTGGGTGAAACGCACACACACACGCTTGTTTTCATCATCTACACCAACAGCAGCAGAGTCTCTGAAAGCCTCTCAGGTATCTGATATTGTTGCTCGAGGCCACGCTTTGATGTGGCTGTACCTTTATTCTGTGCATTGCTTATTGTTTTGAGGTTACATAATTTTTTGGTTGGGGAATTATTGTCAGTGTTCTTTATCCAGACGCGTCTCTGTCACCGGCGAGATGAGAGCGTCCAGCTTTGTTTCTGCTCGTCACCCCAGGCGAGAGGTGTGTTTTTCAGCTGAAGGTGGAGAAGGCAGTGGGCCGATCTCACAGAAAGATATGCTTTAAATAAAGGTGTGAGTAATAACTAACACAGTGTTTGCCCTGAAGCAGCGAAGGAAGTCCAGGTGGTTTGCAGGAGGCTTACACCCAGCACACTGGAGCAGAGCGCTTTACTCAGACTGTTGTTCATCTGCACTCTCGCTTAGATACAACACGACACTGATGAGTCAGGATGTGTTGATGCCAAGAATTTATCAGGCACATTATTTACACTCAGTTTAGCTTCAGTTTGGTTCATTAGAGCCGGTAAAGTCATTCAAAGCTCCTGTGAAAGAAAAATGGCTGCACTTCCTCTTTCAAGCTGAAGATTGGACTCTGTTTAAGTGGTGACCTTACAGCAAACGGCCTTAAAGTCAAAAACACTCAAGTCTTTCATGTCAGAACAAACAAAACACGATGAAATTATGAAAGCTTCACTGAGAAGCGGCCATCACACGTGTTAATAATAACTCATAACTAAATACAGAGCGGTGTATAAACAGATGAGACCTTTTGCACCATAGCTGAGGGTTCAGGGTCACTGATCCAGCCCTGAAAACAAGCGTAGACAAAGACGAACGTTTTAATGCAAAGATGCATCGAACAGCTCAGATCAGTTTAAGTCAAGACTGAACAGACCACAGTGCTCGTGTCTGAACACTCAACTAGACACTGTGGAGCTAAGAAAAGGGAAATTGTTGAGCTACATCATTGCATTCGGCTGTGATTAGAAGTAATTCAAAGCTAATCTTTTAGAAATGTAAGATACATTAGACTGCACACGAATGTAGCAAAAGACTGTAGGCAGGGAGAGGCAGAGGCTCAAGTCCATATTCTCACACATTCAAACACAGAGTCCCAGTTAAAACGCTCCTGATGTGGGACATGTTAGAGTCTAAACACCCACGCGTCAGTCTGTAAATGAGCCTGAGAGAAGCCAAAGACAAAACACTAAACGAGAGAGATTCAAAACACAAAGCTGGACCCAGAAGGTCAGAGAGAAAGTGTCTCAGCAAAGGCCAACAAACCGCTCGGCTCTTTGTGCTGTAATAATGTGTTCACAGCCTGAAAAGTGTGAAATACACACAAAAAATCTTCACATTGCTCTGTTACTGTCTGCAGTCTGATGTTTGACCAAAAGTAGGAGTCTTTCCTCAAACAGGCTATAAACACTCTAACTGATGCAGAGTGCACAGACACACAGCCACCATCATGTCCAGTGCTCTCTGTTTCCTCTTCCATGCGCCCACAGTCACACACGTGCATACATTCAATCACACAAACCTGTGACGACAGCAGAGAAAGCGGCGAGTCACCGTCTGTCTAAATTTTCACAAACATCTCTGTGCTGTGGTGCAACAGATCAAACTGTAAAAACAGGCCTGAGGATAAATGCATGTGCAGGTAAAAGTTCTGGAAAAGCCGGTGACATGCTCGCCATGCTGCACCTCTTGACCCTGTGACCTGTGCAGCATGGCGAGCATGAACCTTTGTGTATGTTATGGAGCCAAGCTGTTAAAGTCAGATTTTACAGTGTCAGGTCAGGGGTAACATGAGGACAGATTGAAACTCCTGCTGCAAATCGTGTGTTTCGTCGTTATGAAACATGATTACTGCCAGCGTTTACCCTTCTTTGGTACACACCCTCATTCCATTCCAGTAGATTTACAGTAATTCTCCAGGTGGAGCTGATTTCTGACATGGGTGACAGCTTTGTGAAGCACAGTGGCAAGCCTCGCATATCGATCGGTGCTTTCACAAGCTGCTGACTGACAGGTGGTATTTAATGCTCCTGTTGTTGGCATTTGGAAGAGTTTGTCGTAGCAGGATTCCCACGCTGCTGAAAACAGTGAGAGCTCATGTTTATCAGCGATCTCGTTCTTTCAGTCACCACCCAGAGCTCGAGACCATAGAGCAGGGTAGGGGCGCAGATTCACCCATAAATCGAGTGCTTCACTTTAACGTTCAGCTCTCTTTTCACCACAGTGGATCGTACAGCACCAATCTGTCGATCTCCCGCTCCCTTCTCTCCTCGTGAACGGGCCCCTAAATACTTAAAGTCCTACAGAGGTGCTGATTGTCATTCACCTCCGCTTCACTCTTGGCTGCGAACCACGCCAGTACAAGCTGGAGGCCACCACCTGATGAAGCCAACAGAAGCTCAGTGAATCACTACCTTACTGTGGTGGAGGTGTGTGTGTGTCCCAGGTGGGTTTGCTGTTGGGGGGCTTGTGTCCCTGATGTTATCTCGGTCCTGTGGGAGGTACCAGACAAGGAGCGATTCAGAAGTGCAAGATCAAAGTAACAGTTGAGCCTACCTGGGACAGAGTTACAGAGTGGTAGCTGGGCCTCAGCCTATGGGGCCTGGCAGGGTGCAGCTCGAGGAAGGGACATGGACCCATCCTCCTGTAGGTCCTCCTGTAGGTGTGTGTCTTGGTCTCCCCTCGGCTTGATGCCTGCATGGTGGAGTTTTTCTCGGTGGACGACGAGGTTTGTTCCTGACTGCTGTCTGCGCTTATATGCTGATCAGCATTTCAGAGTACCTGGGTGAGAAGCTGTCTGTCGTCCTACTGGGAGACTTTAAAGCTCATGTGGGAAACAACAGCTGTGAAAACTTACAAATAAATAAAAAATTATAAGCATCAGTCCTAATTTTATAATAACTACACAACTGCGTGTATGATTAATATGTATGTAATAAGACAAGACAAAAAATCAGCTGGCCTTTGCCTGGTGATTGCACCATTTATTTCACAGTCATTGCAGCCAGTTGTGGTAATCAGCTGGTTGGCTGCAGGCTGAGCATGTGACGCCCTCAACCTCTGGGCAAAGTCGCAGGGCACAGGTCACCTGTGGGAGACAACCTGTCCTGTCTCCAAATGGTTGCAGTCTGATCCAGACTGGCTGCAGTCACTCTCAGACAGGTTTGTAAATAATCACATTCAATTTTAGCTACAGACACCAACTGTGGCGGGGCGTGGCCTGCGGTGCCGTGCAGAGGAGGCGGACGCACCTGCACGGCATCCGCAATCACGCCCCGCTGAATTAAATATTGTACTGGGTCCTGTGGTTGGGTTGTTGGTGTTATGTTGAGCTGGAAGCGGGAGAGCTGCAGCTCTGAGTGCAAATGTACAGCAACCGTGTAAGGATTAATAAAAACATCAAAATGCCACTGGGTCTGCCGTGTATGTTTACAGTGCTGTCGAAACCCAGGATGGGAGGCACGGCAGATCCAGGAGTGGGCCAGCAGAGGGAGGAGCTGGCGAGAATGGTGGCCGAGCTGGCGGCCACGCAGCAGGAGCAGGCGGCGGTGTGGCGCCGCAGGCGGGAAGAGCTGCAGGACCAGACTGAACGTCACCTGCAGAGGATGGAGAATCTGGCAGCGCTGTTCCGGTCCTGCCCGACACCACCGCCACCCCCACCGGTGCTCCCCAATGGCGCTGGAGTGGAGGAGATCCAGTCCGTGCAGGCGCCTGTGCCGGCCCCCAGGTTGCAACCAGCTAGCATGCAGCGCCTGTCCCCACACCTCGCGTGGGAGCCGCTGGGGCTCTGCAGGGCCCGGTGCCCCTTCCTGCGCCCCGGAAGAAGGCGGCGGAGCCGGCAGCGGTGGAGGCGGCACCCGAGGAGCCGCTCCAGCCGGGAGAGACAGCAGCGGAGGCGGCGCCCGAGGAGCCGGGTGCACCGGCCGCGCCGCGTGCATTGGCCGCGCCGCGTGCACCTGCCACGCGGCCGACTTCGGAACCAGCTAGGCCTGCGCCGCTGGATTCGCGGGCGGCCACCTGAACTCGCACCTCCCCGTCGCTTGGCCGGGGCCTGGGGGCGCCAGCTGTCCGGGCTCATTCCCTCTCCCACTGGCGGTGGGGGAGTAGGTTCGGCCGGATGGTTCCCCGGTCTCAATCGGGCGATGGGGGTATGTGGGGGGGCGTGGTCTGCGGTGCCGTGCAGGGAGGGCGGACGCACCTGCACGGCATCCTTAATCATGCCCGCCTAGTTAAAAACACGGGGACTCAGGGGTTTGGGGATTGTTGTGGTGAGATGTAAATAAAGATGGCTCTGAATGATACTCCGTGGTCCCGCCGTGCCTTATTCTCGCCACACCAACATTTTACAATCAGCCTGAGGTCAGTCTGTACCAGTGAGCGCAACCTTCAGTCTTCTTCACACACTGAGGTTAATTATGGAGTTCCACAGGGTTCAGTGCTAGGACCAATTCTGTTTACATTATACATGCTTCCCTTAGGCAGCATCATTAGAAGACATAGCATACATTTACACTGCTATGCAGATGACACCCAGCTCTATCTGTCCATGAAGCCAGATAACACACACCAATGAGTTAAACTGCAGGAATGTCTTAAAGACATAAAGACCTGGATGGCCGCTAACTTTCTGCTTCTTAATTCAGATCAAACTGAGGTTATTGTACTCGGCCCTGAAAATCTTAGAAATATGGTATCTAAGCAGATTCTTACTCTGGATGGCATTACCTTGGCCTCCAGTAACACTGTGAGGAACCTTGGAGTTATTTTTGACCAGGACATGTCCTTCAACGCACATATTAAACAAATATGTAAGACTGCTTTCTTCCATTTGTGCAACATCTCTAAAGTTAGAAATATCCTGTCTCAGAGTGACGCTGAAAAACTAGTTCATGCATTTATTACTTCCAGGCTGGACGACTGTAATTCATTATTATCAGGAAGTCCAAAAAACTCCCTGAAAAGCCTTCAGCTAATCCAAAATGCTGCAGCAAGAGTCCTGACAGGGACTAGAAAGAGAGAGCATATTTCTCCTGTTTTGGCTTCCTGTTAAATCCAGAATTCAAAATCCTGCTCCTCACATACAAGGTCTTAAATAATCAGGCCCCATCTTATCTTAATGACCTTGTAGTACCATATCACCCTATTAGAGCACTTCGCTCTCACTCTGCAGGGTGATATGGTAGTTCCTAGAGTATTTAAAAGTAGAATGGGAGGCAGAGCCTTCAGTTTTCAGGCCCCTCTTCTGTGGAACCAGCTTCCAGTTTGGATTCAGGAGACAGACACTATCTCTACTTTCAAGATTAGGCTTCAAACTTTCCTTTTTGCTAAAACATATAGTTAGGGCTGGACCAGGTGACCCTGAATCCTCCCTTAGTTATGCTGCAATAGACGTAGGCTGCCGGGGATTCCCATGATGCATTGCGTTTTTCCTTTCCAGTCACCTTTCTCACTCACTATGTGTTAACAGACCTCTCTGCATTGAATCATATCTGTTATTAACCTCTGTCTCTCTTCCACAGCATGTCTTTATCCTGTCTTCCTTCTCTCACCCCAACCAATCACAGCAGATGGCCCCGCCCCTCCCTGAGCCTGGTTCTGCTGGAGGTTTCTTCCTGTTAAAAGGGAGTTTTTCCTTCCCACTGTCGCCAAAGTGCTTGTTCATAGGGGGTCATATGATTGTTGGGTTTTTCTCTGCATGTATTATTGTAGGGTCTACTGTACAATATAAAGCGCATTGAGGCGACTGTTGTTGTGATTTTGTGCTGTATAAATAAAATTGAATTGAACCCGTCTGTGAAGTGTTTCTTCGCAGTAGGAGACTGGACTCAGCTGGTTACCAGCTGGAGGGTTTAAGTTTACATTTGTAGCAAGTTTGCTGAGAGATGTTATTTACAAATTAAATCGCTGTCCTGCAGCAACTATGTCGCTATTTGTGGTTGAATTTCTGAATTTCTGCTTTAAAAAATCTACAAAGTAGTATAACCAGTTAATATCAATTTGTGTTTAATGTCAATTTGTATGTATGCAAATGACAACAGATGCAACTTGATCCTATGATTTCATATTATTGCTGTATTATTACCATCTTATTATGCCAGCAGTCGTAGAGCTGGTGTCATTCTTTGAATCACCCATGTTAAAGGAAACAAAACTGGAAGTCTAATGTACACAGCTGCAATAACTTCAACCACTGTTTTGCCCTGAGTGAGTGTAGCATCATGACCAACAACAGAAACAAAGGGAATAATGCTGATGTGACACACAGTACTTTACAAGTAAACATCATTATTATATCAGTATGGTCTTAGTAATCTTTGCACACAGAGGGAAGGTCAGTGTAAGAAGGCAAACTGTGGGTGGGAAGCAGACCCACGTCGGTCTGTTCAGTGCTACTGCATCAGTGTTTAGGCTAACAAGACCTCTGTTGTACAGCTGAGCAGTGGGAGGACAGAGAGGCGGGAAGACGGACTACCAGCACAGCTGCCACGTTTTGTTTTCTCACAGTCAATAATCTCTTTGCATAATAAAGAGCCACTATGTCAATAAGCACTGTATGACATGTTTTTCATAACAAATACATTCCAATAGCCACACAAGCTAAAGGAGCTGCTAATCCACAGCACTGTGGCAGAAACATGACCTCACTCTGTGGATTTACAAACTGATGACTGCAGTGACATCATCATTTACAAGGTTTTACTGTAAATTCAGTGCGTGGGACCAAAAAGCTTTTTTAGTGACCAGGTTGGAGTTATACCAGGATGGGCTCAGTTTTTTACTTTGAATGCAACTATTCTCCCAGTTTGCACCACACGTTGTCCAATTTCACTATCTTTCAGTTGTTAGTTCGTCAGTGCAAGTCAGTGCTGTTCATGCAAACTACCAGTAATCAAAGCCTTTAAATAGTTAGTTAGTTGCTACTGTTACAGTAACGTGGCTAATAGCACAACCAGAAAGTAACATGGAGGGATGAAGAATAAATCCAACATGGAAGCGCCAGAAAATCCAGTTCCTCTAATCACTCCAAAAGCAACTCAATCCCCTGTTAACACGCCAAACTGAACAACATTAAAAACCACGTTTATAACCTCTAGTGAAGTCCTGGGCCTGCCTATATTTAGGCTGGTGATGGATTTTGAAGAGTGTTAATAGATTTAAATTACAAACTTTACCATTTGTTAGCTGCTGCTTGGCCTGAGTTAGCATGTATCTGTGTCTGGATGTTAGCCCTGTACAGTTTATGGATGTAGCTTGCCAACCAACCAAGGGTTAGCTGGCAGTTTAGCAGCATTTTGTCCAAATATGGTCCCTTTTGGCTCCAAGAAACTAAAAAAGCCAAAGTTAAGATCTCCTGGGGCGATAAGTACTAAGGAGTTCTGACAGGTAAGAAGGTGCAGTGCCATTTAAAACCTTAAAAGCCAGCAATAAGATTTTAAAATCAATCCTAAAGGCAACTGGGAGCCAGTGGAGAGAGCAGAGAACCGGAGTGATGTGGTCTCTTTTTTTTGAACCGGTCAACAGGCGAGCGGCAGCGTTCTGCACCAGTTGAAGGCGATGTAGACAGGAACGATCTAGGCCAGCATAGAGGGAATTGCAGTAGTCTAGCCGTGAAGTAATAAAAGCATGGACCACTCTTTCTAGATCGTTCCTGCAAAGGTAAGACTTGACTTTGGCTAAAATCCGCAAATGATACAAAGATCCCTTAACTACAGAGCTGATTTGTTTATCAAGTTTAAAAGCATTGTCAAAAATAACACCAAGACTCTTAATGGAAGAAGTGCAATCGGAGGTTAGGGGTCCCAAAAAGTCAAGAGAGAAGTTGGGATCTTTAGGAAGCCCAAACACAATGACTTCAGTTTTGCTTTCATTAAGGTGTAAGAAGTTAAGAGTCATCCAAGTCTTAATGTCAGACAAGCAGGAGAGTAGCGGCTGCAAAGAAACATTGCAGTTCAACCTCAGAGGGAGGTAGATCTGAATATCATCGGCAAAGATGTGGAAGGACACATTATGTTTACGGAGCACATCGCCCAGAGGGAGCAAGTACAGAATAAACAACAGGGGGCCTAGTATGGACCCCTGAGGTACGCCACAGGTTAAAGGAGCTCTGGGAGATGACAGTTCACCAAGGTGAACAGAAAAACTCCTATTATTCAAATAGGACTGGAAAAACTTTAAGACAGTGCCCTTTAAACCGACACAATGTTGAAGGCGGGATAGCAGTATGTTGTGATCTACAGTGTCGAAGGCTGCTGTCAGGTCCAGGGTTACTAAGACAGCAGCACAACCAGAGTCAACAGTTAAAAGCAAATCATTAAAAACTCTCAGAAGGGCGGTTTCTGTGCTATGCCGAGCTCTAAAACCAGACTGGAACTTCTCATAGAGATTGTTATTGTCAAGAAATAGCTGGAGCTGCGTGAGGGCGGCTCGTTCCAGTACTTTGGACAGAAAAGGGAGGTTGGAAATGGGCCTATAGTTAGAGAGTAGGGATGGATCTAGATTAGGCTTTTTAAGGAGCGGTTGAACAACAGCGTGCTTGAAGGGTGTTGGAAAACAACCAGAACTGAGAGAAAAAATCCTTGAGCAGAAACGTCTTATTGGAGAGGGATCGAGTGTTGATCAAAGCCATAGATAAGGTGAGATCAGTAGCTGTCATCGGGGGTTGATATGCGGGTGAGTGGGCGTAGGTTAGAGTTTGTAGCACCAAATCTGCGGATCCGTGGCTGTAGGAGAGCCGATGACCGAGGACCCGGAACGGAAACAGCGAGCGACGGACCCGGAGAGTCACGCAGGAAGGGAGCAAACACCAGGCGTGGGCCGGAGATGGCAGAGAGTCGCCTACCAGAGGAGAACGCCGCCGCCGGCATGGCGAGGAGTGAGCCAGATGACCGAGGGAGGCGCGGACCAAGAAGCGGGCCTACCGGTAAAGCCGGAGCAACAGCAGGCGGAGTTTGAGAGACGGTTTTCACCCAGGGTCCTCTGGGCTGGAGTGAGCCCCTCACCGCAGCAGAGTAGCAGAAACCCATCTGAGCGAGGGGAGGATCAGCCAGGCAGGAGAGTGATAGAAATGCCTTTGTGCGAGCCAGGAGACCACTTCGCTTCCCTCGTCTTCTCCAACGTTTTTTCCGGTGTAGCTTGGGAGGGAGGAACCAGGTGCGACGTAGGTAAGGTGGAATACCATCGAACAGTGGAGGCACACCGCTTGTTTGTCCATCAAAGACAGAGGACAAAGGTGCTGACACTGCTGAGTCTCGAATAATAAAGATTTTAACTTAAGCACCGTCCTTCCCAATATTGTTCTCTTATTTAATGTGTGGAAATATATACAGCCCCGATCAAAAGTTTGAGACCTCTTGAAAAATGGCAAAAAAAATCATATTTTGCATGGTTGGATCTTAACAACGTTCCAAGTTAAAAAAATTTTGATCATGCAATTTATTGAAAACAACGTTGTGGGGGAACAAAACAGTGAAGTGGGAGACCCAAACAAATGTCACCTGCACTGAGCCCGAGGATCCAGTCGGCAGTCCGTCAAGACACTGGACGATCCTCACCCAAATTAAGGCCGTTACTGGTGCTGACTGCAGCCCCATAACCATGAGACAGCATCTGAGGTTTAAAAGACCAAAAACGTCTTCAAAGGCCTCGAACGCCACAGAACTGACCGTTTGGACCAAACATGGGACATTGAAAGATGGAAGAAAGTTTTATTCTCTGATGAGAACAAATGTAACCTTGATGGTCCTGATGGTTTCCAAGGTTACTGGCATGACAAGCAGATCCCACCTGTGATGTTTTCTACGCCCCACAGTGGAGGGGGCGCCATAATGGTCTGGGATGCTTTCTCCTTCAGTAGAACAACGGAGCTTCAGGAGGTGCAGGGGCATCAAACTGGCTGCTGGCTGAGTCCAGATGTTGCAGAGAGCATCCCTCATGACTGAGGGCCCTCGTCTGTGTGGTAACCACTGGGTTCATCAGCAGGACAACGCTACAGTACACAATGCTGCAGGACAAGGGACTTCTTTCAGGACAATAACATCACTCTTCTGGACCATACTGCGTGTTCCCCTGATCTAAATCCAGCTGAGAACCTTTGGGGATGGATGGCAAGGGAAGGTTACAGAAATGGACAACATCTCCAGACAGTAGACGCCCTTCGTGTGGCCGTCTTCACTACTTGGAGAAATGTTCCCGCACACCTCATAGAAACGCTGGCATCAAGCACGCTGCAATGCGTTTTTTGAAGTTCATGTTCATATTCATGAGTTCATGTTTGGAACTTAGATTTCTGTTTTGGGGGGTTTGATCAGCTGTAAGTGTTGTTTTCAATAAATTGCATGATCAATAAACTGTTTTGTTTCACTGCCATTTCTTCTTGTTGCACGTTGAAGCTCTACTTGGAACCTTGTTAAGCTCCAACCATGCAAAATATGATTTTATGCCATTTTTCACATGGTTTTAAACTTTTGATCAGGCCTTTATTTGAAGATAACTTACATAACAGTAAAATGTGAAAGAAGGATTTTAAATGAGACTTTCTTACCTTCTGGCTTGATCCGAGGTCCTAAAATCTAAATGTCAGTTTTAAATATGTGCTACGCTGGCACCATGAAGACAAATGTAATCACAATATATGACATGGTGCTATATGACAGTTTCTCCCAGGCACAGAGCACTGTCAGCTTCAATGACAGTTTTATCAGACAGTCCTTCTGGGAAAAACAGTGTTTTTGTTCTGATAGTGTGTACACAGACACAAGTGTCACTCCAAACACACATAAATCACTTTCCAAATCCTTCTATTGTGAGTCCATGTCCTCATTTCCTTCTTCAAATATCATGTTGTGGTCAAACGTGTGTTGAGAATCATCAGCAACCTGTAATTAGTTTGACCAGCTTATAAACCCTGGAGGTTCCAGCACCAGGACTGGCCTGAATCTCGCAAAACATGTTTTCCCGCTTGCAAAGGAACATCATTGTCCCTGTGATATTAAGAGCTTAACATGTTTCATGTTCTCTCGGAAACAGTGAACAAAGCACCTGCTCAGGTTGACAGGATTGTGAGAGTGTACCCATACCCTTAGTTGTAGCGTAGAGGCATAGTTTTGTGTTTGGAGCTACTCGTGGATATGAAAACTCACCAAATGAGAGGTGGTGCAATGCCTGGAATGGCCACTTAAGGCTGAATAAAGTAAGCCAGTTCCTGCACATGCACGTGTTTAAACAGCATTAAAAGCATGTTTGCTGACTGGTACAAACACATTCAGGGGTTTGGATGCTTGACACTGGGAGCCAGAGGATGTCTCACCACTGCTAATGTAACAGAGTGAACTGGACCTGTTGGACATGTTTGTGCTATAATAGAATAATCTGACAAACAATAAGGCTTACTGTGTGAAACAGACCATCCAGGACAGTTTTGTGTGACTGAAATGATGGTGTTTTAATATTCTGTTATTTAGCACTAATCAGCACATGTATATGAATGCAGCTTGCTAACTAGTGTTAGTTGATAACACTCCGCCCTCAAGCCCAAATATGGTAACTTTTACTGCCAAAATACATGTCAAGATGTCAAAATGTAACCACACTGTTTAGTAAGTTAAAGAGTTAAACATCCACATCACCAACGCGTCACTGCAACTAAGCTTAGGCAAATGGTTTGGCTAACAGCAACCTGCTGCATCTGCAGCGACAGACATAGCTACAACTACTGATGCCATTCAGGTCACGTGACTAATGGAGATGGACACCTGAGGAGTGACTGGGCCAGACAGGAAGTGCACCTCCTGTCTGTTTGCCTGCCACCCTTTACAGAAAGCTCACCTAACGAGGCGAGCAGAGACGAAGATCGACAGGTAAATCAAGAGCTTCATGGTAAATGCACTGATTCATATACAGCGCTTTTCTAGTCTCCCAGAGTACTCAAAGCACTGTATACAACATGCCTCATTCACCCATTCACACCCACTCATACAAGCACTTCTAAACACAATTGCAAACTAAACTACATTCATGCTCCGATGAACGCATCGGAGGGCAACTTGGGGTTAGTATCTTGCCCAAGGATATTTGGCATGCAGACTGGAAGCCAAGGATCGAACCACCGACCTTCGCAGCACCAATCCCTCTGTCACTCTCTCGCTTGCCTCTCACCTCACCTATCAACGAGACGCCACGATAAAAGCAGATACTGATTAGACCACCCGAGTGGAAGCTTCCGCCACTTGGCTACGCCTACAAATTCTGTCCAACTCCCACTAACCCTCCAGGAATGCAGACCAAGCTCTTGCAATGGTTGTATGAGAACTGAGCTGCTCATAGCAAAGTGCTGGACACCTCATACTCCCCAAGCACCTCCCACAATTTCACATAATTTCCTGGGACATGGTCGAACGCTTTCTCTTGTATCCGAGGTTCGACTAACATAAAAATACAGCCTACTGTCCCTCTGTCAGAGTTGTCTGACTGTCCAACCCTGGATGCAAACATAGATTTGCACATGGGAGACACAAATAAACATTTCTGGTTTTATAGCTTAATTTTAATAAAAATGATACAAATGTTCTTTGGTAAGTAATTAGTAACAGTATTTTGTTTCTGCTACATTCTTGCTATAAATCACAGATCAGATTTAGTAGAAAGTACAGTGTGAGTACAGCAGCTTCTATTACACTTGTGACTGAAACCACAGGTTCTGTTTTTAACCCGACTGCTTCTGTTTCTTTCTACTTTTTTTAAGTGCTGCTTATTAATTGAATGTTTGCTTTACAGATGGTACTGTTGGCCAAGGCTTGTTAAAATAAACACATATATATATTATTATGTATTAGCAGCAGCTAGGCAAAAGGTTGTGAATTAGGGTTATTTGCCAGTGATGTTTTGTTCTATAATGTGCAAAATATTTTCCTCTCATAAAAACATTCCCAACAGAATAAGAGTCCTCGACCACAGCAAAGCTGTTAATGGACTTTGTGAGTCTTTGGCTCATTTGTGTTACGCTGTTATACACAAGTGTCGTAAGTACAGCCATTACCTGGGAATGTTGCTGCTTTGTTTCCCACAAGACCCATGAAAGTATATTTAGGGAACTCATACTGTACCAGGTTCTGTGCCAGGAACATGGAAAATGAACTCTTGATGCACACAGAAATTACAGGCCCATTTAAGGGTTGTTGTGCAGTGAGAAACCGGGTGCATAGTAACAAGCCCTGAATAAAATCTTTTTTTTTTTTTTTTTTTTTTTTTTTTCTAAATGACATCAGAAACAGCAGTATGCGACATTACGTGATGGCAGAGCTTCAGTTCATCCTTTGTCATTTTTTTTTTTTTTTTTTTTTTTTAATAAATAGGACAGGGGGAATGAATGAGAGAGAGAGGGGGAGAGAAAGAAAGAAAACCAAAGGGGAGAAGAGACGGTGAGGGGGGGGGGGAAGAGAGACAAAAAAAAAAAAGAACTCCTGGGTCACCTGTATGGAGAAAAAAAACAAACAAACAAAAAAACAAACAAACAGAGGAGACAGCAAACAACAAAGAGCAACATAATAATAGAGAAAACAAAGCACCATCACAATAAACTAGCTAGTCATAGATATCAATATTTACTAAATAATAAACGATATTGTGCAGCACGCAAGATAGACAGCGCACAGTGTGCTTTGAGGCAGCAGCCAAGAAAGCTTTAGTCCGCGTCTGTGAATACCCATGTGTGCATACCTGTGTGGATCAGCATGCTTGCATTCCAAAGGTTTCTCCATGTAATGATCTGCTAGGGAGTGTGGGGGGGCCACAGCCCCGTCCTCCAGGGCATGAAGCAGGTATGGAGGAGATCAAAACTCCAGACATCCAGAGGCCCCCAGAACACAAGAGACCATGGAAGACCAACAGAGGGGCAGCCGCACCACTGTCCCAGTAAGAGCTGAGGAGAGTCCCAGATGAGGGCTCGCCCAGCAGCCGCGGAGCAGAAGTCAGGGGAAGTTGCAGTGACGCGCCCGTGAGCTCCGCCGGCCCCCAGCTGCGCCTGAGTGACCGAGCCCCAGGCCGAGAGGCCGGGGGCACCCCACCTCCAAAGGGGCCCGAGCGAGCCCCAGGCCCCAGGCCCCGACAAGCGGCCGCCAAGGAGTGAGCCGGTGTGTACCCGGACGCCCACCCCCAGACACAAAGAACCACCAACACACCGACACCTGAGGGAGTCCGCCACCGGCAGGGGAAGTGGTGGAGCCCTGAATAAAATCTGAGATTCTCGAGTTTTGCTTTCCGTTAATCTCTATTTGAATTTTTGAACCGGAGGCGAGAACAGTAAACAATCTGATGACAGGTTCCAAACAAAACACTCGCTCAAAGGACATCATACTCTGACGGAGTGAGAGCCAATCCTGTAAGGCAAGCAACAAGGTTGCAAGATGCTCATTTCAACGTTGGCTCTGACAGACAGAGGAAAAGTTAACTCAAAGCTGAGGCAGTCTTCCCAATATAACCTACTCTCACAGTAATATGGGAAATGTGTTTGATAACCATCTTGTTTGCAAGTTAGTGTACCGCTCTTGGCAGGCCACGTACCTTCAAAGCATTTCTGCCGTCTACTGCACTTTACGTCAACGTTTGAGGTATAAAGAGAGATTACTCGCTCACAAATGAAAACCTCAGGAAGTTTGGCCTCACCACGTTATCCAAGCAGAAGTCCAGTTACTCACGTCTCCAAAACGCTGGACCTCTTCAAGAGCAAATGAAAGAAAGCTTCAATCTCCTCCTGACACTGTGTGCAGTGGAGAAATACCATTTCACTTGTAAACATATGTTCTGCATTTTCAGGAACAGTCGCTCACTCTGCTGTGCACAGAAGCTAGCTTGTTAGCTTGAAGCCTTTAGCCTGTTAGCTTAGGTTTGTATACAACTTTATTTGGTCTGGTCCTGCTTTGCTTTTCAGTCTTTTGGTTTGTCGGGTACACTGAAACTAATTTTAGCTAAAAGTGAAGTGACTAAAGCTGCGAGGACATTCAGGCCTGGATGACATTTTTGTCACAGTTTCTTACTATTTAATTCAGACGTACCAGAAAAATAAGGAAACAGAAACTGACACTGTGTATCTAACATGGATGGATTCAGAAGAAATGGAAAAATTATTACAAAATGATGCCTCGTGTTTGTGGCAGACCCTTAAAATGGTTTCTTCCACGAGGAACCAAGCTGCTCTGCACTGTTTGCATAGTTCATAGAGGAAGTGTGTGCAAAATACAACGTACAAAACTGTCCCTGGGTCCAACACAGCTCGGCCTCAGTTACATAGGTAGCATATAGCTTCTCCTACAATTCTTTTTAGTTTTAAAGGTCATGCATGAATTATCTTGAAAAGTGATAAAAACAAAGAGAACATTGGAAACATGTATAGACGTGGAGCCTGAGCAATGGAGCAAAGGTATGGTTTCTTTTAGCTACCTTTAGCTACATTTTCACCATTTATGCTAAGACACACACGGGTTGATGTCTAACACAGGCTTCTCTCGTGTCCCACTGACAACTGCTTTTATTTTATAATAACCTACCCGGACAATAACACTTCCATCACCCTATGGAAAAACAAACTGGAAGTTCCAGGGAGCCATTAAAGGATGTTTTCTTAGCAGCCATCAAAAGGAGTCAAAATGAAATCTGTGAGTCAAGGTGGTGTTTGACTGAAGGAAGATACACTGCGCTGACAGGTTGACCCTTTAGCAATGTGTGACTGATGGTTGAATGAGTGCCTGGTCTGCCTGAACGAGCAGAACACAAAGTATTTTGACATAAACACAGGTTTGATGGAGAGGCGCTGTAAACAGACTTCATCCAGATGTCCTTTGCTGGTCAGATTGTGCCTGGAGCTTGTTGTGTTATTGGGTGAGGATTTTGTTAAACTGATCTGAAGGTCTCATATCCAAGGAATTTCCACTGCTTTTAACATCTAAACCAGAAGTAATAAAAACGATTAGAGTTACACACAGAGGAGCTAGTAAGCCATCGCATATCTGGATGTTAATCCCACAGACAGTCTCTCTGTTATATGATCTTTTTGCGTGGCCTTTTTACCATGCATGAGTAAATGAATTCATCGCCCACATGGTCCACCAGCACTCACTGAGGCCCTCGAACAAGCTGCAGTGCCCTTTGGTGCCCTATGAAGCTTGCTGCAGCTTGTTGGCCTTAAATCTTTCTCACATCGCTCTCCTTTGTTTTTACTGGATGTGTTTTTTCAAAGCAGTTGTTGCATGTTTGTCAACAATTTCCTCCAATGGCAGCACCAGCAGTTTTATGGAAGTTTACACTGGCCTTCATCCCAGCTGTTATTCCCTAAATAACCTTTCCATGCTGTTCCACAACAAGATGGCAACACTCATGTTTCTGCCTTATCCTCAGTACTTGACCAAACCAGGAACTTTTCTATTGTGTTCTGGCTGATTGAGGCATCACACTGTATGATTATAACTATTTTTATAAATAACCTCTAATTTTCATAATGTTTAGCAACAACACAACTTGGTGTTTTTGCTCAGGTGTTGAATAAATATAAATGTGCCAGAATTAGCATAACAGCTACAGATGCATTTCAATTCAATTTTATTTATATGGCACCAAATCACAACAACAGTCACCTCAAGGAGCTTTATATTGTAAGGTAGACCCTACAATAATACATGCAGAGTATGTATAATTCATATGACCCCCTATGAACAAGCACTTTGGCGACAGTGGGAAGGAAAAACTCCCTTTTAACAGGAAGAAACCTCCGGCAGAACCAGGCTCAGGGAGGGGCGGGGCCATCTGCTGTGATTGGTTGGGGTGAGAGAAGGAAGACAGGATGAAGACATGCTGTGAGGGTGAAGCTGCACAGATGAGAATGGAATTATTGGCCCCCATGGAAATGTAGTTTTTCAAAAGTAAGCTGTGCTGTGAAATTTAAACACAGAAACTAAATGAATTCACAAAAATGGGTCAAAATGATTCAGAACATAATGATTTTTCTTGTTCTGCAACATCACAGTCGGTTTCTGTTTTTGCTGTGATAACTTTTATATACCCGTCTCATGTCTTGGTGGTATAAATAGTTATTTTGTCCTTATCTGCAGTTTGCTGCTAAAGGAAAACAAGTAAAGACACATAAAACTTTATACTGCCTACATTTATTGTGTCACAATGTTTGTTTTAATTCTGTATCCACAGGAGACAAATACACTGGAAGGATGCCAAACCTTCTGGTTAGAAGAAAGTTGACCTAAAGGGAAAGGAAACAAAATAGCCAAACATTAAACAGCTGAAATGACCAGAACAGGTCCACCTTAAAGTTGCAACAACTGTTCTGCAGGTCACCTGAGGCCTGCAAAACAAGCTTGACCTTTCACCTTATTGAAGCTGGTATGACTGACAAGACAGAAAGCCACATCTATTTACGCTGTGGAGGACTTGGAGTATGGAATTTTACATCATGGTTATCAAAGACGTGGGCACTACGAAAGAGCAAAGAACACAGAAACAATTACTCTGAGAAATATCAAACACTTTCCCCACCTCTCCTAAAACATAGAGTTAGGGTTACCACCTATAATAACTCAGACCTCCAACATTTAAACATGCTGTGATTGCATTAGATAAGAACATTTCCTATATAAGAGCGTGCACTGTGTTTGCCTAGGATACAAGATTAATTAAATCCACTAATTTACTGTTATTGTCTCACCCGGCGCCACACAAATGTTTGTCATTCCAGCTCATTGTCACATCTGTTGCTTGTGTTTGAATTAGATCAATAAAGGGAAGTTCCTCCTTCCTTCCAGTTTATCTAAACCTCTTTGCCTGGCTAAGGCCACGGGGCAGCTCTAATTATGAAGCCGCATGCAGTGCAGACTTTCAGGGTGTGTTTGGGGAGTGTTTGGAGGAAGGAGATGAGTGCTGACGACTCACTGACAGGAGGTTCAGCTGTCTGCATCCATCAATAATCAGCCCAAAGGTCTTTCTACAGCACAGATGAAGTGGTGAGAGAGACACTTGTGGTGTAGTACAGAGAGGAACCTGACGAGCTCGTGCCTGGCTCTCTTATTTTGCTACTGGATAACGAGCGCTGCTGCACAACAGTAGCAGCTGAATTAATAAAGTGTTACATTTTAAAGTCAACGTCAGCTACGTAATCAACACTGTGGTTAAGCAGACGCCTCCAAACATCAGTTAACAACCACGGTTTGCATTTATTTGGATGGAAAGTTGCCTTAATCACACCAGGGTTGATTTAATAGGGGTGAACAAAGCAGTCCGTGTTCAGTCAACTGTTTGGTGAGTTTTCAAGTGGTCTCATATATAATCTTTGTTTATGGACTTTGAACCACAGTCAAAGAACAAACTCTGAGTGTTGTTGTTGTTCTACTCTTAGAGTTACAGGCAGATAGTTCATGTGATGTTTGTTAACCACCATGAATAAACAGCAGACACAGCACTGTGACTGTATGTGCTGAAACACAGGCTCATAGCAGCCAGTGTGCATTGGTCTGACGCTCAGGCTCCACCTGTCAAGGTGGAACCAACAGCAGTCACCTTATAGCAGTAAGTGTGTGGTGTATTAAGTCATAAAGGCAAAGTCAGTGTGTGTAACTCTGGACACACATGCAGTCAGCAGTCAGTTCTTGTAGTTTGCATGTTGTTGGATGCTTGGAAACTTAATGAGTCAAAAACAAAAGACATGATCATTGATTTCAGGAAGTCTTACAGCTCATCGCCTGCTATCAGGTGGACAGTTACGGGTACGGGGGCTGTTCTTGATGAAACTACCAAAACGATCAGCAAAGACTGTTCTTGTTAAGGAGAATGGGATCTGTTAGTGTCTCTGAAATGTTACAGACATTTTATTGAATCTGTTATCTGCAGGTTTGGGAACACGACTCAGCAAACTCTCAGGGTGTTGGCAAGACGGGCTTTTGGCCATCAAGCATGTGCTGAGGAAGGCTCCTCTATGTTAATTGTTTCAACCATCAACTTCACAGTGAGTCTGACTTGTTGCCCTGTGGCCATCGTTTTACCTGTGAGGACCAAAAGACTCCGGGTTTCTCCTTTTATCCCTACTGCAGCCCATCTCCTTGTTTCCCTCGCTGCTAAACTAACTTCTCCTTGTGGGACAATAAAGTTTTGAATTGAATGGAATAAAGACTTAGTAACTCTGATGAGCGCTGGGCGTGTCTCCAAAGGAGCGAGGTTATAGAGAGCTGTGACCAGCAGCAGTCTGTGGAGGGACAAACCATAAACTGCTAACAGGATGCTGGAGGACAGCCTGATTCACAGTGGCTCCAACTTATAGGAGCAACGGATCTGCTGCCATTGTGTGCCAGATACTGCACACTAGCCTCAGATGTCCCCTACAGACCATGCATCGGTAGGTTGGACATGTTTTTGTAGCATGTGAAGATCTAACCGTATATTAGGCAGGGGTGGTTATGGGCTCATTCAACTCCTGGACCTGTGGGTAGATTGGTTTTTACAGTGAGGTTGAATCTATTTCAGTAGGTCTATAAATTAAACTGCAGACGTGGTGGTCTAGCGTGCAACAATACAGCCACTGCTCAGTATGGTAAAGATGGGTTGTGGAGCCAAAGACGAGGTTTAACATAATAATTGTCATTAACATGTCTGTTCTAGACATCTACTGGAGTTTTTCTCATCATTCAGGTCCAGTTTTCCGTCTTCCTGTCTGCGTTTCCAATCATGTTCGTTGCTAATGAAAACCCGTCCAGGTGTCCAGGCAGACCAGTTTTATTTTCCCTCTCGTTAGCTTTGCTCCCAGTGACTTACATGGTGGAGGGGACAAGAGAAGGCTTTGCCAATGGTCATGGCCTGACACGTGAACACATGAAAGACCACGAGGAAGTGTTTGCCGTAACCCTCCTCTGCATTGTACCTGTACCTGAGTCATTTCATCCTGGTGCCCGGCCTGGCCGGTGGGCTGGACTTTACAGTACAATCATAGCAGCACAGATATTATTTTGTTGATTGTTGTGTTTGCCTTTTCAACCTTTACTGACAATACACAACGACGATTAAACAAAAACACTGAGGAGAGGCGTTTCTTATATCTGCTGACCAGGTTTATGAATAGAGGAGACATCATTTTACGACTTGGTTACCAGAACAAACGTGATATTTAAAACCAACTGAGGTGCCATGAAAAAGTGTTCACTGCCTTCCTGATTTATTTGTTTTTTGAATATTTGTCTCACGTTAATGATTGAAATCATAAAAAAAATTTCAATATTTACTTTGAATATCTAATCTTCTGTGGCCCTGTGTGGAAGTAAGCTGAGCTGAAGGTGGAGAGTTGGAGAGTCTAGTCTGTGTGAGGGGCAGCTGAGGTTGGGTGCTGTTACAGAGGGTTTGGACATGTACAGTGGGTCTTCTTTACAGCACACTGATGATGGAGTTCCACAGGGTTCTGTGCTAGGACCAAATCCATTTATATTATACATACTTACCATAGGCAGTATGTATAATACTGTAATGTATGTATAATACTCTTGGTAACAGTGGGAAAGAAAAACTCCTTTTAACAGGAACAAACGTTCTGCAGCTGCCTGCTGCGACGAGCTCTGGGTGAGAGCTGCGAGGCAGGGGGGAAAGGACAGGAGGACTCGAGAGGAAGTTCATGGATGATAGGATCAGATGGATGCAGATCATGGAGACGTCTATAAGGAACAGGTGAGAAAAAGTTAAAAGCAACATAACACTTTCACTGTCTTCTGTTGAGTGCCTGCTAACTACCATTCACATTCTGATAGAAGCAGCTTTGGGTTAATACCTTGCCCTAGGATATTTGGCCTGCAGACTAGAGGCAGCCAGGGATTGAACCACCAACCTTCCGATCAGCAGATGCCCTGCTCTACCTCCTGAGCTCCAGCCACCCTTTTCAGCCTAACAGCATCTGAGACGCTTGCTATAATGCTGATCAACTGTTATTCTAGTAAAATGACTGTGGAGAGCATGAGCAAATGTTTGGAGAATGCTCTGAGGAGCAGATGTAAGACCATTACTCAATAAAATTGCAAGCACCGTCGTCTGCCAAGTGGACAAATTAAAGGAAGAAAAAACTCTCATCTCAGAGTTAAACAGTTCACGGTGATGTCTAAAATGAAGACATCTCTTTTCATTTTCTCTGTAGTTATCAATATAACCATTGTTTATTATCACAAATGAAGCAAGTCTTGAATATTGAAATCATTTTCTTAAAAAGGCCGTTGGGGACCTTTTGTTATGCTTTCCAAATAAGAATAAGAGACCTGAAAAAGACAAGTGCTTTTCCTGATAAAGACTCAACAAATCACCAGCTAGGATAAGCTAGCACGCTGCAGTTTGGGAAGCAGGCTGACAAATGTCTTGACTGGAGATGTTTGTCCTGGCACCTGCATGGAACAAACAGTCGAGAGCTAAACATGGTCATAAAATCTCCTTCGTGTCCTTTTGGCAAACCTGGATTCAGAATCTTGAGTCATAACGCCCATTCCACTGATGACATGCATGCTATCTTTAATTATGATAAAAAATAAAAAATGCAAATGAATAAAATATAATAGAAATGCAATACAACTGTGTGCCTGTGTGGGGCAGGGATAGCTCAGTAGGTAGAGTGATCCCCACATGATCGGAAGGTCGGAGGTTAGAATCCACTAAATGGTTACCCTGAGATACCCCTGAGCAAGGTACCGTCCCTACACACTGCTCCACGGATAGGTGGCTGCCCACTGCTTCACTGAGTGAATGGGTTAAATGCAGAGGGCTAATTTCCCTGTGGGGGTTAATAAAGTATGCATTGCATACTTGCAGCCTACATGCATTTAGGTTTGTGAGCCTCATGGGCGCTGCTGCACGTGGATCACAAGTTAACCCTAACCCTCTTAGTACAGATACTATATATAATAAGTATATATATGCAAAATGTACTTTACTATATGTATTAATTCATCCTGTCCTGATGAGATGGTCATCTGTCTCACCTGTCACCTGTGTGTGGGGGTGGGGCTAAACTGGCTCTTTTCATGTTGTAGGTTACAACCCCTGGTCTACACACGTATCCTGACCATTAGATATTAACTTCAAACCATAGCTGGTTGGCTCGGTATTAAAACTAGCAGACACTACAGCAGAGCCAATGTATTGGGGCGATTGTGGCTCAAGAGTTGGGAGTTCGCCTTGTAATCAGAAGGTTGCCGGTTCGAGCCCCGGCTTGGACAGTCTCGGTCGTTGTGTCCTTGGGCAAGACACTTCACCCGTTGCCTACTGGTGGTGGTCAGAGGGCCCGGTGGCGCCAGTGTCTGGCAGCCTCGCCTCTGTCAGTGCGCCCCAGGGTGGCTGTGGCTACAATGTAGCTGCCATCACCAGTGTGTGAATGTGTGTGTGAATGACTGGATATGTAAAGCGCTTTGGGGTCCTTAGGGACTAGTAAAGTGCTATATAAATACAGGCCATTTACCATTTTTATTTATTTTAGTGTGGAAATGTAGCGGCGTGTTGGCTTATTCTGAAAACTAGAACGCAGTTTAGCTTTGCCTGATTCAAAGACATGTAGTTAGTTTAGTATGAAATCCAGCTGCTTGTTGTCTTTGCTCAATTTGAAAACTAGCAGCCACTTGTACCTGTTTATTTTGAAAGCTTAGTTTAAAACTAGCCTCCAGTCAGTTTTGCTAAACAGGAAGTTATTTTATTTTGAAACCGGTCCAGAGTTTTGACAGTTGTGCTTTAGCTTTTAAAGCCCAGTGTCTTCAGCAGTCTGTGTGTTTGGTGCTTGAGACTTGGACAGTTACCCTTTCCCATTTTTGGCAACTGAAGCTAATGAGCTGCAGCCAATCCGGTTGTTCAGTCTGACGTCACTAGCCGTGTCTGGGTCTAAACTCCGCTGCAGGTCCATATATCAAACGATCACTGTGGCATTACTGAGAGTTGAAAAACTGTCTAAAGTCTTTCATCTTTAATAAAATGATCAGTGTCTGCTCTACCAGGTGTAACAACTGAGTTTAACATCCAGGCATCCATGAAAACGGAATTTATGACATTTAACGGAGTTAGAAGTTAGCAGGAAGTTAGCTCGCTAGCTTCTATCTAAATACAATATAGCATGTCCTGACTGCGGGGTTTTGGAAACAAATTAAAACGTACAGCTCTGCTATCACTTCCAGCATAAATGAAGACAGAAAACTAAACAGCAGTGACGTTTGTAGGGTTACTGAAGTTTGGCTAGCTGGTATATAATGATGTGCTACGTGACCGCTAGCGACACAGCTATGTTAGCATAATATAAACAAGCTAACTTTTTTTTCCACTCGATAAAAGTTAACGTGAGTGTTCTCGGTGGTCAGGAACAAATGTAATCGCATGGCAGGATGCTGTAAAAGGACCAAACTTCAGCCAGGAGAACAACTGAGATAATCCATCCACAATACGAGGTTAGTCATTCATATACTGCTGCATGGGCTGGGCTGTAGTTACATCCTAAGGTTTTAAAAACTGAGCTTAAATAAATGATTAGCGGTAATAAAAGCCGAGGGAGGTCAACAGCGATCACTGACTGTTTTAGGAGCTTTTTGAGATTAAATAGAAGAAAATACAAAACATTAAACATGTTAACAACACAAAAGCCATATTAAACGCAGACTACTTTAGACCCGGAAGTAGGATTCGTCACGTCATCACTTAACAATCGGATAGCTTTATATTTAGCAGCAGATCCAAGCGCTCTATCGTCTTGTCTAGCTTGGCAGGAAAGCGAATAAGTGCTTTTCCTAAAAGCTCCAGCTACGAGTTCATGTTTGAAACAAAGTGAATAATAAAGACATGGAGTCAAAGGTTCAGTTGCAAATCTTACACAGATCTTTATTGTTCTTTTAATTACATCAAATTGCCGTTTCACTCGTTTTCATCTCAACAACCAGCCAAATCCTGTAGTCACTTTCCCAATCCTTCCTCATCTGCCTTCCCCTACGTACAGTTTCCTTTCATTTCTTTCCATCCATGAGCAACATTCCCCATCCACCTGAGCAGATGACGGGAGTTACACATGTCACACTGAGCGTTTCACTTCCTAAACGTTCTCGTCTTCGTTCTCTTCTGCCTTCAACAACTTTCATCGTCGCTTAGTCCCGTCCCTCGGGACAGTTGCATACATCATGCCGCCTCTTCAGGTGCAAGCGGCGTCCACAACTAAAGCTCCATGCAAGATCCTACACTGAAAAGTGATCCGCCTCATTCTCAGGAATCAGCTTTTTAAGAAACCAACGTGGCTCAGTTCAAAATTTTGTCTTAAACAAAACTCATCATCTCATCTGCGATATGATTTCATCACGGTTTTTTGCTGACATATCATCTGTTCTGGAATTAAATTAATGCCTCTGTAGTAAATAAAATAAAATAATGTCTGGCTTCTAGCATCTGTTATTTAAGGAATGTATAAAAATAAGACATCTTCTGCTCAGTCTAAAAACCCAACTATGACAGAAATCTGTTTGTGTGGTACACCTCACCTTTTTGGGGTTTGGCTTTTTGTCTTTCACCTTGACATCGGCAAATGTTCAAAAACCTGCCCTAACAGCTAAAACTCTGCTGCTTTACAATACCTAAAACAATACTAGGATAGATCTGAAAATATAAAGTGTATTATCCCCCAAAGAAAGGTCTAAAAGAATGTTTAAATATGAACTTTATAGTAAACAGGATCTGATGCACCAACTCTTTCTTCAAGAACTCAGCAAACTGGCCACACCGAGTGTGAACCGTGGGTTTACTTCTTGTCATGCTTCCCTTTTAGAGCTGAACCACGTGCACCCCCCTCCAGAATACTGTGTCTCTATGGGATGCACTTGGATGGAGGAGTAAGGTAAATAGCTGCCAAGGAGGACAGTAACAGAACACTGCTGTAATAACACGCAGACACTCATAAATGTGCTGTGCTGTTTTATGTACAGGAAAAACAAAGAGGTCCATTCACGTTCTCTACCAACGCTCCACCTCACACCATCGTCTCTTTTCTCTTCCCTAAAGAACACAGAGCCTTCTTGTCCTTTTTGGTTTTATGTGTCGTGGGTGAGGATGACGTCGATGACACGGACGTCGTGGACGATGGCGGGGAGCGAGGCGAAGGGGACGCCGTGGTGGGGCTGTTGCACAGTGAGGCGGGGGCCGACTGAGAGCCTGGCTGCGGGTAGTTCTCGTCTGCTTCCTCCATGTGGATGATGGCAGAAACGGAGGAAGGGCGGCGCTTGGAATGGACGCTGCCTGTAGGCGGGCTGGGGCTGGAGGGCTCGCTCAGAGGCCGGTGGACGGCAATGGCACTACGGAGGCAGTTGAGCCACTGCTGCTTGTGGAAGACGTCGTTGACCTGCAGAGTGTGTGACTGTGCCTGGCTCGGGTCTTGGGAACGTACCCGGAAAATGTTCTTGGCTGCAGAGAAAGCAGAGAGCGTCATTAGGAACGGGGGCAAAGTGCTGCTCAGGCTACTAGCGGACACTTTCTGGGACGAGCCTTACCTTTGTCTGCATTGCTGAAGGCTCCTCTGAAAGAGCCGCCCATTCTGACATCGCCATCTTGCAGGTCCTCCAGCACCAGATCCTGCACTGCGATTGGCTGCCGGTACACCTGGAAGCACTGGCGCTCGTTCCTGGTGACGGGGCGGGTCAGGATCAGCAGGTCGGTGAACAGGAACACGTGCAGCTTCTGAAAGAATTTCCAGGAAAAACAGAAACTTTCAAACCAGAGCATCATCTGAGCACATAGCCCGCCTCATGTGGGACGGCAGCCTCGTGTTAACATGCAAAGAGAAGCACCGAAGGACGACTTGGAAGTGTGCGCTGTGCTCACCGTGCCGCTCTTGTTGCGCAGCTCCCCGTGACACAGAAGACTCTTGCACCGTTCGATGCGAGCGTCCCTCTGCCTGTCGTCCAGATACTCCAGCTTGTCGATGTAGTACTGGCACTCGGACTCCCCTTTCTTCTTGTTGATGTCAGACAAAACTCCCTGGATGACAGTGATCTGAACACACAAGCAGCCTAATTATTACATGGGAGAGGCACTATGATGGATCAGTGTGTTGAACCAGTTTGTCTCCTGGACTTACAGCTTCCTGCAGGCTGGCAGCATCGGGGTGTTCTGCTGGAGTGTGTCTCAGGATTTCCTTGAGCAGTAGGGGGTACTTGACCAGGCGGGATCTGGGAATGTCCAGGAAGCTCCACAGGTCCAGTTTCCGACTAAAAGGTGACTCAAGGCACCGCTGCAGGAAGTCCTGCACACGTGGGTCTTGCTTCTTCTGGTCCAGCAGCGCCTTGGCTGCCAGCTGGTTACTGCAGTAGTCTTTGTAGGCATTGAGCCTGGGCAGCTGCAAAGGAAGGAGGGACTCTTTATCTAACTGCTAATTCAAAATACGGTTTTACTAGCGTAAAAGCTTTTGATGGCTCAAAAAGTCAAAGACACTTACCCAGCTAATAACAATTTGCCCAATCTGGCCCACGGTCCCGTCTGGCCCCGTGGCTTTGGAGAGCTGCGCCAGAAGGTCCTCGTGCAGTGGGATGTAGGCATCCAAGTTGCCGAAAATGTGAGTAAGCTCCTCCTCCGACATGATGGACAGCTTCAGCATCGGGTCGTGGTATGCCTGTGGATGGAGCAAAGTGATCAGTAATATCTGGGCAGAGCTTTGGGAGCGGCTACTAAAAATATCTTGGTCAACAGTTTTAGGGGTACAAAAAAAAAAGACAGAGGAACAATCCCTGTCTTTTTATAGCTCCTGGCTGTGCTGCATTCAAAGCCTGCCAGACTGATTTAATCTGTTTGCTTTATATGTACTCCCGCTGCCTCAGAGCTTTTAAAATTACAAACCTTGCGTGCAAGCTGCAGGTCCTCAATCAGATCCTGTTCTCCACGAAACAGCTCAAATATGGCCTGAGGAATGGGAGAAGGCACAGACAGATGTTTTTTTAGTAAACATGTAAATCAGGTTGTCATTACATCGTAGCCTAAACCATAGTGAGCTTAGCCAAGATGGCTGAATGGCTTCTAGTCCAATTTAAACCATTTGACACAAAGACGTGTGAACTAGTCTAGCAAGCATGTAGAATTCATCCCTGTCTGGACTCCTGGACTCACCTCTTGCCGCTTGATCTCTTTGGTGGAGAAAGTTCCTTTCTGGTGGATGTCTAATGTCTCGGACCATAAGGTGCTGTTCCTCCTTTTAGGTGGTGTGGGGGCCGCTGCCTTGCTGCAAGGCTTCTGGGGCACGCCCGGCAACTTGCCATCGCCCCGGAAAGAGGCCTTCAGAAAGAAAGAACACCACATGTTAGACATGTTGAAAGGGATGTCCCTGTCCCCCCAATGCGCTGTGTTTCCATTGGATGCCGTGAGCGCTTACCTGGATGGTTTGGCCGAAGCGCCGGACGGCCCCATTCTTTACCGGAGAAATGAGGTTGGCTAGCGACGTCACCCTGCCGAGAGAACGGACGCGCTTGTTGCTGGGTTCCTGCAGAAGGAGGCAAAAACAGAAGGGGAGGTTAGTCGTGCAGTTATTCTATCATAACTCGTGTCTGAAAACCCTGAACGTCTGAAGTGCGAGAGAGGCAGATCAAAACAAATCGATCAGTAACTGTGACACCTCAGCAAAGACTTCCTTGTGACAAAACACGTCAAGTCACGTCATAAATCCTGGTTATGAACTCTAGTCCCTCCTTTAAGACGAGCAGCTGGAGCCGAGGTCAAGCCGCAGGCAGACAGCCTGGCGGAGCGGCAGACAGAGATACTAAGGAGGAGGAAGCACTTCCAGCAGCTGTTGGCTCCATCATATGAAGAGTCCTGAGCCAGGCCAGCCCACTGAGCACAAAGACCCTCTCTCACTGCTGATCTGGAGGGGAAGGGGGTCTGGAGGAATGCCAGGAATGCACGAGACCGTGCTTCTCAGCTGTTCAGTGTCTCTAATCTGCTGCTATCTGCTCTGACAAGAGCGAAAACTCAAGTACAGAGTGGATCTGCTGCATCGCTCAAACTGGGGTAAATGATTCCTGATTTACGGATGGAGCTGCGTGGCAGCGTGCTGCTGCTACGAGCAAGAAAAAGGAGCAGCAGTCAGGAATACAGCAAAGTGTTTACGCAGTGCAGCGCTGCATGGGGCACACCACACAATTTATGGCTGCGAGTTGAAACACGCTCTTCAACAAGCCTTGCGTGAGAGAGTACTGCACCTGGGGCAGGTGACCCCCCCAAACACACACAACTCCTCACCCGCCCCGAGGCTGGGAGAAACAGGAATCAAAGAGCAGCAGGGTAATGATTATAATTCCACACGATTTGCATTTTCTTCTGCAGTGTAACATCTTAACATGACAGTAATGCAGTTTTGCCCTCTGAAGATAAAACACATCGCTTGTGTTTCCCTGACGCACACCAAATGAGATTTTGTCCCAGCTCAGCAAATGTGGGAAACAGTACAGCCACTGAGGCTCCGGTCTCTGTGGACGCAGCTGTGGAACAGCTCAGTCTGCTGTGGCTGCGGTCAGACTCTCCACGGAGAACTTAGCAAGCCCTCGAGTGGCGGGGGCCACATGTCAACTGCTTTCCTCTTTTTGTAACTTATCTGTGGCTACCAGACTTGGCTCCCTCTAAGTGATCACCAGTTCATATCTGTGGACAAATAAGTGGTAACAAGTAGTTTTTGGTGTGTTTTTGGGGGGCAGAGGGAAAATAGTGGAAAAGCGTAGTGGCCATGAAGCGCTGTGGACGCGGATAATGAGAGGCCACTCGTCCTGCTCTTTGTATATCAGTAGTTAAACAGGGAATGCTGCTATTCCTGGCAGTCCTGTAGCATTAGAGCGAGTCAGGCTGGAAACCATTCAGATCTGGGCTCAGTCAGTCGAACCCTCCAGACATAATATACATGTAGCCTCCTTCAACTTTCAACCTCAAACTTTTCTCAGCTCCCTCCCTGTGCTTCCTCTTTGATGTAACCTCACATGTGCCAGATGTGTCCCTGTGATTACAGCTTAGAAAATGATGGAAAAAAGAACAGGCACAAATCAAAGGACGGAGGTACTTAGAAAGTCAGCACAGAGTGAAAATACAGGGTTCTACTGAAAGAAAGGACTCAATTCGTGAAGTGTTTCCAGACTTGTCTTTTGCAGAGATTTACTGTCAGTGAAGCCACACAGCCACAGGGAAATACACAGACAGCACCTGGGTTTCCTACGATATCTGCTGCTTTCATTGTAAAACGCATTACCCTTTGAATGCTTGGTTGTTTACTGAGACCCTACCCCCTGCTGTCTCACTGTTCCTGTACTCTTCTGTGTGCTCACTATGGACCTGATCTCCCCATTTCCCACTGAGACTGAGGTGTCTGCTGGGGTGCGTACGAGAGCAGGGGGAATACACAGCCGTGCGTGGGGGAGGTCGTTACTGTTCACAACTAAAAAGGTGCAGTGTAGTCCAATGATTAACTTTTCAGGGTTTGACAGTATCTTAAGCATTGTCCCAAGTGCCCTGGAACAAAGGTCAAAGTCTCTGTGCACGCGCGCGCGCACACACACACACACACACACACACACACACACACACACACACACACACTGTGTACATACGTGAGATAAAAACCAGGGTTAGGTGCTGATTGACTCACAGTGTGATACCTAACACCACACTATGACTTCATTTCCAGCAGCTCTGGTCAAACATTTACAGAGTAAAGTTTCAGCCATCTCACCTCTAACTCCTTGTTGGCCTGGTTCTGGCAGTCTGTCACTTGCAGAGTCCGTTTGATAGGCACCAAGCTACCCACTTCATCGTAAGCCACCATATCTTTCAGTAGAAACACAGTATCCTTTTAATCCTCACGAGTTGGCTTCAAGTAATCCACACCAGAGAGAAAAAAGGTGGCAGAAAATCAAGAGTTATAAGCACGTAAAAAGACGGAACAGATACACCTTCCCCCTGTTTGGCTTTTTCTGGCATGGGGCTCCCTCCTCACTCTGCCTCGCACTCAGCTCTAAACTTTGGTCTGAGGCAGAGCAGGAGGGGAGGACTATATATGCAGGGGAGGAGTCCCGAGGAGGGACAGAGGGACGGGTCTACCTGAGGAAACAGCTCAGCCTTTGAACAGCTCCTACTCAGTGCAGACAAATAGCTGCCCGCATGCTTTGCTGCTCTATCGAGTCCAAATATTACTATGAAAAGTAAAAATGATGGGCAAACGTTACTGCTAAGTGTGGTGGACACACAGCAGGTCCATACTACGGGCTAGTTTCTGTAATTCAGTCAATGGAGCCTGAATTCGTTGAATTAAAGACACATTTCTGGAAAGTATTTACAGCTGTATAGTTTATCAATATGTTTACCGATCCACGATTTGCTACATCTGTAGATCCCATAATAGCATTACTTAATCATAAAGGTACCTAGTGACAAACCATTTGTTACATTCTTCTACATTTAGTTCAGATTTCTGATTTTACTTTTAAATCCAAAGTTAACCGAATAGTAGAAAATATGTCCAAGAGAGACACGATCTGTGCAGCAGGGCTCATTAATTACACTGTTCTGCACATACGTTAGCTGAATAACTGATGGATACTCTGAGGCATTGTTTCTTTTTACCAAATTCATCAAGATAAGGGCCAGAGGCAGGAAACAGGCTGATTTTTTCATGTTATCCCATCAGTCTTGAGCTCCTTACCTTCAGTCATCTACAGGACAGAGGCTCTTATCATGTGAAGACAGTTTGATGAAGGGCTGAAAGACTAAAACAGTAACTTACTATGATAAAGACATGATTTCACTGCACAGAGAGAGAATGACAGTAAAAAGATAAAACATTGGAATCCGTGTTATTTTAAATATCAACCATTGCTCCTAACTGACAGAAACCATGACAATCACAGTTCTCAGTGCTAATTATTATAAATGGAAACATTAAAACCTAAAAAGAATCAAATTTAGCTTTCAGAAGTGTCACATGTAGCTAGTTTGCGTCACTAAATCAAAGAGTATAAACACTGTTTTAGTTACAGTTTCAATGTCACAGGAATGTTTTAATTAAAGTCTTAATCAAGTCATTAAAAACATTAAAAGGTCGTACGCTTGGTCGTACTCAGCTTTCCATCAAGTGCCACAAAAGCTGAAACTAATTGATTTGGTTTGATTAATGGATTTCAATCAACAAACTATTATGGGGGCAGTGGTTTCTGCTTCTGGCTTGAAAGTCTTCCTATCAGTCTCATCAGCTGAACTGGGACTGAGGAGATGGTCAATTTGCATATCAACAGCAGGGAGCATTGTGACACACTCAGCCAGATGTTTGAACTGAAACCGGGATATTGAGCAGCACTGGGGTGGGGGTGGGGGCAGGGGACCGCTGCAGCTCATATGTTGATTGCTCTAATTAAGGGAGGGGGTGGCAACATGCTGCCAGTTTCAGTAAGGACAAAAGAACTAAGCAGAAGCCAAACACGTGGCTCTTTTCATGCATATGTGCACATCGAAAACGGACATTTTATCCGACAGGCGAACACGGCTGAAGGACAACCTTGTGAAGCCTGTGTTTTCCTGCCCAAATGGACTCTGTTCATCCGCCTGGGTCAACACAGAGGTGTGAAACCAGCCACAAGCTTCATGCATGCTCCTGATGGGGGTGTCGAGATGTTAACACTTGGTCTTTGGGTTTGTTGACGCAGCAATCAGAAGTCTGATGATCCTCCAACCAAAGAGGAGTATGAGCATGTACCGAGTAACTTCAGTCTCAGGCTAAAAATGAGAGTTTATACTGTCACATATAGTTTATATGGCAAAGCACAGAGAAAACTATGCAGACAGAAGAGTCACGCAGGCTCTAATAAAACCTGTCTGTGTGTAGTCTGTGTGCCTGTGGTAGACACTGTGCAGTCCTGCTGTTACTCACTCTTACGGGGAGACCTCGGCTGAATCAGCTGAACGTCTGGTCCAGACCCCGTAAAAACAACACCAGACTGAGCTGCAGCTGGAGTACAGTGGTGACTCCCAAAACCTGTCTGAGCGCAGCCCGCCGAGTTGTGCAGTAGCGTGTGTAATGCACCGCTCTGCACACTTTCACCTTTGTCTAACCTATGTCGTGCCAGGGACAGACAACCCCGAGGCCTCAAGAGGCTGAGCTCAACCTGTACTTCACATCAGCAGCTGTGAGTGCAGAGCACATAGAGCCTAATTACAGCTTGCAGAAAGGCATAAAGCAGGAAGCTCCAGGCACAGAAATACTGCTGAGTGATTCAAAGTAAGAAGAGAACAGGGGGAAGGTGCTGCTGCCCTCTGCTGATGGAATAGAAAGCGAGTGTTTCTGATTCTGTGGCAAACTGGAGGCATGAACACATCCCCCTAAAATGTATTCCCTATATGGAAAATGACCGTTCATGCTTCTGTCCATTCCAGTGCTCAGTGCTTTTCTGTTGCGCTGTCTTTGTTTTTGTTTTTTGCAGTTTTTGCACACTTTATGCAGTCCTGTGTAGACTGTCTGTCACATGTAGCACCAGGGTCTGTCTCCTTCCACTGTGCACTGTACCACTGCACGTGGTTGGAATGACAATAAAGCCACTTGACTTGACTAAACTACAGTTTTTGGGGGTTTTTATGTAAAGTATCCTTATAGTTTTAGAAACCTGCAGATAACTCACTGAAGAAAGAGTGTTTACAGTTCCAGTGCAGACCTATTTTTCAGCTGAAGCTTTAGTTAAACACAGAGGACGTTTTGTCCAGTCCTTTAACACAGTCAACACATTAATTATGTAAAGTCATCACACGATTCTGCTGCCTGTTTTCAATGATGCCACAAAAATGCTGGGACTCTATTTTAAACCCCGATAGCTCAAACTACTTGAAACATGTTTTGATTGATGTTGAAAGCGATGTGTTGTTGCTCATCTTTTAGAGATTTCGTGTCTCCATGGGACCACTCAGGCTAAAGTAGTCCATCCTTAGAGGGTGAATGCGGATAACTGTGCCAATATTGTACATATATATATATATATATATATACATATAGATACATATTGGATGTAACTATCCAATCATGTCCTCGAGGTGGACTCCAAGCAGAAATGATGAGATGTGGTACGTGCAATTGTCCCCATGCAATTCTGCAAGCCAATATAATCCCATGTCAAACATTATAAAGAGACGTTTCCTTTGTCATTATAACTGGATGCTTCTCAAAGTAAAGGTTACTGGTGCTGCAACTTGCAGCCGAGAGTGGCAGCTCTCTGTCCTCTAATCCTCGCCTCCACTAATTGGATTCGTTGACTAGACCTCTGGAGCATTTTTTAAAAGTCAATAACTTGACCTTCTGCATGGTTCAGACCATCCAAGAGGTTTGCCTTTCAGTTCTGGTCAAATTAAACTCAGTATTTTGTTAGTCTAATCCTAATCCTGTCTTGTTCATTGCACCTATACAGTCTTGCTAGCTTTAGCTAATGACTGGCCACACTGTCGTTTGTACATAGGTAGGTCACAGGCTACAGTTAAAGGTTTTCAAACACAGAATTCAAAACCAACACAGGACGTCACAGTGGGCACATTAGCTTTGATCAGAGAAAAGCTGTAGACGGTGAAAAGCCAGCACCTGTTGCTGTCAGAGCGTTTGGAGTGAGACGAAGAAACGCCGTAAACTTAGCCAGGCATCCAGATCCAGACCCACATGGCTTCATTTAATAGCCTGATATCAAAAACATGCCATGGAAGTATTCACTGAAATGAACTTCTTCCATTTCTGTGACAAAGGTGTTCTTCCTCCCCACTGTCGCCAACTCATAGGGGGTCAACTGATTGTTGGGGTTTTCTCGGTATTATTGTAGGTCTTTACCTTACAGTGTAAAGCACTTTGAGGCGACTGACATTGAGACAATTTGAATTAAAATTGATCTATAATAGTGACAACTGCGTCTGTTGTAAACATACCCCTTGAATACTATTTATCTTAGACGTGTCAGCTCTGAGGACAGAAAGTCTAATTCCCTTCACTCTTTTGAAGGTACAGAGATTGAAAAGAAGCAAACAGTGATATAATTACACAACAGGGTGTAGGAACAATGAAAAGCACAGTTCCCAAACCAGACTGGCATCCTCAGGTTACTTTCTTAAAGGTTTGTTTTGACACTGTTCACACCCAAAGCACACCGGGTTGCTACCAAACACAGTAACATGACTAAGACTGAGTGAAACCTCCAACGCTTTGTCAATAGAACAAACTGAGACACTGACAGAACAAACTAATGGAGAAAAACATGTCAAGTTCATATCGAGACGTCTGTCACAGAAACATTTTTCACGTGAGGACAAACAGACATTTTAAGGAAACACATGATTCGTAGCCCCTGAAGTGCTTCCTCTGACCTCAAAGTGTCAAACGCTGCACTTTCTTATTCTCAGGAAATCAAAACGAGCAGAAGTGAAAGGAAAACATTTATTGTGACGACTTTCTTGTTAGAATGAAAGCAACTCATGCAAAGTGAAGAGGCAGGACTGGGCTTGTGTAGGGTGAAGCCTTCCACCTAAGTGGCTTATTCAGACTCAGGGGAGAGCTTGACAGGAAATGTGAAGGTGTTAACATTCTGGAGAAGAGATGGCTGGTATGATATACACCATTAATACCTCTGCAGCCACATTCTTCCACAAGATTACTTATACTGATATCTGTAAGTGGAGAATATTAAAGAGAATGGAAACTTTGGATTAGATGAAATATTACTAAACTAAAGACAATTAATAGAGGCGTTATCATCCTGTAAGAGACCAACAGATGTGATGCAGTGTGCAAAAAGCTGGTGCACACTGAGAATAGCCAAGCAATAACACAATCAACTTTCCA
The DNA here is from genome assembly GCF_057382275.1 of Copadichromis virginalis. Classification (NCBI taxonomy): domain Eukaryota; kingdom Metazoa; phylum Chordata; class Actinopteri; order Cichliformes; family Cichlidae; genus Copadichromis; species Copadichromis virginalis. Next base: position 1,458,181 of record NC_140634.1, read on the forward strand.
GCATTTGTTATCAGGACATGATAAGAACAATCTGGTCCTTAGCAGCACTGAAAATGTATCGATTCAGGTTTTTAAGTGGTGAACATGAACAGCCTATAGGGCACGGCCTGGCCAGTCAGCCAAGGAAACATGTGACGGTCTAACAAAGCTTTTTACCATTAGTTTCATCATTTAAACTATTTGAAACCCCAGTGACTCAGAGGACAGACAGTTTGCTGTCTTCAAGTTAGAAATTCACATAAATTAAATCTGCTTATTCAATCCATCTCTTCTCTTCTGCTTATCCTTGTGGGGGTACACCCTGGACAGGGCACCAGTCTGTCGCAGGGCTAACACACACAACCACTTGTGCCTATAGAGTTACCCATTAACCTAACCCCACTAACTATGGACTGTGGGAGGAAGCCGGAGGACCCAGGGAGAGTGAGATCCCACGCAAACATGGAGAGAACATGCAAACTCCGGCCTGATGGTGGAAATGAACTCAGGACCTTCTCACTGTGAGGCAACAGTGCTAACCTCCGTGCTGCTCCTAGTTTCCCACCTATCTTGGTTTCTGCATGCTCTGTCACAAATTTAGACTGATTTGCAGTGATCTGATGGCAAGATTTATTACAGTTTTTTTACAGACGCTAGGACACATTTCTCAATACTTAGGTCACGTTTGCAAAACTCCTCACACAGTGAGCACAACAGAAGTCTATGTGGGCTAAACTGAGGACCAGTTATCATTGTTTTGGCACAAAATGCATTCAATGACTACATCTCTCAAATTTCATGAATTATCTTCTCACTCAGACACAACAACTGCCAATAACCTTTGTACGTACAGGACATTTTGCATGTGCTTACATACTGTTTTCAAAAATGTTAAACTTATGGCCAAAACAATAACACAATGCAAAACTTAAAAAGAGCAAAATCCAACAGCAATATTTTATTGAAACATATTTTAAATCTAAAAATGCAGTTTAACCAGCCACAGCTGATTCTCATTGTAGATGAACATCTGCACAGGTGTTACTCCTTCAATTTTTCAACTCCTTCAATTCTGGCAGCCAGAAGATTCTTTCCTAGGTGTGTTGCCCTAGATGACATAAGATGTGATGTGGATGAGAACCTGTGGCCAAATGGAGGAGACGGAGTAGAATAGCATTACTATTGTATGTGTATCAGTGGATGGTGTGTATACAAATTCTTGTATTTTGGGATTACTTAGTGCAAAAACATAAAAATACATAAACAAATATTACAGTTTTTTCCAGTCGCTAACAAGCGTTTGTCCAAACAGTTGTCACATTTGCAAAACTCTAAACACAATTAGCACAGCATCGGTCTGTTGTGGCCATACCAGTCACACATTTCATGTCGTGTTCACCCAATATGCAGTCAGTGAACACATTTCCACAATGCTTACATTTTCTTAACAGACAAGCTATACCTCCCAGCAAAATCATGAACTGTTTTTGTAGTATCTACGAATGTTAACACACAACATCCCACAATAGCAAAAACAATATCCCAAACCTTAGATACAGTATAAAAACCTCTGCTTCTGCAATGATATGTCGGTGGATCCGACATACCAGGCGGTTTTATCCCAGGTGCATCGACTTGGATAACATCAGATGTGATGTTGATGAAAACATGTGGCCTAACCCTGAAGATCGCAGAGATTAGATGCAAATCTTTTGCCTTTTTATAGCCCCCCTCCCCCCCCCCCCCTTTTTATCTTGGCTTTTTGCTGTTGTTTTTTTGTTCAGAATGCTCTTGTGTGTTTCATGGATATTTTGTTCACTGTAAGCAATACTGTAGAACTTTCTCTGTCCTATCATACCGTGTTTCTACTGTACCTCCTGTGGTAAACAGTAAAGAAACAAAAACTTGTTTGCTTTTTACTGGAATGCTTTTGAATGTGAACATTACTGTACATGTGGACATACAGTTACCAACCAAGACATTTCTGGTGTCAATATGGTGGATTGCATGTTTCGCATGCAAATACCTGTAAAACTGAAACATAAAAGTCTATGCAGTTTTTGTAATGTCAATAATAGCCAGTATTTTGAAACCTGGTGTACTTTGATTGACTGCATGTACCTTGTGAAGTGAAAACAAGTGTTATTCTTTGACAGACTAATTTCATTTTGAGTCAGATTTATAGTGTTTTTGTACAGTTAGTGTGTGCAGAGAAAGATGTGTTCTAATTTTGAAATGAGGAGTTAGTATATATTTAACAAAGTGTATTTTTGGGAAGGATATTATCCATTTGGCCAATTGTGTTTTGTAGGTGTGGGTCTGTGTTAAGAGTTTAGAAAAGGTATCTGAAGTATGGGTAGGCGCTTGTTAGCGACTGTAAAAAACTGTAACGAATTCTGCATGATGTCTGATTCATTCCAGTAACATATTGAAATTATAAACAGAGATGTGTCCTTGTTTTACACAAGAAAACACTGTGTAATGCTACATGTTGTTAGTGTTTTTTAGGTCATTGTTTTGTGGGTGACAAAGTGTGTTTGTCGGCTGTCAACCTTTGCTAGTGTTCTGGAAGAAGGAGTTTATTTGAGACCTGAATGAAGTGTTTTGGTAGTTGTAGTGCATTTTGAATGTGAAATGAACTGCTTTGCCAAGCTGACGGTCAGTTAGGAGGATTGTGTGAAGAGTTTTGCAAAAGTGACCTAAGTATTGAGAAATGTGTCCTAGCGTCTGTAAAAAACTGTAATGTGGTGGCAAACTGACTGCACCTGTGTTTAGAAAACAAGGCAACTTTTGTAAATCACCTGTGAGACTGTCCACAAATACGAGCACTTTTTGGGGATTACACTGGCATCAGGCCCAAACTCTGAAAGTTTTGCCGAAAGTCTTTATTGCATACAAACTGCAACAAGGTCAATGTGCCAGGTGACGTGAACAGAGGAAAAGCCGTAACTTCACCTTTTAAACAGAGGAGAATCCATGACTTTGAAAAGGACTCTCATGGTGTTGAAACTAGAGGGCCGCTTTAGCTGGAGAGGCAGAGCAGGTCAGCTGCCAGGTTGATCCCTGAACCCCGACATGTTCATCACAGTATGCACGTATGTGACTGTGTGTTTAATAAAAAGCACTGCAGTAAAACAAATGCTTGTGAGGCATGTCATATATTTGAGTGCGCTACATAAGAACTAATTGATTTACCATGAAACTCTTGAACCTTGAACTGTAACCAAACTGTATCTCTAACCTTAAACTAAACAGTTTGCTGGTGACTTGGTGGATCCAGCATGAGTTTATCATTACTCTGTGAAGTTTTATAACATGTTAAAGAGAGGCAGCCGCTGATGAAGCGTGTCTGAAAACAAGCAAACATGCACTGACAGTTTCAAAGGAAAGTGTCCCATCTGCTCGAGCTACTCGGTCCATGATGACTAGCAGCCTAACCTACGCCTACGTGTGGCTGTTGTTGTTACCATATTTTTCAGTTTGGTGTGCCCTGTGAGCCAAGTGTTTACTGTTGAGTTAAGCCAGAGACACACCTGAGAAACAGCTGAAACCTGCAAAAACAAGACACTCAGACAAAGCTCTTCCACCAACAGAGTTTAACACTTGCACACTTGTTTCTCCAGACAGAGCCAAAGGGCAGCCTCGTGTCAGCAGCCACATGGTTGGTTCCAACAACTGCCCCTGTATATGGAGCAGACGGTGCTCGGATTAGGCTGCACTGGAAACTGGCTCAGTTAGAAAAGAAAGGCAGAGCACAATAAAGAGTGCCTTCCTCTGACTTGTATCAAGGAGTGGCCCTGGGGACTCTCAGCAACACTATCAGCTTTGTTAAGCCAAATCAGAGCCACTGAAGTCCAGGCTGTACGTCTCTACTTGTCCCTCTCACGTGGGCGGAGGACTAGAGCGACCTGGAGGGCCACAGAGAAGATGTAAATAAGCCGTTTCATCAATCAGTGCCACCCTCCTCGTCAAACACAGGCTTTTAAAACCAAGAGACATGAAGGAAAATACCCCTGAAGCTAAAGTTATTACACAATGATCCCACATGCAAACAGCACTGACAGATCTTTGTGTGCACATGAGTAGGAGCGCTCATTTAACACCCACACACCCACTGAGGTGTATTTTCCGACCGAGCCTGTCCGGCCTGTCAGATCTCAGCATCGTGAAACCTGCTTTGGCGTAACAGTTGACTTCACCAAGCAAACAAGCCTGTAGATGTCTGCTAAAGATAAGCTCAGTCATTTTAATGACATGTAGAAATACAACCAGCACAGTTATTAAGACAATGCAAGAGACCAGGACCGTGTTCAGAAAGCAGGTTCACCAAACTGAAGCTAAGCGCTCCAAGCTAACGAGGAGCAAAAGGAAATTACTGTGAAATAATAATAAATGTGAGATGTAATCATCATCTTCCTCCTCCGTGCTCATGTTAGGCATACAAATGAAAAACTGGTATTTCAATGTTTGCACAAAACATAAACTGCAGATGAATTTGCTGCACTCTGTGCTTTGTGTCACGAAGGTCACCAGCAGGTGAGGAGTCGGAAGGAAAGTGTGTTGAGGAAAACCTGCCAGCGAGGACAGGGATGTACTGCGAGATTAATGGACTAGCGAGCCGTCAGCGCTCTGTGTCACGAAAGTGGCTCTCTGTTTACCTGGCTAAGTCACCATGGTAACGTACACTGAACAGAGCAGGTTATGTCCAGAGTTTAGAAACATGTGGAATCACCAGCTTCTCATTGGTTCTTTTATTGCAGGTGCACTTTTTCATGTAGAGAAGGTTAACGAATAACACGATGACACACCATGCAAAAAATCCCCTAAAAGTCCGATCACCCCAAGGTGAAAAGTTTCAGTTTTTCTTCGTGACTGGAGTTTAACGTTTCAAACTGGTTCGACACGTTCATGTTATTTTTCCTTACAGTACAAATGATGCTAAACCCTGTTTGCTCCGAGTGTGGCCGAGTCCTGGAAACTGAACTCTGCTCTGGGTTCGGCCTGGATCGACACGTATCACCGATGAATGAAAACTATTTGTCTGTAAATTCGTTTGAATATTGTTTGATTCTGCTTTAATGACAGGGCCATGTAAACCTAGCAGTAGCTCTGTTTAACTTCAGCTATGCAGATAAATCTTGGCTAAGTGTGATTCAAAGCAACAATAACGGCCCAACATCTACAGGTGCAAAGAGGCGCAGACTGTGAAATGAAACTGAAGAGCAAACTTGTGATGTGCAGATAAATCAAAAGTAAAAATCTGAAGTGAAATACACTCAAGTCAGTTTAAAATGATGAAATGAAAGTATTGTTGGTGTTTAGTTACTTTATCTACTTTTACAAGGCTAACAGTGATTTGGTTTCAAAGGAGCTTGCAAAGAAAAGCGTCTGGACTTCTTTAAGTTGCTTGAAGACGTTTCACCTCTCATCCGAGAAGCTTCTTCAGTTCTAAGGTCAAATGGTGGAGAGTCCCAGATATAAACCTAGTGGGAGTTTCCCCCCACAGAGGGACAAAAGGACCCCCTGATGATCCTCTAATCGCCTGAGCCAAGGTGTGAAACTGGGTGTGGGTCCCAATCAGCCAGAGTTTCGGGTGAGTTCATGACCTGGATGACTGAGAACCTTCACAGACACAGTGATTTGGTTTGTTTTCGTTTGTCAACAGCCTGCTGGTGTAAATAGCAGCACTAAGGTCTTTTCTTATATGTGTATCTAAAGCACAATATAATGAATCATGGAGACCTCGTTTTCATTTATTTGGATGTTTTCAGAGAACAAGTGGCTCTCTGCCACAGAGGGAGGCAGCACGCCTGGACACCAGCTTTGATTTCGGTTTTCTTGTTATCAAAGCAGCTCTAATTTCTGTGGCATTTTACTGATTCTCAAAGTTCAAGTGATTTAGGTGATTCCTACGAAACCAGGGTCCCAAGGTCAGCGTGGTGCACAGCTTGCTGCCTGATGATGTGTTTATACCTTCAAGTCGAAGCTGCAGAGGCTGACTGCATCGCTGCCATCTTTCTCCCTGTGTGTTCACACATAAACATGTGGGATGTGAACAGGAAGGTTCAGCATGTCACTGTGTCATCGAGCGTATTGTTCACAGTGTGAAGAACCATGTTTCCAATGAACACTTGTACCCAAGGCACAATGTATACGTAGAGAGCATCTCCCCCTGTTTGAGCCTACAGCTGGGTCCCCACCCTCGCTGAAGTCTACAGCAGAATTTAAACTGTCTGAGCACAATTATCAAAAACTTCTCAACATGCAGGTTACATTTTCTTTGCCTAGCGGTGAAACACACATCCTTGTTTGGATGCCATAATCACAATATTAGGCCTCATCATCAGCTCTCTGGGGGGAGATTGCTGAAACTATTTGAATGAGAGAAAGTACAAAGACGTGGACAAACTTGAGGGACAGATGTGGCTGCTCGGGTCACCATAAAAGCGTGGGTCCCGCCTGAGTGGGAAAAAGTCTCAGTGTTTTATTTGTTTCCATCTTCGCCACAAGGTAATGAACACATAAGCAAAAACAACAATGTCGCCCAGTTATGTAGCTTACATCATAGGCTCTACAATGATTCACAGCAGTCTAAAACAGCTGATCACGTATGCACTCTGCCCCTGTAGCTCTATTGAAGCTACAATAGACCCTGCTGCAGGGACACTGGGAGCAGGAGCGGGTTAAATACACAGCTTTAACACCTGCATGTGGGCTGTTAGGGCCTCATTATACCCGCCATTTTTGTCGCTACACACACTGCTGCTGCCTTGATCACACAGCCACAACCAACTCTACCTCGTACAGGAGGCGAAGTCAAAAGGTTTCTCCAGAAAGTCTCACCTTCAAACTACTGCAGCATCTCCCTGTGAATCTCTGAGATGCTGTGCTGTTACCATAATCATGTTAAAACCTGACATGAACATATAACATCAACCTGGCATCATCAGGGGAGTACAATCGGGAAAAATGCACAGACTTTGTCACACGGTGCATGGCGCCCATCGGCAGGTATAAGGGGCCCTTAGAACAGTAGCCTGGCCTGTTGAGGCTGAGGGTTGTAAAAGCCTCACAGAGGAACTGCAGTCTGAGGAAGCCTGGGGCTCTGTTACTGTGCTCCACTAACCAGGACTGAGTGCTGCTGGATAAACATGCAGGACGTCAAGACCTGATTGACCAGCGAGGTGAGGAAGGCCAAAATGGTCAGGGGTGGCTGACGAAGAATGGCCGAGCTGTGTGTGTGTGTGTGTGTGTGTGTGTGTGTGAGTGTGTGTGAGTGTGTGTGAGTTTGTGTGTGTGTGTGTGTGAGTGTGTGTGTGTGTGTGTGTGTGTGAGTGTGTGTGTGTGTGTGTGAGTGTGTGTGTGTGTGTGAGCGTGTGTGTGTGTGTGAGTGTGTGTGTGTGTGAGTGTGTGTGAGTGTGTGTGTGTGTGTGTGTGTGTGAGTGTGTGTGTGTGTGAGTGTGAGTGTGTGTGTGTGTGTGTGTGTGTGTGTGTGTGAGTGTGTGTGAGTGTGTGTGTGTGTGTGTGTGTGTGTGTGTGTGAGTGTGTGTGTGTGTGTGTGTGAGTGTGTGTGAGTGTGTGTGTGAGTGTGTGTGTGTGTGTGTGTGTGTGTGTGTGTGAGTGTGTGTGTGAGTGTGTGTGTGTGTGTGTGTGTGTGTGTGTGAGTGTGTGTGAGTGTGTGAGTGTGTGAGGGTTAATGTATTTTTCAGCTTCCACGGCTCAGTCAGCATTAATACAGTAACAATATGGGTGTAACTTTGTGTGATTTGTTCAGAGTTGGTTGCATCTCATTAAGTAGCAACAAAAGATGATGTAACTTGGTTCAGCAGACTTGGATTCAGTGTCCCAGCAGAGCAGTGTTTACTAAGGCAAAAAGCACTGGACAACAAAAGCAATCGACACATGAAATGACAGGAAGTGATCAATTATTAAAACTCTCAGGGTCTGTAGTGTGCTATAAACTGATCAGACTTGGAATCAAACCCTTGAAAAGAAGACATTTTCACTCTTTATTTCAACATAAACCTCTGCAGACAGGGACACAGGATGAGATGTTATCACTGAATGTTGTGCTGTAGCTTTGAGTAACTGTCTGACTCGACATGTAGCCTCCACTGTCATTTCTTTCAAAACTGGTTTAACCTTACAGCGAAGAGCTGAGGACTGTTATTGTTTGTTTATTGTTATTTTATTGTATCAGCAAACACCAAGTATTGAAATTGTCAGCCAATCCAATGGCAAGTGTGGAGCAAACCCCCCTGAAGCCACTGATGCTATTAATCCGTCAGCCGTCACTGTGCAGGACCAGGAAAGGCTACGATCATGATCATCATTTTCTTCTCATGATGGAGATTTGGGACGTACCAGTTGAATCACTCATGAGATCCCACTCTGAGACCAGACTCCAGTCAGCAGTATCAGCGCATTCCACCTTCAGAGTATGAGGCCGTTAAGACACATGTTCAGGGGCGTAATTTCCAGGGGGGTTAGGGGGGTTATGACCAATAATCAGACCCAGCCAATATAACCCCGCCAATAAAATTATGAATTATCTTGCATAAATAGGCTGTTGATTTTATTTACTCATTTCGGTTATTATCAGCAAAAGAGTTGCACGTTTAATCATCTGGGAATTTACCAGATTTATTTAATTATTCAGACAGAGCTCTTGACCCCCCCAATGTTCAGCACAAAGTTACGACCATGCCCATATTCAACAGCTTTGGGAGAGTCAGGAGAAAGTGGTAGCTCCTTTGCATCTCTAATTGTGGTAGTAAGGGAAAAGGATTCTAACAGAGGAAGGATGCTTTTCCCTGCCACGAATTGAGGAGTCCTTGGATGCGTTGTCAGGCTGGTTTTCGATCTTGGACTGGCTGATGAAAAGAAAACTGCTTTCTGCTTTTGGGTGATTTAATTTAACCGCATGCCCGTGGGTCTCTGTAATGCACCAAGCACTTCACAAAGATTGTTGGAGAGAATGTCTGGTTCCCAGAATCACCAGTCATTACTGTTGTATCTTCATGATGTAGTTGACAGCGAAGAGCTGAGGACTGTTCTCATTGTTGTAATAATAGTAATAATAATAAATTATAAAGCGCCTTTCAGGACACTGTACAATAGATAAAAAGACATAATTGTGCATGTTTATTTTGTATATTGTTATTTTATTGTATCAGCAAGCACCAATTAATGTATTGATTGTGTTTTAAAGTGGTTTAATCACTTCTTATTGTTGCAGACAGTGAAGGCGTTGCATGGAAACTGTGATTTTCTTGCTGCTTTTTGCATGTGAGCTTGAGCGGTGACGGGCACTGAAGATTTTCTTTTATATATTTTTGGCCAAGTGTAGATCGCTGTGCATTCAGTGTGTGACACGTGGTGTTGGTTTTTAATATATTCCCCGTAGCACGAGTGCAGACTGTAGGCCACCACGTGATGAAGCCAACAGAACCAAAATGCAGAGGTGAGATTCTGAGGCTGGCTACGGCTCAAAGTTTTGTGATTAAATAACTTTGAACAAAATCAGTGACAAAGGCAGTTCTGGTCCAACACGAACAAATCCTGCTGACTGCTGTCAAAGCAGACCAAGCTCCTGCAGTGGCTATACAGTGTAGAATAAAAAGGGGATGTTTTTTCCTCTTCTAGTTTCATTATTTTAATGTGGCACTATTAGTTCATTAGAATCATATAACCAGCTTTGCATTAAATATATACTGAAGTTTTTGATCTTACATTAGCTTTTGTATTACAGTGATTGTTATAACTCTAGTTTGATTTTTTACTTACAGGTACCAGAATAATATGATCTTTCATTGCAGATGTGACCATGATCAACTTATACATATTGCAGTTTGTTGCTTATTATAGAGTTGTGCTCAAGTTAATTAAGGGTTAAAAGCTACAGTCAGCGTGAATGTCTGACTGATCTATGGAGGGGAAAGGCTTCGAGCATAGAGAGCCGCACGCGCCTACATACCACTGATATCATATTATTCTTTGTGGTCTTTTATTCAATTATGTTTTTTGCTAAGTTTAAAGTGGTAGTTACCGTATTTTCACAACCATAAGGCGCACTTAAAAGTCTTAGATTTTCTTCAAAAAGTGCGGCGCGCCCTATAGCGCAGTGCGCCCTGTGTGTTGTAAGGAGGACGTAGTAGAGAACACCATGAGAACGCTAAAGGGTGAAGTGTGTGTGTTGACTTTATTGCACATACCTGTATAAAAGGACAGGTATGTGCATTATGTGGAACATCGTTGTTTTAACAACCCTGGAAATGGCAAAGAGACACGCTTACGAAGCACAGTTTAAACTGAAGGCCATCAGCTACGCGGAGGAACATGGAAATCGAGCAGCGGCGAGAGAATTTAAGATTAACAAATCGATGGTTCGCAAGTGGAGGAAGCTGGAAAACAAGCTCCGGCAGGTCAAGAAGACGCAGCTGAGTTTCCGCGGACATAAGGCGATCATCGAGCAAAGAACGAGTGGGAGAAGCGTTTCGACGGTCACCATTCGGCTAAAAGCAGTTTCACTTTCACTTTTTATGAAACGGTGCCATTTTTCCATCCGGACCAGGACTACGGTAGCGCAGCAACTTCCAGCGGATTATAAGGAAAAGCTGGCCATCTTCCGCTCCTACTGCAGCAAACACATCGGCGACAAACACATCCAGCGATGGATGACCGATGGAGACCACAGTTTAACCAAGAGTGGAAACCAGCGCCGGGCCAGTTACGCCACAATTTGCCAATGGATTGTAGATGCTTGGGCTAACATGTCTGCTGGCACTGTTGTTCGAGCTTTCGCAAAAGCCGGCATCGTTTCCGAGGAGCCGCACGGCACGGAAAGTGACTCTGACAGTGAAGAAAGTGAACCTGGCATGTTTGATGGAGATTTAGCGCAGCTGTTCAATTCAGACACAGAGGATGAGGACTTCGATGGGTTTGATTGATGATAAAAATGTGAGTACCAAACTTTGTTTTGCTCCTGCTTTATTTTTAAATACGCACACTTGTATGCTTGTGTGTTGTTGATGATGACGATTACTGGTAATAAAAATGTGAGTAAGGTACCGAACTCAGGTTTGCTCCCGCTTTATTTTTAAATACGCATACGGTACTTGTATGCGCCCTATGGTCCAGTGCGCCTTATGTGTGTGTTAAATACAGTAATGGCACACATAACTGAGACTGCGCCTTTTAGTACAGTGCGCCTTATGGTCGTGAAAATACGGTAATTAAACAACATTGATTAAAATATTAAATACCTGAGTCAGTTTCCGGGCTTTTTAGAGAATCAGTGAAAAGCATAAATCATCACTTTCATGTTTAATAATTAATGATTGAAATGAACTGAATAGTGTTTAGAAGATTTGTTAATTTGTTTGTCTTTTGTTAAAAAGAGTGGTTTCAATAACTTCAGACACACCTTGCAATTGTGCTTATGATGAGTTGGCACTTGGTCTTTTGAAGGTCATAAGCTTCGTTCGGCGTGATGGTCCGGACTGATATATTGCAGGTTTTGACTTTGAGTGCAGAGGGCTAAATGCAAACATGCTTACAGTACATATAATACATATAATCTAGGAATGTGTCCGGCCTGAGGCCTTAACTCATTTGGAGTCTCACTATATTTTACTCTACTTGGTAACAGATGACCAGAGTCCATAATTAGCCTCAGAGACCCTGAGGGCTTGAAGTTTGCTGCCTTGTTTGGAAGGTGTTATAGAAAGGAGAAGTTCTGTCTGTTTGTAGCCGTTAGAGATGTACAAGATGTACGATTACAGTTTTTTCTGATTGCGTAAGCACATTTTTTGTAACTATTGGCTAATTTTGCAAAACTCTTCACACAAATAAGAAAACCTGTCACCCAATCATCAAAACATTGTAGTTCTCTTGCAAAAGCAAACACAGCTAGATTAACTCTTCACACCTTCGTAAAAATGGTGTTTCCGTATCAAACAGTACACACAAGCCATCATCTACTAAGCACACAATGCGCCAACTGCACACTGATGGTATGAATACAAAACACATCTGGCTTTTGCTTTCTCTGTGCACAAGGTAGGCTATGTCAGTGTGAGCTCATACTGCTGTCATAGATCCATAAGCATAGAGGGATCCAAACTTCAAGTACTGCTGTTTATTCACACACATCAAAACAAACACAAGTGTTTATTTCCAAGTATAGGATTATTTGCAATCGCCATAATGACTCTATGGGTTACTTGGTCTGCAGTGAACATGCTTCCTCTGCCCCAGCATCTGGTCATCTAGCAATTCTGTAAAGTAACAATTTCAGTATTTTTACATCAATGGTATTGGTGTGTTTCTCATTGGCATATGGCAGTGCTACAAATCTTAGTGCAAAGTGACTGTACTCACCGATTCTCATTTCAAGATGTCCTTATGGTGCTTGCTACAGTGTAGCGGCTCGAGTTAGGCTGGACCCGTTGGCCAGCTACCCTCAGGGTCATTCCACGGTTGATGACATGGTCCACTATTGTAGCTCTGATGTCATCAGCAATTCTATTTCTTACTCTTCCTACCCTTCCTCTCCCCCCTCCTCATCTTCCTCTCCCCCCTCCTCATCTTCCTCTTGCTCCTCCTTGTCCTTGTCGTCCTCTTCATCCTACTTCTTCACCTCCACGTCCTCTTCCTCGGCCTCCTCTACTTCTCACTCTTTCTGCTCCCTCCATTGTACTCCGCACACACAGCTTACCTGTATTATAGTGCTTAGGCTGATTGCAAAGTGAACTAATTATCTAAAAAAGTTTTCACATGTGAAAGTGTGCCAGACAGTTGGCAAATTAGTGTTAATGATAGCCATACATGTGTATACTTTTGCTAGGAGTGTGTTGGAAATTTGGTAATTTAGTGTTGTGCAGTGAATTGTGCCTACAGTTTTGCAAAGTGTGTGTTACAAAATTGCAAACTGAGTGCAAAGCAGTTTTTGTGCTTTTAGTTTTGCAAACTCAGTGAGTGGTTTTGCTATAAGTCTGAATAGTTTTAGAGATTGTGCTACAGGAATCACAGTTAGGGTTTAAGCTGTAGCAGACAACAGATCGTTAAAAGCTGGAAGGTGCACAACACTTTACAGTTTTTTACAGTCGCTAACAAGCGCCTACCCATACTTCAGATACTTTTTCTAAACTCTTAACACAGACCCACACCTACAAAACACAATTGGCCAAATGGATAATATCCTTCCCAAAAATACACTTTGTTAAATATATACTAACTCCTCATTTCAAAATTAGAACACATCTTTCTCTGCACACACTAACTGTACAAAAACACTATAAATCTGACTCAAAATGAAATTAGTCTGTCAAAGAATAACACTTGTTTTCACTTCACAAGGTACATGCAGTCAATCAAAGTACACCAGGTTTCAAAATACTGGCTATTATTGACATTACAAAAACTGCATAGACTTTTATGTTTCAGTTTTACAGGTATTTGCATGCGAAACATGCAATCCACCATATTGACACCAGAAATGTCTTGGTTGGTAACTGTATGTCCACATGTACAGTAATGTTCACATTCAAAAGCATTCCAGTAAAAAGCAAACAAGTTTATGTTTCTTTACTGTTTACTACAGGAGGTACAGTAGAAACACGGTATGATAGGACAGAGAAAGTTTTACAGTATTGCTTACAGTGAACAAAATATCCATGAAACACACAAGAGCATTCTGAACAAAAAAACAACAGCAAAAAGCCAAGATAAAAAGGGGGGAGGGGGAGGGGGGCTAAAAAAAGGCAAAAGATTTGCATCTAATCTCTGCGATCTTCAGGGTTAGGCCACATGTTTTCATCAACATCACATCTGATGTTATCCAAGTCGATGCACCTGGGATAAAACCGCCTGGTATGTCGGATCCACCGACATATCATTGCAGAAGCAGAGGTTTTTATACTGTATCTAAGGTTTGGAATATTGTTTTTGCTATTGTGGGATGTTGTGTGTTAACATTCGTAGATACTACAAGAACAGTCCATAGTTTTGTTGGGAGGTATAGCTTGTCTGTTAAGAAAATGTAAGCATCGTGGAAATGTGTTCACTGACTGCATATTGGGTGAACACGACATGAAATGTGTGAATGGTATGGCCACAACAGACCGATGCTGTGCTAATTGTGTTTAGAGTTTTGCAAATGTGACAACTGTTTGGACAAACGCTTGTTAGCGACTGTAAAAAACTGTAATGTCTGAACATATTGAAACTTCTAAAGAGTACTACGTTCTGTCATCAGTCTACATCAACACCTTTTTATGCTGCGTACAAATCTGTCAGTTGCTCCCTAATGAGTAACAAAGTCTGCACAGCCTCAGTGTGCAGTAAGCGGCTGTTTGTTGAGTCAGTGTTTACACTGAATCCAGATCGTCACTTGAACAAGTAGCTGCTTGAGATCTGTTGTTTCACATGCGTGCTACTGAGGGCAGGGATTTCCACATGTGGCAGGAACATGAGGGCTAATTTTCTCCTGCTTTTTCCCTGCTGTGTGTGTTTGCTGAGATTACTCTCGTATTGTTTTGTTCTGCTGTGTAACAGTCGAGCCTGAGGCAATCTTTAACTTTTGACCTATCTATCTATCTATCTATATATATATATATATAGATAGATAGATAGAGATAGAGAGAGAGAGATAGAGAGAGATATATATATAGAGATAGAGAGAGAGAGATAGAGAGATATATATATATATATATATATATATATATATATATATATATATATAGTTACAACAAGAAGGCATCGGTGGGCAAGAGAAGAAAACAGGGCGTTGTTGGAATGCTACTACGCAAGTAACCCCGGCGGAAGGGGTTACATGAATAGGATGAGGGACCTATGGATTCTTCGATACCCAACATCCACAATGACGGCGAAACAACTAGTAGCTCAGTGTTCCAACATTTGAAAGAAGGGACTGCTCTCACAGCTAGAGATTGACGAGGTACAACACAAATGCTACGGCAAGGAGGAGTCAGGACGCCAGGTCAGGGGGGAGATATCATCACCCGAGATTGGGTACCAAACCCCAAGTGCGATAGGAGAAGGATCGTTGAGTGCGAGAGGAACTGACCTGAAAAATAGGATCATGGCCAAGCTTGAAACCTGGATCCCCCGTAGCCGGTTACCAAGATTACGTGAAGTACCCTCAGAAGGTCTGCTAGATGATGTTAATGCAGCACTACGGGCAATACCTACAACCACGATTACCGACACTAACAAGCTGATCTACAATACGGCAGCAGTGATCAGTGAGATGCTTGGCTACAAGTTGAACAGCCACAAGGGGCAGTACCCTCCATGGAGAAGGAGGCTAGAGGGCAAGATCAAAGTAGCACGGAGGGAGGTTAGCCAACTATCGGAGTTGCAGAAAGGTGCGACAAATAAGGTGCCTAAGAAATACAGCAAGCTGTCCATACCTGAGGCCTTGGAAACTGCCAAGCAAAGACTCACAGCCTTGGCCAGCCGCTTGAGGAGGTACACCAGAGAGATAGAAGGCAGGAGAATAAACCAGCTGTTCTCCACAGAACCAGCAAAGGTGTACTCTCAGTGGCAAGGGAACAATAAGAGAACAGCACCACCAAAGCTGGAGACGGAGCAATACTGGAAGAGCATACGGGTGAAGGACGCAACCCATAACGGCAATGCTCAGTGGCTAGTGGATCTGAGGGCAGACCACAGCGACCTCCCTGAACAGGGTCCAGTAACCATCACAGTGGCAGATATCCAAGAAAGGGTCTCCAGTATGAAGAGTTGGACAGCACCAGGGCCCGACATGGTTCACGCCTACTGGCTAAAGAAGCTGACTGCACTCCACGAGCGTCTGGCAGCATAAATGAACCAGCTGCTAGTTAACGAGAGACACCCGGAATGGCTAACTGAAGGCCGGACGGTCCTGATCCCCAAGGACCCCAAGAAGGGACCGGTCCCCTCCAACTACCGACCAATAACCTGCCTCAGCACTACATGGAAGCTCCTGTCAGGCATCATATCGGCTAAGATGAACAGGCACATGGGTCAATACATGAGCGGGACACAGAAAGGAATTGGCAAGAATACCAGAGGCGCAAAACACCAGCTACTGGTAGACAGAACAATCAGCCGAGACTGCAAGACCAGACTGACCAACCTGTGCACTGCCTGGATTGATTACAAGAAGGCCTATGACTCAATGCCCCACAGCTGGATACTGGAATGCCTAGAATTGTACAAGATCAACAGGACCCTAAGAGCCTTCATCAGGAACTCAATGGGGATGTGGCGTACAACACTAGAGGCCAACTCCAAGCCCATAGCACAAGTCACCATCAAGTGCGGATCTACCAAGGAGATGCTCTGTCCCCACTGCTGTTCTGCATAGGCCTGAACCCCCTCAGTGAGATCATTAACAAGACTGGCTACGGATACCGACTACGGAACGGAGCAGTTGTCAGCCACCTCCTGTACATGGATGACATCAAGCTGTATGCCAAGAGTGAACGAGACATCGATTCACTGATCCACACTACCAGGCTATACAGCAATGACATTGGAATGTCGTTCGGACTGGAGAAGTGTAGTCGGATGGTAACAAAGAGAGGGAAGGTAGTCAGAACTGAGGGGATTGAACTACCAGAAGGCAACATTGCAGACATAGAGGACAGTTACAAGTACTTGGGGATCCCGCAGGCGAATGGGAACCATGAAGAGGCCGCTAGAAAAGCTGCAACCACCAAGTACCTGCAGAGGGTCAGGCAAGTCCTGAGGAGTCAGCTGAATGGTAAGAACAAGATCCAGGCCATCAACACGTATGCCCTGCCCGTGATCAGGTACCCTGCTGGGGTAATAGGCTGGCCAAAGGAGGAGATAGAAGCCACTGACATAAAGACAAGAAAGCTCCTTACCATGCATGGAGGGTTTCACCCCAAGTCCCGCACCCTGAGGCTGTACGCTAAGCGGAAGGAAGGGGGCCAGGGACTGGTGAGTGTCAGCACCACAGTCCAGGATGAGACAACGAACATCTCAGAATACATTGGGAAGATGGCCCCAACTGACCGAGTGCTCAGTGAATACCTCAGGCAGCAGAAACCCAAGAAAGAGGAGGGAGACGAGGAACCATCATGGAAGGACAGGCCCCTGCACGGTATGTACCACCGGCAGATAGAGGAGGTGGCTGATATCCAGAAATCCTACCAGTGGCTGGACAAAGCTGGACTGAAAGACAGCACAGAGGCACTAATCATGGCAGCACAAGAACAAGCTCTGAGCACAAGATCCATAGAGGCTGGGGTCTATCACACCAGGCAAGACCCCAGGTGCAGGCTGTGTAAAGATGCCCCAGAGACAATCCAGCACATAACAGCAGGGTGCAAGATGCTAGCAGGCAAGGCATACATGGAACGCCATAACCAAGTGGCCGGCATAGTGTACAGGAACATCTGTGCCGAGTATAACCTGGAAGTCCCGAGGTCAAAATGGGAGATGCCCCCAAGGGTGGTGGAGAATGACCGAGCTAAGATCCTGTGGGACTTCCAGATACAGACGGACAAAATGGTGGTGGCTAACCAACCGGACATAGTGGTGGTAGACAAACAGAAGAAGACGGCCGTAGTGATCGATGTAGCGGTTCCGAATGACAGCAATATCAGGAGGAAGGAACACGAGAAGCTGGAGAAATACCAAGGGCTCAGAGAAGAGCTCGAGAGGATGTGGAGGGTGAAGGTAACGGTGGTCCCCGTGGTAATCGGAGCACTAGGTGCGGTGACTCCCAAGCTAGGCGAGTGGCTCCAGCAGATCCCGGGAAAAACATCGGAGATCTCTGTCCAGAAGAGCGCAGTCCTGGGAACAGCTAAGATACTGCAGGACCCTCAAGCTCCCAGGCCTCTGGTAGAGGACCCGAGCTTGAAGGATAAACCGCCCGCAGGGGCGTGCTGGGTGTTTTTTTTTTTTTTTTTTTTTTTTAGCAGTCACCTGGAGCTGCTAAATAAAGGCCGTACAACATTAGAGAACAGACAGTGCACAATGTCTCCAACAAGGCCAGAGCAGGGAGAAGCAGCACCCACTGTTTGTTGTGTGAGGGGAAAGCCCAAATGTAGACATACAAGATTAGTTACTTTTGACCATTAAAAATATTACATCAAAGAGTACACTGCTAAAGCCTGTACTGGGTTTTTATGATGTAACAATGATAATAACTTACGGTGAGAGCACTGCTTGACTCTGCAAGTATGACTGCCACCTTTTCACATATGTATGATTGTTTAGGGCTGTCCGGCATCACAGTTGAACATGTGTGAGTATTGCATAGCTTGTTTTTATAACCAAACAGTAATTTTGTCCTGTTTAGCTTTGGCTGGCTTTTTGGCCAAAACGCTAGTTTTACATATTTACATATTCACTGTATGTTAACCTAACCTAACTAAATGATGAGGTGAAAACAGAGCACAAGTTCACACCGTGAGTAATGGTGAGTAATGGTGTCTTTCACAGTTTTATCACTTAAATTATCCTGTGCAGTAAGAACAGCTTACACAGAAGACTTGTTTTTGTTTGTGTGTCAATATTTGTAGTGTGGGGTGGCTGTAGCTCAGGCAGTAGAGCAGGTCATCTACTGGTCGGAAGGTTGGTGGTTTGATTCCTGGCTTCCCCTAGTCTGCATGCCAAATATCCTTGGGCAAGATACTAACCCCAAATTGCTCTCCGATGCATCCATCGGAGTATGAATGTGTGTGAATGTTGCTATAAAGCACTTAGAAAAATGTGCATGGGTGAATGCACAAGTTGTGTAAAGCGCTTTGACTGCTCAGATGAGTAGAAAAGCGTTATATAAGAACCAGTCGATTTCTTTTATCCTGCTGCTACTGAAATATGTTAACTCTAGGTCTGCAATGGGCCAATATACACCACTGCAAAGCTTTAGACTAGAAACTGAACTGAAAACTCTTCAGTAAAATGATGTACTGCTTCTAGTTTGTTGAGTTGGACAGTGTGTGGAGCTACTACGTATCTAAAGAACCCGCGGTCAGTGTTCTTCTGTAGGTTTGGGCTGTCTCAGTGTCTCTGGTATCTTCATTTAATCCCAGACACTCAGATCAGGGCTCTTTGGTCTGTTTGTCGCAGGACTCCGTTACCTTCCTGTTCTTCTATGGCTGCATCTTTTCTTTTGTCGCCTGCTGCAGGCTGAATCTAGGTCAGTCCAGATAAGAGTACTAACACCTCGAGGCTTTCGCACATGACTCTATCTCTGAGTGAGTGAAATCTCTGAGTGGTTTATAATTTGACTTAAGCAAACATTCAAGTGTGATTGGATCACTCAGAGATATTGTAGTGAATACATCGTGGTGCACAGCTGTAAAGACGGAGGAGAGATACAGGTGAGATCCATCTTTTCATCTTCACCCACGTTCCCCGCACTTGCAGATGGAGAGGAAGATTTCGAGTACGAATGAAACGCAGGCACATTCTTAGGCAGTCTAAATAAAGCTTTTTTTAGCTGAACTCCAAACATACTTCTCCTAAAATAGCTCCCTGGTTGCCTGCTACCAAGTAGATGAGTGTTCTGTTTAAGATGGGTGAGACTTTAGCTCGTCACCTTAAATCAGCTTTGTTTGTGCAAACTCATATTACATAAGAAACATCAAACAATATATTTTGCAGCAAGAGAAAAGTTCTAAAAATATTCAAAAAGTGCAACTTTTCCCACAGCAGCAGAGCCCACTGAGTGTTTCTGATAATAGCTGGTTTTCCATCCAATGTACCGGGAATGTTTACTCTTACAAACTTTATTCAGGAGGAAAGAGGTCACTCGAGGTCACTGTGTGCCTGCTTTTACACTGCGGTGAGGACCCTGAAGCAGCAGGTTTTACACAACGATGGTAGATCTCTGCCGTCTCCCTCTCGGTTTTCTCTTCTCCATTTTGTTATATGAATGATGACAAACACAGAGCACCAACGTGCCACTTCGAACGTTTAACAGTGTGTAACTGCTCTACACCAATCCAAAAACAAGATTGGATTTCTGTGATTTGCTGCTTGGTCTTGACTGATAGTGTGTTCAGAGCAAATGCAGAGCTTTCACTTTGCTGACACACAGCATCACACAACACTGGTGCAGATGGGCTCTCGCATCACTAGCAGCTGAACATGTGGGCGGCAGCATAACAGACTTGGTGAAGCATCTTAAAGACCAGCACTCCGGTCTTTACAATAATGTCGTGAGGTCAGTAAAGAAACTGTTTAAACAACAGGGAAGTATTAAAAACTTGCATGGAGATCTGGGGTGGTGATCCCCATATTTAAAAGGGGGGACCAGCGGGTTTGCACCAACTACAGGGGGATCACGCTCCTTTGGCTTCCTGAGAAGGTCTATGCCAGGGTGCTGGGCGGGACAGTTCATCGATTAGTCGAACCTTAGAAGAAGAATTTCCAGCCAGGATTTGAAACACTGGACCAGCTCTTTATCCTGTCAAGAATATTTGAGAGTGCATTCCTAACCAGTCTAATGCAGGGGCGTAATTTCCAGAGGGGTTAGGGGGGTTCAGACGCAACCAATATAACCCCCCCAATGAAATTATGAAATATCTTGCATAAATAGGCTGTTGATTTTATTTACTCAGCAAAATAGTTGCACGTTTAATCATTTACCAGATTTATTTATTTATTTAGACAGAGCTCTTGACAATGTTCAGCACAAAGTTACGCCCATGTCTACATGTGTTTTGTGGACTTGGACAAAGCCTTCAGCGGAGCCCGTTGGGACGCTTCAGGAGTATGTTGTGTCCGGCCTGTTGCCACGATCCTGTTGTTATGGTTCAAAATATTGGGGGTGGAGACAGGAGAAACACCACAATAACAACACTGGTCCGGCCGGGTCAAGTCAAACGATGATTTTAATGGTCACACACGTGGGAGATGGAAACTGTATGCAGACAGCCTCAGATCTCATCACAAAAAACACATCTCCATAGTTTTGTAAAAATCAGGGTATTAGAATGCCCCTTCATGCGTAATGACAGTTCAAAATAGGTTCCAGACATTAGTCACAGTTACAGTTTTTTCTGAATGCTTAAATGGCTGTTGATAATCATTTTCTGTGTTTGCATGAAAAGCCACTGCCAGTCTGCAGCTGGCAG
Source organism: Copadichromis virginalis (assembly GCF_057382275.1). Lineage (NCBI taxonomy): Eukaryota > Metazoa > Chordata > Actinopteri > Cichliformes > Cichlidae > Copadichromis > Copadichromis virginalis. Next base: position 1,479,285 of record NC_140634.1, read on the forward strand.
CCTCATGAAATCACATCATCAGATTAAAGCTGGCTGGCTGCTTATCAGACAGGCCACTGACATCTCTGGCTGCCTGAACTTGTTGCTTGACAAAAAAACTCGGGTGTGATTCTTACCATAGTTAATTACCGCCACATTCCACCAAACAGCAGTCGGGTTTGATCTCCTCCAGCTTAGCATTGGCCTGGAAACCTGACTCACATTCCTGCCATGACAAAGACCCCCACACCTCACTGCCTCGTGCATAACACAGTCTGACAGAATGCGCCAAGCACACTGGGAATGCTCACCTTACCCACTTCCAAGGTTTGCCAGGAGCTAATTCACTGCAATATGTGCCCACACACACACACACACACACACACACACACACACACACACACACACACACACACACACACACACACACACACACACACTAAAACCCCCAACTTCAAAGCCTTCAAGCTTAACATGCCACGGCTGACATGATTGGGCAGTCAAAGTTGCTTCCAGGATTCGTTAACTGCTCGCTATGTGATAGATTTAAACACAACAGAATAACTGTTAGAGGGGGAAGTAAGCTGAAGGGGGGAGCTAACAAGTTCCACATGGTTTTGGTGGATGAGATAAGTGTGCCATATTTGTGACTCAAAGGCAGCAGGCTGGCACGAGATAAAGAGCGATTGGCCTTCACGCTTGCCTTTTCATTTCTCCTCCTCTGCCTTCAGATGAGAGCTGGATTGTGTTCAGGCAGCTGGAAACCTGGAATGCCTACATACTGGTCACTGCTGCTCGCTTCTCTCTGTTTCTAATTAGTTTGTCTCATTTGAGGCTGACAGTAAACTGCAAGCAGGCCTGTCTTTGTAGGTCATTATGCTCCAGCGGGCTGGATTTTCTTTATCCAGCAGTTTGGTCTCTGGCTAGATGAACAGCCCTGGGTTCAGCCGTGAGGGAGCCCCTCACTGAGGTATTCGATGGAGATACACATCAAGTGGAATGCTGGCCTGGAATGCCGAGCGAATTTTATTGATTTCGATCCACTGATAGCACTCGAACGCCGAGGCGTGAGAATCAAAGCTGCTTTGAAGGTCGACTGTAGAGGCCACTTCCAGATCTTAAGCTGACTTTTAAACAAGGCCAAGACACTGGATATGTACCCCTCTTTCAGACTTGTGTTGCATTTATAAGAATGAAGTCATGGAACAAAAGAGTTTGTTAATGTCAGGCGCTCTGAGCCAACAACCACTGTTAAACGCAGTCTTTCAGATCTGTTGCTTTATTGGAAAAACACCACCATGCTTTGCACACATTTGTCTTAATTATTTGACTGATATTTTTTCTTTAACTGGACAACTGTGTATATAAATGAGTTTTTGAACGGCAACATCGTTGGAGAAGCAAGTCTCTGAACTCGGCAGCCTTCTTGAAATGCCTCCAGGCGCTTTTATTCGGGTGCCTGAGAAGACGTGCGTTAACCAACCAGGACACCAGGAAAGCTTTCCCTCAGGTTTCCAGATCACCAAAAAAGAAAGCCAAACAGCTCCACCCCGCCCGTCTGTGCTACACTGTAAGCTTACAGCCTGCTTGCCTTTTGATGTATTGGGCTTTGATAAGCTTATAGTTAGCAGTGGATCGGCTGCCTCTTCATCCCTGCTGTTGGGAGACTTCCCATGATCTCTACCTCACTCGTGTCACCATTGCACTAACGTTACATTTGCTTTTACTTTCTCCCAAAGTTTGTCTGCGTTTGTCCATGGTCTTCTTTTTCTTCTCTTTCCCGTCACCCCAACCAGTCACGACAGATGGCTGCCCCTTACAGTGCCTGTTCTGCTGCTCTCTTCCTGTTACAGTTTTTGCCCGTTGCTTGAACACTATAAACCCATGCTTAGGCTAAAGTAACACAACTTGAAGCTTTTGTTACCATACCTCAAACACATGTACCCATACCTTACAGTTTTTTCTGATTGCGTAAGCACATTTTTTGTAACTATTGGCTAATTTTGCAAAACTCTTCACACAAATAAGAAAACCTGTCACCCAATCATCAAAACATTGTAGTTCTCTTGCAAAAGCAAACACAGCTAGATTAACTCTTCACACCTTCGTAAAAATGGTGTTTCCGTATCAAACAGTACACACAAGCCATCATCTACTAAGCACACAATGCGCCAACTGCGCACTGATGGTATGAATACAAAACACATCTGGCTTTTGCTTTCTCTGTGCACAAGGTAGGCTATGTCAGTGTGAGCTCATACTGCTGTCATAGATCCATAAGCATAGAGGGATCCAAACTTCAAGTACTGCTGTTTATTCACACACATCAAAACAAACACAAGTGTTTATTTCCAAGTATAGGATTATTTGCAATCACCATAATGACTCTATGGGTTACTTGGTCTGCAGTGAACATGCTTCCTCTGCCCCAGCATCTGGTCATCTAGCAATTCTGTAAAGTAACAACTTCAGTATTTTTACATCAATGGTATTGGTGTGTTTCTCATTGGCATATGGCAGTGCTACAAATCTTAGTGCGAAGTGACTGTACTCACCGATTCTCATTTCAAGATGTCCTTATGGTGCTTGCTACAGTGTAGCGGCTCGAGTTAGGCTGGACCCGTTGGCCAGCTACCCTCAGGGTCATTCCACGGTTGATTACATGGTCCACTATTGTAGCTCTGATGTCATCAGCAATTCTATTTCTTACTCTTCCTACCCTTCCTCTCCCCCCTCCTCATCTTCCTCTCCCCCCTCCTCATCTTCCTCTTGCTCCTCCTTGTCCTTGTCGTCCTCTTCATCCTACTTCTTCACCTCCACGTCCTCTTCCTCGGCCTCCTCTACTTCTCACTCTTCCTGCTCCCTCCATTGTACTCCGCACACACAGCTTACCTGTATTATAGTGCTTAGGCTGATTGCAAAGTGAACTAATTATCTAAAAAAGTTTTCACATGTGAAAGTGTGCCAGACAGTTGGCAAATTAGTGTTAATGATAGCCATACATGTGTATACTTTTGCTAGGAGTGTGTTGGAAATTTGGTAATTGAGTGTTGTGCAGTGAATTGTGCCTACAGTTTTGCAAAGTGTGTGTTACAAAATTGCAAACTGAGTGCAAAGCAGTTTTTGTGCTTTTAGTTTTGCAAACTCAGTGAGTGGTTTTGCTATAAGTCTGAATAGTTTTAGAGATTGTGCTACAGGAATCACAGTTAGGGTTTAAGCATTCACAAAAAACTGTAAACAAAAGCGCTGCTTTGCACCCTAGTTGCAATTATGCAACACACTTACTCCTTTATGCAACACACATGGTCCTGCATGCTACACTCTATTTCATACATAAGACACTTCGTTCACAAAATGAAATCTCAGGGTGCCATTTGGAAAACACATGTATCCAAAATACAAAACACATCGGGTAATTGCAACCACTCAAATACACGCCTGAAGGACCTTACTTGCAAAACTGAACAACAATTAGCCAACTACAAAAAGCCCTCAGTTTAGCCAATTGAGGAACTTTGCAAGCATGGATGGAGGGAGAGCAAGAGGAAGAGGAGGAGGAGGTTGAAGAGGCCATGCACGGACCCATATTTCTGATGATATAAGAGCAACTTTGGTGGACCATGTCATCAACCACGGCCTGACTATGAGGGAAGCTGGGCAGAGAGTCCACCCACATCTAAGCCGCTTCACAGTGGCATCTGTAATACGAACATTCAGACTAGAAAACAGGTCTGTCTTCACCTCCATACCTTCTGCTCTACTCAGATGGTTTCATAGCACTGTTCTACAGTATATCACATTACCATATCAAGTGTACGGGGTGCTAATGCTCCTTTTGCAGCCAAAGTGGCTGATTCCTTATATTGAAGTACAGTGTTGTACAGTGGATGACACAGTACGTACAGTAAAGTACTGTATGAAAAATAAGCAAACCGATGACAATATGTGGTTGTATTCCTCCAGAATGACTCGAAGACCTTCTGGGGGAGGACGGCAACGCCTGTTCACACAACAGCAGGAACTCGCCGTTGTGGACCTAGTGAGGGCAGCTACGACGACCAGCTACGACGGAAAATACTTGCAGACAGGCGAGTGTTCAGCAACATAGACCATGTGAGCATCACCACCATCAGACGCATCTTGGGTAAACACAGCATCACCATGAAGCAGCTCTACAGAGTCCCATTCGAGAGGAACAGTGACAGGGTCAAAGGACTTCGAGCTGAATATGTACGGGTACGTGTAACTGTCCCTTACATTTACAATAGAGTATTGGTGAAGTCCAGTAGCAGCTGAATATGTACCATATCAGTACCACATGGATCCATTCTGAGAGCTACACAGGTACCTGTGTGATGGGGTGAGGGTGCTGTATGTGTAGCACTGTAGTACAGTGACATGTTCCCCTTTTTTCCAGAGAATCTTGGCCATGGATGGAGCTGCACAGCCTCATGAATACATTTTCATTGATGAAGCTGGATTCGACCTGAGCAAAACAAGACGACGGGGTCGTAATGTAACTGGCCAAAGGGCAATTGTGCACGTCCCAGGGCAGCGCGGGGGAAACATCACATTATGTGCCGCCATATGCCTTCGAGGGCTTCTGCACCATCATGCAATACTAGGTCCATACAATAGCCAACACATACTCACATTTCTAGATGCTCTCCATGATATAGTTGTACAGAACAGACCAGATCAGCCCAGGTTTGTGGTGATATGGGATAATGTCAGTTTCCATCGGGCTGCTCTGGTCCAGGCCTGGTTCTCCAACCACAATCAATTTGAAGTGGTATACTTGCCCCCTTACTCACCATTTTTGAACCCTATAGAGGAATTTTTTTCGGCTTGGAGATGGCGAGTATATGACCGCCAACCACATGCCCGCATGCCTCTTCTGCAGGCAATGGAACAGGCCTGCGGCGACATTCAGGTGACAGCAATCCATGGATGGTTTCGACATGCAGGAGGATATTTTCCCCGGTGCCCAGCGGGAGAGGACATTGCTTGCGATGTTGATGAGGTCCTGTGGCCAGACCCCAACAGACGGCGGGATCCATGAGCCCACTTATGCACAATTGTCATGGTTTTTTGTGTTTACAGTATAGTGTTTTTTCTATTGCAGTATTATTGTGTTGTTGTTGTTTTTTTTGCTTTATCTGAATTCATGGTACTGCAATGTACAATATTGAGTAGGTCTATTTGCGTTTTTGGTTGTTTGAAAATGTGTCTCCTGTAAATGTGCCTTCTGAATAAACAATGGAAATCAAAGACTGCAGTGTTTTATGTAAAGGAGACTAGTGTGTTCCCCCTGATCTGTCAGTGTTTGCATATGATGCAAGTATGTGTCATTTTGTCAACAGAGTTACATTTTGACAAAGGAATGTCAGGTTTTGACAGCAGAGTTTAGGTTTTGGGAGTAGAGTTTCAATTTGGCACAGATGTGAATGGTATATTTCCCAGTGTTGTGTCATGTGTACTTGTGTGTACAGTTTTGGCACAGAGAGCGGAGTTTTGCAAAATGTGTTCAAGCAGTGGGCAAAAACTGTAAAAGGAGCTCATCCTCCCCACCACTGCCAGATTCAATCATGTGACCTCTTGTGGTTTTCTTTGGAATAGTGTAGCGTGTTGTCAGGCATCTCTCAGGTTCCTATTGGCTCTACATAAGTGTACGTTTTTCTTGTATCTGTGGGATGAGCAAACATGCTGTTCACGTTGTCATATGCTCATTAATAAAACTGTAATCTTGTACGCATGTGTGGTGAAGCATAATTTATGTGAGGGGGGAAATGTCGAAACCTTATTTTTCAGCAAAGTTGAAAAATGTTTATTAGATCTGAGATGTAAGACTTCACAAAACAAAAACAAACAAACACCCGGATTTGTTGGCGGGGGGTTTAACAGAACACGATTCTGTGTGAGAGATCTCGTAGTCAGTCATTGTTGGACTCAATAGAGACAACATTATCAGAGCCACTGCACAGAAAAAATGAACGCCATTTTTTCCCAGTAAGTACCAGTACAAGAATTTACTGTCTTTCAATTTTCTCCTTTTGTATTTGATTGTTTGGGGATAATTTTGAAGGCGTGAACAGGTAAAATGAAGCATTTATCCTTCGCTCCTGTTTAGTGACTGTGGGCCAGGAGGGAGTTTCCTTGCTGTGACAGTGAGCAGCGCTCCTGTTTCCAGGACCTTGTTGAAAACTCTGAGATGAGAGTTAAAGCCAAAACACATTGTTATGACGGGAAGTGGAGCTCAAGCACACGCCCAGTTTGGACGACAAGACAGGAGTCAGCCAAAAGCCATGCTGGGAACAGATGCAGTAAATATGCATACAGAATGTACAGCAAACACATGAAGTAAAAGCAGTGGGTACAACACTGTGGCTCACTTCATCGGTTATCCCAGTTAGTGATAAACTAGCTCAAATGTGTTTGTGTGTTTAGCAGATGGACCTTTACAAACAGGCAAAGTGGGAAACATGAGTCCCACAGCTCCTTTGGTGAGGACAGTGACCTGTATGATGACATAGACACAACAAGAGAGACTCATCTAAAACTCCTGTTTAGCCCGGCCCACCAGTGTGGTTATAGTGTCATTTTAATGTCCTTTTGTTGGGAATTTTCAAGCCCCAGTGGAGTCCACCCTGACCTTATGTCCCAGCCAGAGAGTGAGTAAAGTTCAAACCACTCATGAGGTGCTAAGAATTGAATCAGAACAGGAGTATTCAGAGAAAAACCATTACCTCCCACAGCCTCAGCATGCTGTCGCTGCAGCCGAGACCAAGACTGACCGATCGGGATCCACCGAGCCAGAATCACAATCCTGTCCTTGGACCATCTGAAGGAGGAGTCACTGAAATCATGAACAGCATCCAAGTGTCCTTTCTTTTTTTGGTTGGGTAGCAGCTTTTTCCTTTTTTGGGACTTTAACAACTTCACTGCCCCCCCACACCCAAGCATGAGCTCTGAAAATGCTTCTGATGTCAAACAAATGATTAGAACCTGTGTGATCATTGAAGCACGAGGTCAGGACAATTACACAACACATCACACACAGTGAATGGATGGTTACACAGGCAGAAGAAATACATCAAAGCAGCGCTTCGCATCGGTCCTGCACTAATAATAAAGTGGATTTTTATTGAAACACAGATGAGATACTTTGTGTGAAAACTGTGTGTGAGACGGCCATACAAGGCCAAGTTATTATACAACCAAGTAAACAGATCAGAAATGCCGTGCAAGGCACAGCGAACAGAGGACGTTGGGGACGGGGACCTCCCAGGTTGTACGGAGTGGTGTTACTGTAAGCTGCAGAAACAGCACTGTGCAATAACAACCATGTTAATCAAACCCGCACAAATATCATTGCTCAACGCTCAGTTGTTTTAAAAAGAAAGAGGGACATGCGTTCACTGCTGGTAAAGCGGTTCAGAGGAACGGAAGAGGCGAGCCCGATCGTCATAATCAAGTAGAAAGATGAGGCTGGAATTGCAACACATGCCTCGAGCACATTTTCATTCTTCCCTCACTGACTTCAAAAGTCATTCCTTTTCTTTGCAAGCTCCTTTGACTCATTCCTTAACAGCAGAGTTGCGTTAGTACAGAAGAAGTCTGTAATAACAAAGACTTGATTATGCAAGCTTAGTACCAGTAAACCGTAGCACTTTCAAAACTTCACATGGCCAGCATGCTAATGCTGCAAAATGGCTTCGATTCTACCTTAAGCTGGAACAGGTCGAAAACAGCAACTCAAAGGCGTCTTGGTCTAGGTACAAGCGAGACACAGTTAAAGGTGCCAAAACGTCTACAGCAGCTAAGAATAAGATGTGTGCCAGAAAGTCTGACGGCACCATGTTTCACAGCAGCTGGTGACAGTGGTCTTTATAGCAGCTTTCCATCTGCTCCCGGGTCTGGTTAGAGTAGCCCCATGTCACACTGTGTCTGCAATTTAGGGACAGCTCAGTAGGTACAGTGGTCGGGGGTTCGAATCCACTGAGCACGGGGGTCAAATGCAGATTATATTACATTATGTGTAAAAATTACCACCAGCTCAGGTCTAAGATCCTGGACATTGGTCACACGTGAGGTCAATACTGAGTCAGAATTTAAATGTAAATAAGTCTTTGATAAACTCTCCGTCGGCTTACTGTTTTGTGTTTTGTTCTTTTTTTTCTTGTTGGAAATTCTAGTAAAACTTTGTTTATGTATGTACACATATGCACTATAAATTCATTAAGACAGATGTGAGCTCACTGGGCCCCAAAATACATTTACATTATAAAAAAGACAGAGTGACGCAGAATAGAGAGATTTAACTAAATCGGAGGCCTTTCCACTGTTTTATGGAAAGCAGAATTTGAATGGCCATAACGAAGTTAAACACACATAGAAATATGAGAACTTGACTGATGCACCGCAGGAACAGACAACTGAACCTCTGCAAAGCTACAAAAGCAACGCGAGTCCCCACCAAGAGCCTGAAAAGCAGTAAGCCACTGTCTGATGATTCATCGCAGAATATTCAGTGAACTCTGTGGTCCTAACATGCCCTAAGAAATACAGCTACAGTCCAAACAGTCCAAACCTTCCTCCTCAGCTAGGACATTTATGGCCTGAGTCCTGCAGCAAGCACTCAGGATAAAGCAGCGATTTATTAAGACATCAGATTAATGACTGAGTGCAGTTTATTGGTGTGGCCATAACTGTCCCAGTTTCTGGCCCACTGGGAAAATTAACCACACACCCCTGACATGGTATACTGTGCATAATTCAGATCTCAATTTCCAGTATTACCTTTTGCTGCTGGTAGTTAACGAGTGTTGGTTAAAAAGAAACCTGTGTAGTTGCATCATCACTGCTGTAGCAGGAAGGTGTGAGTCAGATTTTTATAATGAAACAGAAAGACATGCTGGGAATGATGAGCCACAGAAACTCAACAATCTCACCGACTTCATGCCTCATTGCTCAAATTCAAAGGCAGAATTACTCTGTATAAAGCAGAGAAGACAATGAAGTTTACTTAAAAAGTTAATTGTAATTGTGTGTGTGTGTGTGTGTGTGTGTGTGTGTGTGTGTGTGTGTGTGTGTGTGAATTATGTGTCTCTTTAAAATTTAACATACTTTCATTTTGTTAAAAGTTAAAGATGAATGAAAGGAAGCTTTGATGTCCACTCTCAGACCTAAACTTCACCTTTGACCACAGTGACAGTGGCATTCAAACACAGCCTGACCTCATCAGACTGGACGTGCATCAGGGTCCAAGGCTGCTCCGGATGTTTCAGAAGAAAATAAACTTGTAAGAATCAAGTTCTGTAAAATTGTACAACCTTGGAGACAAATTTTTTTACTTTGAGATAAGAAAGGTGGCAACAAGTCACTATGTCTGATATTCATCAGTGAACATAGAAAACAGCTGGGCCATTATTACAAATTATAATTTAATTCTATCTGGAATATGAAACATCAGTGCACAAAGACACACTGTGGATTTACTGCACCCTTTCAGTCCGCTGTCACACAGTGTGACAGGATGACATCAGTCACACAGCTTTATCTGATGGAGACTTGAAGATCTCATATCTACTATCATATCTACTCATTTCAGCAGAAAGCAGTCCCAGTGCAGAGCAGATGACAGCGATTCTCACAGGCGGCGTCATCGTTTTACGTGAAAGCAAGCTGAGGTCATCTCCTCAGCCTGTAAACTCCTTGGGCGAGCTCGACTATGCACGTGAAGTTTTGGGCCCTTTCAAAGTGTCTTTGGAGAAACCTGCTCACCCTTCATAAGGTCTCAGCTACTACTCATCTGAGAATCACATCCATGGCTATGGCCAGCTATACTGCGTTTTTGTTTATCACAAACGTTATCTACAGTAAACGATTCGTGTTTGGGACGCCATAAACCTGTCTCAAAGTCGCTAGCATCTGCACGTCTAACGTTTTCATGGATACATACGTGATCCATGTCACTGCACACTAGTCACTATCACCTGCCAGGGGACAAAGGTCCATTCCCTTTCTGTGCCTGTTATGTGTCAAGGGAAGTGTGGCCCGTGAGTCAGTGGATTAGTATCCCTGTTAGCCCTGCCCTTGTTTGTTAAAGGTTAAAGCTGTGACCCCACCAGCACCCACGTGCTCTATCTTCTGTAGTCGGAGGAATGACTGTATAAGAACAAAGTTTCCATGAGGCTGGTAAAGCAGGTGACCCCACCTAAACAACATTTACAGACTTCTGTCTCTGCCTGTGCTCCAGCTGTGCTGCTTTACATGACCCATGTAGCTCTGGTGGTTGACTGCACGTGCTTGGCATGAGAAATAAAAATCCGTCTATTACTTACTGCCAATCTCTCTTGGGAAAAATCGAGCCTCGACATTTATGTTTCTTTTTTCCATAAACCTTGTTATGGAGGTCAGCTATTGGGGGATATTTTCCATGTTTGTCTGCAGAGGCAGTTGGGCAGGGCTCAGGCACTCTGGCACACAACATGGAAAACCTTTCAAAAGAGGCCAACATAAACGCTCCGTGCCAGAGCGAACTGATTACTATTATATTAGCTGCCAGTCTGAGAACGAACCCCAGAGAACCCATTTGGTTTTATCCCACAGCATCACTGTCTCTGCATACTCCATCCATCCACTCCATCCATCCATTCGCTTCCGCTTATCCCTTTCAGGGTCGCGGGGGGCGCTGGAGCCTATCCCAGCTGTCATAGGGAGAGAGGCGGGGTCCACCCTGGACAGGTCGCCAGTCTGTTGCAGGGCCAACACACAGGGACAGACAACCATTCGCACTCACGTTCACACCTAGTGACAATTTGGATTATCCAATTAACCTATCCCCACAAGCTGCATGTCTTTGGACGGTGGGAGGAAGCCGGAGTACCCGGAGGGAACCCACGCAAACACGGGGAGAACATGCAAACTCCACACAGAAAGACCCCGGCCTGATGGTGGAATTGAACTCAGGACCTTCTTGCTGTGCGGCAACAGTGCTAACCACCGTGCCACCGTGCTGCCCTCTGCATACTCATGGCCAACAAATTTAAGATGCTTCAGTTGCCACAGATAGAACTGGATGACATTCACGCTAACATCACCCTTATATCAGTACATCAGAGTGTAACAGTACAGTACATCACAGCAGGCTGTCTGCCCTCTCAGACATATTACAGTTATAGATTATCAGTACTGCAAACACTCACCATCTACTCTGTGAGCAGTAGTGAAACTGTGAGAAGTCAAACACAAATGGGAAACAATGAGTGTCTGCAACCTGCTAGCGACCAAAGCCAAACTGACAGCAACTATTCACCCACTACACTGGGAATACACATTTATCCCCCAACATCCAGTGGTTGCCAACCAGTCTGTAGGCCTGCGCAACCCGACTAATGCTGCAACAACTCATGCTCACAGACATCTGTGGAGGCAGGCTCCACCACACTGACTGTGTCATGTGCAACACTGGTGTGGGCGCTGATGCCACGGTACATAAGGAAAATTACCACATCAGTGGTGGTAAAGGTGGAAAAGTTGAAACTAGAAACAAAACACATCCTGAAAGTTGCATCTTTTCAAGGTGCTGCAGCATCTGCATTATAATGTGGGAATCTCTGGGCTCCTGCACTGATGTATCACTGAAAAGGTGGGAAAACTGACAGAATCACACATCTGCGTCTTCAACCTGGCCTAGCCAGCCGCAGCACCTGGTTACAAAAGCTGTGAGATGGACAACCAGCTGAACTGTGCCAGTGGATGCAAGGTCACTTTTGGCTTGTACAGCCATCTCCCAGGGCAACAACAGCAGGTGTAGCGGGCTCATTAGCCCCGTTTAGGCCACACTCTTACCTTTTAATCATTTATTTAAATTAGTTTACTTAATGTTTAAAGAATTCACTGTATAAGATGATTATAATAGTGCCAAAGATAATCATGAAGCAGCTTTAGATGTTCACTTTGTAAACTTTGCTCCATGTGGTTGGGATTGAGAGCGGGCCTACATTGTGACCTTCATCTTAGTTTGCTCCTAAAACTTCTCAGGCAGATTCATCCATGGCTTGCAGAGTTGTGATAGTTTTGTATTTTCTCATTGTTTAATTTTTAGTTCAATTTTTATTCGTTCCCGTGTTTTAGTCTGTCTGGAGGGCATATATCTGGGGGAGAAGGAGGAGCATCAGCACAGGCACCTATTACATATCAAAAGTATATCATATGCAGTATAATAACAGCCACATGGTGCAGGACAGTGATTACAACGTTTCTATTGCCGAGGGAGTTTGGGGCTCGCTGCTGCCATCTTGTGGTGCAATGCTAAAAATGTCCACAGGGCGCTTTAAACCTACGACAGACGTTACTGAAGCTCCTAATATCACATCTTTGTCGTAGCTTCTCACACTCAAGTGGTTATAACCGAGTGATAATCCGTGTGTTTAGAGACAAAGCACCGTTTAATATCTCTCTGCCTATTGCTAAGCTAACGTATGCTAAAGTGTCCAACCAGACATGTTGTCCCAACAGCAAACGCTGAGTAGAACGAATGGTTCCGGCCCTGCAGTGTTTTTGGGTTTTTTTGTTTTTTTTCATACTTTAATTAAATTTATGCACATATTACAATCTCTCGTTGGGAGACAACATTAGTGCAACAACATCTTGAAAAGGTTGAATAAGAAACCAAACGAAATAGGAAAAAAAAACTAAAAGCAAGAACAAAAACAAAAACACATATATACATATACATAAATATATGAAGGCCATTTTTATGACATATAACAGTTTCCTTTCTGCGAACACTTTAACATACATGTGGCTTACTTAGTACACCAAAAACACAATCATTAAAAGGATAGAGATTGAGTCCCATTGTCGCATATCAAAGCAGCCTCTTTACATGAATCCCTCAGTAATTCTAAAGATGACAAAAAAGATTTTAATTCAAATTTCAATACAGTTAGGGAAGGTCTTTTACTTTGCCATTTGCATTTGTGTACGTGGTATTTGCCCATAATTATCACCACCTTGTGTACCGGCCCTGCAGTTCAAGGTTCAAGGTTCAAGGTTCTTTATTTGTCACATGCATAGTTATACAAGTATAACACACAGTGAAATGTAGCCTGACACGCTCCTCGACATGTGCAAAAATTGGGGGGGGTGTAGAGGAAGAACATTATATATATATATATACATATATGTGAGACGTTCAGGGTCTAACGCTGCGGTCCCCAACCCCCGGGCCTTGGACCGGTACCGGTCCGCGAGTCGTTTGGTACCGGGCCGCGAGAGTTGAGGCTCAGGTGTGAAATGTATAGTTTTCAGGGTTTTTATCGGTTTTGAGCGTTATTTTGTTATCGTTTTTATCGTTTACTCGGTTTTCCTGGGTCTTTTCAGTGTGTTATGAATAAATCTTCTTCTTTTCGGTACCGGTACTAGTTTTATTTTGTTGTATTTAAAGGCCGGTCCATGAAAATATTGTCGGGCATGAACCGGTCCGTGGTGCAAAAAAGGTTGGGGACCGCTGGTCTAACGGACACACCGCCGTCGGAGGCTGTTCTCCGGGGGACCATCATCAGCTGAAAGCTTCCTCTTCAGTGTCGCTTGTCTCTGTCACTACCAACTGCCTATCGAGACCAATTTAATGTACGAGGGGGAACAAGGTGGCACTCCATTCTCATTCCACACAACCAACCTGTTTCCAACTTTCCTTGTGACTTGCAGAAATTTAGGTGAGGCACTAGGGCTGGGTATCGTCACTGATTTCTAGAATCGATTCAATTCCGATTCACAAGGTCCCGAATCGATTCGATCCACGATTCGATTTAATTCGATTCGATTCTATTTGAATTTGGGAAATTTTGACAGTCAGAAATAATATAATTCAGATCAGAACATTTACATATTTTTGTATCTATAAAAAGGAAGCTGACACACACAAGACTTTATCAAAGGTGTGAGCATCACAGCAGAGGCCTTTGTGTCAAAGTAGCTGAAGATAAAATACAGAAAAACATGAAGGTGATTTTCCTGTTCTGGGATTTTATAAAAATATTCTGCAGTAGATCAAAAAACGAAAGAAAACCATTAATCAACACATGAACATTACCTCTGAAGTTACAGCGGTTTTATTAGAGACACGGTTAAGCGTTTTGCATTTTGCATAATTTTAAAAAGTTTAAATTTGTTCAATATTGGACGGCAGAAATGAGGTTTTCTTTTCGGAAGTATGTAAAACGAAAAAAAAAGGGCGTAAACAACAGCGCAGACCCGCGGATCAGAATCAGCGAGCTGTCGGCTTTCAGCCCCGACCGTCAGCTGAGAAAGGAGACATCTCACTGATTCTGATCCACGGGTCGCGCTGTGTGTTTACGTCTTTGTGCAGAATCCGTCTACCTGCTCTCATTTACTGTTTTAGCTGTTTGGTGGTTGTTGAAATTTTGTGAGGTTTCATCAGAGATTCTGGCATTTCGGGCAAAATAAATTTATATTAAAAAATCGATTCAGGATTTTAATGAATCGATTTTACGTTATCTAAGCCAGAATCGATTTTAATCAATAAATCGATTATAAAAACCCACCCCTAGTAGGCACTGACCGCACTGAAAGTAATGGCGTCGGAATATTCTGGCTGGGGGAGAAAATTCTGCCTCGCGCAACAGCAAACTTTCCGTATTTCGCAAAACGGAGCGAATCCGTAGCAAATCCACGGTAAAGGGACCCCTAAATTTACTGATTTTTTTAACAGTGCAGATGATTGAGCTGCGTATCAAAACCCTGAAGGAGCTACAGAAGCGAAAGGGTCAAGTTAAGGAGGAGCGGAACAAGGAGAAGATGCAGGACACTGGAGAAAAGGACTGCCCCAATTGGAGCCAGAACCAGTATGGACAGAACTTTGAGCAGCAGAACCGATGGATGTAAACAGACTGAAATGGAGGAGGGCAGGATCCAAGGGCACGCTTCAGGCCGTGGTTTACCCAGAACACCACAACAGGAAAGTGATGAACACAAACACCCACACAAACACACACATCTACATGCACAGACTCAGAATGAAGAGTGATCCACACACACACGCTGATGCAATGAAGAATGCTTTACTAACAAATGCTGCACACAAACATCCAAATACGGAGTCGGTTACAACAAAAAGAACCCATTGATTATTTATTGGTTAAATGCATTTCATGCCACACAGAGGGCATTTGTGTAGATTTAGGGGACAGGGTCTATTGCAGTTTGGAAATGAAAACAATGTCTGTGCGTGATGTCTGTTTATGGCTCAAGGCCTCCACTGAATTGTTTACTGTGCTTCACACAGCCTAACAAGGAGCAGTGGTACAGAGCGAAAATGATGAATGAACGGTGTGAGTTTTATTTCGGAGAATATGAAAAGGTTGTGTTGATTTAACTTAGTTGTTTAAGTTTCTGCCAAAGCAAAGCATTTGTGTGTAACCAGTGTCCACTATTGAGTCAAGTAAATCCAACATGTTTTTGTTGGTGCAAAAAAGGAGTTTCGGTAACTGTATGCCTGCACAATATTGTGTGTGGAGTTTTGGTTGATCTTTGGGTTTTGTTTGACACTAGGTTGATTCTATCAGTGAGGTTTGGATTGTTTTCCTTCTCTAAGAGAGAGATGGATGGTTTTATGTTTGGACATGTTTGCAATGGGCCCCAGTATCTGTTATTATATGAGCGTTTAATTGGTTACGTTTGTTTTTGCTTTCGTTACAGTGCACTGAGATAAGAACATCTGAGAGGTGTGATCCACCGGTGGTGATATTTTGGTATTTTGTGAGTTCCTGATTTAACAAATCGGCTCCTTAATCCAGGCCTGAGAGAGTGAACGTTAAAGCGCTATAAAATATTCTTACTGAAAATAGTCGCAAAGTGTTTTTCTCCATGATTATAATGGGCTGGGGAGAAATTCACCTATATGGGACACTGATGGAATGAGAAGTCCTGAGCCTAAAAGGATTGCAGCGAGTCAATCCAGTCCAAAGAAAAAATAACAAACAAGGAACTGTTTCCTTTAAACGTCATCTTGCTGGTGATGGAGCCTCGAATAGGTTGCGCGTGAGACCCCATTATCAGCAATATCTGGTATGAAGGTGTGTGGATGTATGCATGTGACTGGACTGTGATGGACTACAGGGCTCGCAAAATTTTTAAATCCCTGGTAGCCCTTCGGGCAGGCACTCTTTAGTTTTTGGTAGCCCGAAATAAATTTGAGTAGCCCGAATAAAAAAAGATTATTTTTATTGTATAATATTGTAAAGGAAACAAAACATCAATCAAAAAATTGTTAAAACACAAATTACAACAACTGTATAAACATTACAATCAACTCAAATATCTGGTTCTAATTAAACAGAATTTTCTGTGAACTTGTTAGAACTGTGTAGAACATGAATTAGTCTGTGTCAGATCCTGAATCTGAAATTTCCACTGAAGTCTCGGATGAGAAAATGCCACTCGACGTTGAGGGCATAGCATCTCCTTCATCAGCTTTCTCTTCCTGTGCATTGCCCTCCATTTCACTGCTCTTTGTTCTTGTCGGGATTTTATGATCCAGGTGTCTTGAATCTTTTCCAGAAAACATCCAGAAACGAATCGACTTGTCAGGGCAAAAAGATTCAACTGTTTCCCCATGAATGGAGAGTTGCATGCAGTCATTCAGTGTTTCAGGGTGTAGAGAGGTACGATGTTTGTCTTCACTCGGTTCATGCAAGAAAATCCTCTCACAGATGGCTGTTGATGGACTAAGTGTCAGCATTAATTTCACCAGCAACAAGATATGAGAGAGATGTTCTGGATTCTCAGAGAGGAGATCTCTGTACAAGCAATCTACTTTGCGACCCCGGCGTTCTGCAAGCCACACTTTTAGATCCATCCATTCTTGTGGAATTTTCTCTTTCTCATCTAGCAAACAGGCAAACTGTGTGACAAGATAATCCACCTCTTCATCCCCATAATTTGCTAGTTCTTCTCTGGGGTAGGGAAGAGTGGAAGGGTCAAAAACCTTGAAACAAGAGAGAGGCTTTTCATGGAGATTTTTAAATCTGTTGTCCATGTACTTGACTGTGTTGTCAATAATCTTCTGGATCTCTGCACCAAAGGTGTCTTTGTCTGTTCCCTCACCTCTTCTAGCAGGTCGCTGACTTTTTGTTAGCTGAGTTCCACAGTAGCAAATGCTACCATCCTGGTTCGCTGTGAACTTTGTGTCCAAGGTTTTCTGATATTCTCCTGGTTTTGTTTTTAGGCTGAGTAAGCGTGATGTTGTGCTCTCAACTAACTGATTTGTTCGTGTGATGTTTAGGTTATCATGCTGAAAATCAGTAGAGCACTTGGATAAGATGGTACTGGAGTCCAACATGAAACGCAGGAAGCGAACAAATTTCTCAGTCTTCATCTCCTGCACCACCCCCTTAGCCTTGGCTGCATCCTCGGCTTTGACATCACTTCCTTCTGCCATGTTCTCCATATGAACAACAGTGGGAGTGTAATTTTTTTCCACAGTCTTTAGACATCTCAGCCGGCTTGGAAGCCACCGTGTGCTCTTCAGCCCACTGAAATGTGCCAGCCTCTCATTTAGCAGCTCACTTATTTCTGTCAGCTCTCTTCGCTTCTTTGGGGAATAGTAGTACATCTTAAAGATGGTTTTCAGTGTATCTTCAAATTTCACCAGGTACTCACAGCCTTTCACGCTATCCAGCACAGCTAGCTCTAGTTTGTGTGCCACACAGTGGATTGTTATGATGTGGGGTATCCTCTGTTTCAGTCTCCCAGCTACTCCTGTTTTCTCACCCATCATCACTGCACCACCATCAAAATTTGCACACATAACTTTCTTTTTCCATGTGTCCTCTCTGATACCCAAGGTGTTCACTGCTTCATCAATAGCCTCTAAAATACCTGCAGCATTTGCACTCTTGACTGGCTGACATTTGATCATGTATGTGGCTATGTCACCATTATCCCTCACATACCTGACGTGAACCAACTCCTGTTCTATTATACCAGTGTCTGTACTGCCATCTGCAAGAATGGATAAGAACCTGCTTTCTTGAATTTCCTTTTCAATCTGGTCTCTTGAAGTTTGTGCTGCTGCTCCAATAAACTCTCTGCAAGCATGGTCACTGAGGCAAGTGGAACCAAGATCGAGGCCATTTGCTTTCTGAAGTTTGCAAAGACTGCTAAATTTTGCCAGTGGTAGTTCACTCTTTGCAACATAGCACGCAGTTCTAAACAGCTTTTTCAGGACTTCTTGTTGTGCTTGGTTTATTTTTAGTATGGTTTTTGCAATTGGTGTTTGTTCTGGGACAGATGCTGCAGACTGAGCACCAATGCATTTCTTGTGATGCAGAGATTTCTCATGAGTTCTGATGGGGTCTTTCCTAAAATTACTGGTCCCAGTAACAAAGGCGCTTGTCAACTCAGCAATAGAGGGAAACTCACGACACACCCGGCAGAACATCATGTTATTTATCTTGTCATATTCCAGCCACAGAAATTCTTTTGTCCATGAATCCAAAAAACTGCGCTTTCTTTTTGCCTCGTAATCTGATTTATCATAACTTTTCCGCTTTGTGGTAGGCCTTTCTTTGCCTGTCCCTTCTTCATCCTGACCTGTCTTTTTTGGCTCAGCAGAACTAAAATACCTGCCTAAATCCATCTGTCTTTACACATGCCAGAGATTTTTTTTTTTAATTCTCTGCGCAGTCAACCTCGAGCACGTTTAAGCTTGTGTTGTGCCCTTAAACAGGGGAAATAGTGAGGAGAGGTGAAAGAAAGGCACAGACACGCAGCTCTCACTCTCACTCGTCTGTATTGAGTGAAGGAGGAAGCGCGCGAACCCACCTACTGGAGCCCTGAGGCATTAACAATGGATCGACGCACAATCAACCCAGGCAAAACTTTCACTACTTATCTCTCTCTATATTCCCACTGCATATTCTATTTGAAAACAGTCAAAGCAACAAATAAAACATTAATAAGGGCATGACATGAAATATAAGGAACAGAGATGTACAACTTCAAAACTAATCAAATTTATGATCCACCACATACTCCCCCTCAGAATAGATGTTGTCCTCAACATCCAAATGTTTAACATTTAGCACAAACGTGGAGTTATGAACATTAATATCACCAAAACCAATAAACCATTGCATACTATAACTGTTTCTTGTACCTTATATGTAATCTACAAAAATAGTTTCACAAGCTGGAACTCTTTTCATACATTCTTTAGTGTGGGTTATTACCCAAAGTCTTTCAGTGTTCTCATACAGTCTGTATGAATTACAGTGTCCATGCAGTTACATTAACACAGTCTGCTGCTGGCTTGAGAACAAAGTCATTTTAGTGCAGCTTGGCAAAGCAGTCACTCTCTCCTTTGACAAATGTCCATGAGAGTGATACAAGTGGCCGTAGCCATGTGGTGTGCTTTGGATGTGTGTGTTAAGCTGCAAGCACAATATGAATCAGTTCAATGTCCAAAAGTCACTTTGAATATGAATTCTGTGTTAAACAGTCCATTTCCTTGTGGTTGGTGTGGAGTGTAAGTACATTGTCTCTGTTCAGTAACGTGTTTCGTGTGTGATCACAATGTTTCTTTTCACTCAAGTCCATACAGTTATCAGTGGCAGTATGCCTGAACAGTCCGTGGAACCATGAAGTGTGTATGATGTGATGGTGTTCTCAGGTTATAACAAGCTGGTGAACCAAGCCGATCATATGTGAAGATCTTTGGTGGTTTGCGCTCTCTACTTGGTCGCTGATGCTCTTGCTCACAGGTCCTGCTGTGTTTGTCTGGAACAGGTGCAGGAACAGGTTCCTCCACTGATGGTTCCTCGACATAATTTTCCTCTTGGTCAGGTAGTTGTTCACATTGGTTCAGTACTTCATGTTCATTCTCTGGCTCAGATGACATGTTTTCCACTGTTTGAAGGTGTTTGGCTGGTTCATCAGTGCTCATAGGATTCAGTGTCTGAGGATAAAGTGGCTCAAATGGCTGCTGAGATGACACTGGATAGTACTCATCATCGTCATCCTCTTCCTCAGCTTGTTCCACTTCCTCACTTGTCTCCACAGCTCTTTTTCTTGTTCGTGGTCGCACTTCAGTTTCAACAGGCAGATGGTCACATGGCAGAAGAAGATTGCGATGCAATATCCTTGATCTCCCTTTTGCTTTCTCAGGTCTGAGTTCATAAACTGGGATATCTCTGCTGACCTGACGAACGACTGTGTGAACCACATCCTCCCAGTGGTTCCTCAGCTTGCCTGGACCTCCTCGAGGTGTCATGTTCCTTATTAAAACACGATCACCTGGCTGTAATACTGAGCTCCTCACCTTGCTGTCATAATGTCTTTTACTTCTTACAGCTGCTTTATGAGCATTTTCTCTCGTGATCTCATATGCTTCTTCCATGCCTTGTTTCCATTTTACCATGTAGTCATGATGATTGCCATCTCCTTGTTCTGAGGTCAAGCTGAACAGCATGTCGATTGGCTATCGTGGGGAGCGTCCATATAACAAGTAAAAAGGGGAGAATCCAGTTACCTCGCTGCGGGTACAATTATAGGCATAAATCAGTTTGTTAAGCGAGTCCTTCCAGTTAGTTTTCTGACTCTCTGAGAGTGTTTTCAGCATCTGGAGTAGTGTCCTATTAAACCGCTCCACTTGTCCATTCCCTTGGGGATGGTAGGGAGTAGTCAGTGGTGCTCTGCTCTCATGACACGGCTTCTTCTGTTTTATGCAAACACACCTTCTGGTCACATATTCCTCTACTTCCCGTTGCATATAGGGCCAGTAAAACCGGTCCCGTATCAGTGACAATGTTCTCTCTACACCTTGATGGCCCATTTCATCATGTAGCTCCTTTAGTACAGTACTTTTGTGTATTTCTGGTAGGACCAACTGTTTTCTGTTTGCTGTTTTTCTGTGCAAGATCTCATTCTCATCCATCTCCAATTTGTCCCACTCCCTCAGGAGACATATGACCTGTGGGCTGAGTTTTCTTAGCTCTGAACGTGATGGTTTTTCCTGTGTTAGTTTACACTGAATTACAGGTCCAATAGTCGGATCACTTCTTTGGTCCTGTTTGATCTGGCCTTTTGTCAGTGGAATGATGGAAACATCTGTGGCCATGGCTGAACACCTGACTGAGACACCCATGGACCATGACACATTGGAGTCATCCTGCCTTTCCACTGCCTGTGTGGTTGCTCCAATTACATCGTATGCCATTTCCTCTGTGCATTCATTCATAAACGTTTCCATGTCTACCGGCATCCTGGAGAGGCTGTCTGCGTCCACATTTTCTTTACCAGGGCGATATTTAATTGTGAAGTGAAAATCTGCCAGTTCTGCTACCCATCAACACCCTGTTGCATTCAGTTTGGCAGTGGACAGTACAGGTAAGTGGATTATTGTCGGTGTACACGGTGAAGAATGGTGCATAATATAGGTAATCACGGAATTTTTCTGTGATAGCCCACTTGAGAGCAAGAAACTCTAACTTGCCTGAATGCAGGTGGTAATTCTTCTCAGCTGCAGTTAAAGTGCGGGAACCATAAGCAATCACACGAAGCTTTCCATTCTGCTTTTGGTACAACACGGCACCTAATCCCTGGTTTGACGCATCAGTGTGAAGGGTGAATGGCTGTGAAAATTCTGGAAAGCCTAGAACAGGGGGCTGAGTTAGACAGTCTATCAGCTGCTCTAGTGCTAACTGGTGCATGTCGGTCCACTCAATAGGTGTACTCGAAGGGACACTACACCTGTTTCGCTTTGTTTGCCACTTTAATCTTGTGTTTCGCTGGGTCTCAGCATCTGCAGGTCCCTTGAGCAAGTCATACAGAGGATTTGCAATTCTGGCAAAATCCTTGATGTATTGTCTGTAATAACTTAGTAGGCCCAACATTGCTCTTAGTTCACCAACAGTACCTGGCTGTTTGTTTTTCAAAGCTGTTACAGCAGCAGTGTCTGCGGGGTCTATCCTGCTTCCCTCTGCTGACACAATCCTGCCAAGGTACCTCACTTCTGTCCTAAACAGGTCACACTTTCTTGGTTTGAGTTTGATTCCGTACTCCCTGAGTCGGCGCAGCACTTTCCTGACATCCTCAACATGATCCTCAAACGTTCTGCTAAAGACAAGGACATCATCGAGGTAAGGCACACATATTTCATCCCTTAACCCTTCTAAGCACTCCTCCATGCAGCGTTGAAATGCTGCCGGAGCATTCATCAGTCCAAATGGGATTCTGACCCACTCATACAGGCCCCAGGGGGTCACAAAAGCTGTTAGGTGTTTACTGTCTTTGCCCATGAACCCCTGGTGGTATGCTTTACCCTGGTCCAGTAGAGAAAATAGAGTGTTGCCACCTAAGTTGTCCATTATGTCTTGTACTCTGGGAATGGAGTGGCGGTCTGGGTGAGTCTTCCTATTCAGCTCTCGGTAGTCAATACACAAGCGCAATGTACCGTCTTTTTTTCTCACACAGACTACTGGAGAGGAGTAAGATGAGTTTGATTTTTCCACCCACCCCTGAGCTATTAGGTCCTGTAGGTAGTTTTTCATTTCCTGATACAAGGGTTTTGGTACAGAGAGATAAGTCCGTGTGACTGGCTCATTATCTTTCAACGAAATGTTCATTTGCAAGTTTTCAACACAGCCTATGTCGTCATCAGATTTAGAGAATGACTCTGACTCTTCTCTTAACATCTGACTAACAGCTTGTCTCTGGTGGTCATTCAGGTGAGTCAAGTCGACAGGTGGGTCCCATTGTTCACTTTTAGGTGTGTTCTCACCTGAGCTCTTAGCCTGGATGGGACGGACTGATGCAGTAGGGAGGCAGTCAGTTTTGAATACATTAGTAGGATATATTGATGCAACAGACTGCACAGTTCCAATAACAGTCCTACTTGGCAGTGTGATGTCATGGCTGGTGGGATTTTGTACACTAATGACAATTTTTGGTGTCATACCAGTCTTTACTAAAACAAGGGTATCACAGAACTCGAGTCCTTCAGGCCACTGTGGGTTCTCATGAGGCTCGAAGATCAGGGTTCTATCTTCTTTGAAAGGCGGGGCTTGCACACGACACTCTATTTGGAGGGAGCTGTGTTTAGGCACTTCAACTCTCTCATTTGTTGTTCTTACACTGTGCTCACATGGCTGTCCCACTGTCACTGCATTAACAAAAGCTCTTGCCCTACTCTTTCTGAGGTGAGGAAAAGCTACTTTTACTGTTTTCATGAGTTTCTCTTTATTCTTAGTGTTTGTCTTATCCTGTACTCTGTTTGCAACTAGGTGTGAAATCACATTGAAGCCAATTATGGGGCATGACTGTTGGTTGCCTTTTAACACTAACACAGGTATTAGCAGATCTTTATCATTAGCAGCAAGTCTGAAGCTTACCTCGAGCCAACCAATATATGGTATTTCCGTCCCATTGGCTGCTTCAAGTTGCAGTGGTTCAAGTGGGTCTACTAGTTCTGCTATATCTCTTAGTTGGACATCAGGCAAATGGGTCTGTTTCCAGGCCGCATCTACAGCACAAATTTGTGAACCTGTGTCCCAAAGTGCCTGGATTCTTTGGTTGTGCAGAAAGCACTGAATGAGACATTTCTCTCCTACAAGCTCTTTTACAGTAGGCATCTTCACTGGATTACTTCTTTTTCTACACTTTGGTTTGCAACTTGACTGTGTTTCCTGTTTCTTAATAGATGAACATGTATGTGGCTTACAGTACCTTCTGTGCACAGACCAGTGTGTCTCTTGACAGTCTTTTGAGCAGTACAATGTTATTTTACAAACAGAACAACATTTTAACTTCATACTCTCTTCCTTTCCCTCACAGTTAGCACAATATTGGGACTTTTCAATGCTGTCGGTTGCCCCATGTCCCGTGGGAGCAACCTCCCTTAGTTTAAAGGGCTCCCTTTATCTGATTTTGTCAGTCTAGGTGCTTTACAACCTGCACGGAAATGCTCACTACTCCCACACCTAAAACAATGCTGGCAATATGCCTCACCTGCCTGCAAACATGCAAAACATCTGGGACGGTGACTTGGTGAGGGATAATATCGCTGTGGTGCGAATCTTTGTTGAAACTGTGCTGTCCCATACACATGCCCAGGTCCATGTGCTGGGTGGTGTTCCTGTGCTGCTGCAGGAGGGTGCTGGTGGTAAAATGGCATGCAGTTTTGTTCAGCCTTAATGGGGAAAGGCTGCTGAGGTGCTGGGGTTGTCTTTTGAATGGTTTCTCTGATTTGGGAAACTTCAGCCCTCAAGTCTTTCAGCAGCACCATGTCAGCACGCATTTCCTTTATTTCTGTTAGAAGATCAGGGGGTGGAGGGGCTGGTTTCTCTTGAGCTGTGCTTCTCTTTCCCACTGGGGAATCATTAGACTGGACAGTATTTACAGCTGTTACTCGTGATGGAGCGGCATGTTTCTTTTTGTCCTGTCTTTCCTTTTCATTTGCGACTGCAATATTTACCTTCTCGAGCAACAACTCATCTGAAGTATTTGTTTGCAGGAGGTAAGGTTGCAGGTCACTTTTAATATTGTCATTCTGAAGGCCAGTCAGGACAGTATGCATAAAAAGGCTCTGGACTAGTGCTGGATCATACTTTAGACTGGACTCAACTTCCTGAGAAGCAAACAGGATTTTCTGTCTCAAGTCCATTGTCCTGATCAAGAAATTTTGGGGTGTCTCTTTACTACTCTGAACCTCAGAGGTAAGTTGTTTGTATAACTCTGTGGCACCTTTCTCCTGGTAATGAGACCTGAGGATTCTCCTAAGAGCAGGTAATGTGAGGTTTTCTTTTCCTTCAAGATAACTCCTCAGCTGCAAGCCTGGCGTGATAGCACGAATTACAGCATCAGTGATTTCTGATTCTGGGTAGCCTCTATTGACCCCGCTCTCAATTTGTTTGGCCAGACTGGAGAATGTCAGCCTGTCTTTTTGCCCCGGCTCTCCTATTTGGCCTGATATCTTAAAATCTTTGCGCCACATGGAACTGTTTGGTGCTGTTGGAACAATGTTTCTCACTGGGGTGCGAGGACTTAAGGCAGGATTCATGCTATTCCTCATCAAGTCATGCATTTCACCCTCTTTTTGTTTTAAGAGCAGTCTTAATGTCTCTATCTCCTCCTGGCTACTTTCCTGGTCCTGAAAAGCTAGATCCACTGTTTCATTCACACCTTGTTTTTTATCCATTTGTATGTCACTTATAATGTCCTGGACATTAAGAAGTTCTGACATACCTTCATCCTCTCGGGTAGCCAGCTCGGTGCGTTCAAGGTGCTTAACTAAATGCGAGACTAGCTGACTGCGCGTTCTATTAATCACAAACTCTTTTCCTGGTCCTGAGATTTGAAGTACATCACATAATTTAGTCAGCTGCTCTAAAGTCAGTTGATACAGTGTTCCTTTAATCTCCAGCTGTAGCTTTTCTAATTCAGACTCCATCTTGTCATAGGAGTTAGCACAAGCAGTCAGTTGAGAAATGATCAGACTTAGTTGGCTTTTACTGCCCCCTAGTGGCCACTTTTTCCACTTCAGGATACAGATACCAACGTAGGTCTAGCGATGTCTCTGCTGCTTTAATATGCTCCTTTCTGATACCTGGGTCGTCTGGGGGGGATGATCAACGAGAGGATTTCTCTTACAGGTCAGGGATGGTCCTCGAATCAATCATCCCAGCGGTGCCTCCAAATGTTGTGCCCTTAAACAGGGGAAATAGTGAGGAGAGGTGAAAGAAAGGCACAGACACGCAGCTCTCACTCTCACTCGTCTGTATTGAGTGAAGGAGGAAGCGCGCGAACCCACCTACTGGAGCCCTGAGGCATTAACAATGGATCGACGCACAATCAACCCAGGCAAAACTTTCACTGCTTATCTCCCTCTATATTCCCACTGCATATTCTATTCGAAAACAGTCAAAGCAACAAATAAAACATTAATAAGGGCATGACATGAAATATAAGGAACAGAGATGTACAACTTCAAAACTAATCAAATTTATGATCCACCACACTTGCTGCGGGAGATTTCACGTGCCACGTTTGAAGAGTAAGCTAGTGAGTGATGTTGTGTCCTGTCCGACTATACCATATTGCACCACGGGTGGTGTCGTGAAATAAGAGGAAAGTGCAGTCGGGAAATTGAAGAGTTAGAATATAGTTAAGACGGCTATCTGATAACTCGATATGTCTCCCTGTTACCTCTACGATGTAAAGTTATGTGCTGCATTCATTAAAGAGCACTGTTCTTTGATGAGGACTCAGCTAATTACTCAGCTACATTTGCGAAAGAAAGCAAAGGCATTGTCATATATTTTTACTTCCTATGATAGCCCGACGGGCAGGGCTGAGATAGATTTTGGTAGCCTGACTGGAAATATCACTAGCCCCGGGACGTCGGGCTAGCGATTTTGCGAGCCCTGATATATATTTTGTTAATATTTTGGCTATGGTGTCTTGTTTTGAAATGTACAAGAGTAAAAGTGTTTTTAGCATGTGCTTCAAAGCTAAGTTTGACTGGGAAACTCAAAGCTCAATAGGCTGTATCAACAGAAATTCACTGCAGCCTATGTAATATTTCATGCGTCATAATTTATTCTACTCTATCTTGCAAATACATATTTGTGTGGCAATGTCATGCACAACACACACAACTATTAGATCCTTAAGATCAAACCCGTGTCATTCTTTTGGTCCACTGCAGTGCAGTAGTCAAAAAAAAGAATAAGTGAAGTGTCCACAAATGGCCAGGATAGAGCCCAGAGTGTTAATGTTTAAAATGTATAAAAATATTATTGATTGCAATTCTTTACTGTTAATATCAACAATAAGCTTTTTATTTTGAAATTACAAGTTTAAAAAAATGCTGTTACATTTACATTTAATGCTGTTACACTGTAATCCTTTATTATAAGTATGGACACAGAATCAAGTGAACAACATTTTGAAATAAGTTTAATTGGAATTTTGTACTACGCAAAAAACAAAACAAAACAAAACAACAACAACAACATATTAAACAAACAAACAAACACAGCCAGTGCCTTCATTTGTCCATTACATGTCAAACATAGCACTGACCCTTAGCCCCTGCTCATCAGCACATGCTTTCAAAAAGAGCTCCATGTCCTCTGCAAACTGAAAAACAAAGAGGAACAAGTCCCTTGCTCCAGTGTCTTCTTCCTCTGACATGTCTATTAAGACCCTCTGCTCTTGATTTAAGGACACATATTTGGGCATTGTTACATGTCCACAGAAAAGTGCCTTATTTTGGACAACCCACTGCACAGCAGGACGCAGATCTTCAACAACTGCTGGCTCCTGTGTCAGGCAAATGGGGATGAAAACATAGTTATTTCTCTGTTGCAGAACAGTTTTTTAACAGTTATTCAAATTTCACTAACCATGTAATTACACTACTGTTTAAAGTGAATACTGACCTGACTGACTTCCTGGAACTTGCGCTTTTTCAGTCTGAAAATGGGCACGTGTTGTCCTTCAAGCACAGCTTTGGCTTCCTCTCTCCAGTGTGCAAATAGCTTGCCAGAGCTACGAAGAGTAAGGCCACAGTGAGGGCATGTCATTTTCATGGACTTTCCATCAGCTGCAGTTTTATTGAACACAGAGGGTAGAGCCAATGAATGTTCTAACAAAGACTCAGAAAATGGTTCAGATACCGAAGACAAAACCTTGGGGGGGAAACGGGGCTCCTCGAAGAGTACTGCCGGAGGAATACGGGTCTCCTCGGAGAGTTCAGCGGGGAGCAGTCCTGATAATGGTGGCTGACTTGGCATTGAAGAATGCTGACAAGACAATAAATGCCTTGCCATATCCCCACGCCGTATGATTGTAATCTTACAGACAGGGCAGTGAAAGTGTCCTGTTGTCCTACAAGGCAGCCTGCACCGGCATATCATTTTATCTGTAAGAGAAAAAAACAAACAAACAAACAGATGTAATTTAAATGTAGTTGTATAGAATGCAATCAATTTGTCTAACAATCAGATTGTACATGTTAACAAAAACATCCAAGCCAACCTCAATAATGAAAGCAAAATGGTATGGATCACAAAACTTATGTCAAGAAAAGTGGTGAAAAGTAAATAAAAATATATTTTATAAAAACACTATTTTTGTTGCAGATGAATAAACTGAACTGTACAATATCAACAGCAACTTTTAAGTCAACAAAGATACTGCAGAAGTGCTTAAAAAAGTGCATATTTATAACTATAAAGTATATTTAATACAAACATACCTTTGAAAGGCAAAGCATTTTTTATATGCACACTTAGATGCTCCTCAATCTTTGCCCTGACAGTAGGGCTGAAAGTGGGGCACAGAGGGCAGTGAAAGAGTCCTCTGCAACACGTGTTGCATTCCTGCAATTCTGGCTTTAAGCCCGAATTCCAGATTGATGTGTGAATCTAAAACAGAGAGAGAAACAGATAAACACCATATATACATTTAAGTTAAGGTTTTAGCAGAAATAACAATTTACAGTTGGCATGTAATAGATTTGGGAAGAAAATCCTTGAAAAAAACCCCACAAATATTTTACAAGACACTTTAATTTGTGAGACATGTTTCTATTGACATATAACAGTCAATTGAACAGAGGCTAACTAAAATCTGGGCAATAAAAAAGCTGTACAGAAAAGAATAATGAATAGAAGTATTGATAAATATATAAATCTGTTTGTGACGAAATTTACAGTGTTGACGCTAACCAAAGGTGTCACAAGTGCACACGTTCCTTACTACAGTTTAGATACCTCTGTTTAAAAAGCACCGACTCGACTTTTTAGTCAAGTCGAAGCAAGAAGTACAGGGTTTAAAATATAATTTATGTACAAAATTTTGAAGTAATCTTGCGTCCAAAGCAGCGTGCGGGGGGCTGATTTACAAATGTACGGATTACAAAGTACAGATACGCGTGCTAAAATGTGAGAAGTAGAAGTATAAAGAAGTATACAGTAGGCACAAAAAAGTACAGCAGTAAAGATACCAGAAAATTCTACTTAAGTACAGTATTGAAGTATTCGTTATTTTGCATCTCTGACGCCAACAATAAATCATACTCTAATGCAAAATGTGTTTTTTGCTTCTTCTCGCCCACAGAAGCCGTTAATCCAGCTCTCTTACTGAAACCAGGCCCAGGAAAAAGCATATCTGTGTGTTTCTCTGCCATGGAGCACGATGAAAAAACATTCAAATAAGGAGGAATGTTGTTGTAACGCTAAATAAGTGGCAACGTGATCATTGTAAGAAAACTAGACGATTCCTAGAATTATGAAATCACTAACGGCAAATTTATTTAAGAAAGACTTAACCAACCTTTGTGATCAACTTGCAAGACTTCCACGGTATCCATGAATGTTTACGGCTAGTGTGGAGGTCATGTGCTTCCGGCTACTGTGGAGGTCACGTGTTTCCGGCTACTGTGGAGGTCACGTGCTTCCGGCTACTGTGGAGGTCACGTGTATCCGGTTACTGTGGAGCTCCACAGTGGCTGCAGCAAGACCCTTCTCGCTTCGGCTGTTATCAGTCCATACAATGGGCGTTATTAGCACAAATCAGTCCCATAGATATGGGCCATCTCCTGCTAGATTGTTCAGAAGGTTGTTCTCATCCATCCAGATGGAGGATCACTAACAGGAGCGTGGAAGACTCCAGAATCCACTCTGGCTGGAATCCGGTGGATATGCAGTGTTTACAGGTAAGACCATTTACACGGACAGCATTTATAGAATGACTATTAAAAGTCAGCGAGTGTCAGTAATGTTAATGTGGTTATCTTAGTAATACACCGAGTGCTAATATAACAGCTCCTACATTTGCTTTTTACACATGTATGTAAGCATTGAGCCAAATTTAGTAATGCCAACAAATTAAACAAACAATATTTGTTACATAATACATCTGTAGATACACTGTCACAGATACTTTTTAGTAGAGGTGGGAATCACCATACATCCCACGATACGATATTATTGCAATTTTCTTAAATATTTTGCGATATTCAGACTCTGTACATAAAGGTAAACTTTATCAATATTCATTTTATCTAATATCAAAGTCTCGCACTCAGTCTTTCTCTCATTTCAGTTTTATTGTTGACAAACTTGAACGGTTTGTATTACAGTCTAGTCCCACTGAACTGAATGCAACCATCTGGTACAATTATAACTATTCTGAACTATGCAATATGAAAACTATGCAGCCCCTTCAGCAACTGAAGAATTTGAAAGTAAATTAAAACAAAATAATTTTACATTAAATAAAAAAGTTTTAAACTTAATTAAAATAAAACATGTCTTAAATTAAAATAAGTAAACTGTCGTGTTTATTGCTGCCAAAAAAAGTTAAACACATTTGGACAGTGAAGGAATGTCAGGATTCTTGCTCAGAAAAAGGATCAACATGCTCTGAAGTCAGAGTCCACAAAAACTTTTTTTTGTAACAAAATATCGATTTCTGCCGTCCCTGTATCGATACATTATTAGAAAACAAAATATCACGATACTACACAGTATCGATTTTTTCCCCACCCCTACTTTTTAGATGACCTTTTTTTTTTTCACTTTTGAGCTTTAAACCTTTAAAGAAATGTCACAGGGAAACGGTGATCAGTTAGACCCACTGCAGCGTACGATAGAGGAACTCAGGGAAGAACACATACAACTCAGTGAAACGTTCATAGAATTCAGTCAATATATCAGAACAATCACTCGAGAAAACGCACAACTCAGTCAAGCAAACGCACAACTCAGTCAAGCAAACGCACAACTCAGTCAAGCAAACGCACAACTGAGTCAAGAAAACGCACAACTGAGTCAAGAAAACGCACAACTGAGTCAAGCAAACGCACAACTGAGTCAAGCAAACGCACAACTGAGTCAAGCAAACGCACAACTCAGTCAAGCAAACGCACGACTCAGTCAAGAAAACCACGAGGGACCTGCTTCAAACATACCACCATGCCAATCAGATTACTTCTTCCATGTGAGGGTGAAGAGGTGACCCTTCTGGATAAGATGGTGAAGGTTTGCTGCGTTTAGTGAACAGTGATAATAAAACCAGGGAAAATGAAACCTGCTCCTGTTAAATATTCTTTAGTCTTTTGCTGTATAAATAGCTGTATTTTTTCAAAAGACACAGTAAATAAAGTAATGTTAGTAGTGGGTGATATCATGTAAACACTGTCATGATTTTGTGTAAACATTTTGTCATTTGTAAACTATAAATGACATCATCATTGTAACTGATGTGATGTTCTATGAAGTGGTTTTAATTTTAAAAAAAGAGGCAAAAATTACTTTGTTTCTTTATTCAACTTTTGAACAGCGGGACTCAGTCAGTACATATTCAGTAAATGCAAATTATTTACACGGCAGTGCACTACAGGCATAAATCTAGACCCCTAGATAAAACATGATGGCATTATAGCAGTGACGACTCCTCCACAGCAGCAGGTGGGGTTTTTCTTTTTTGAGGACGGCTCCTTTTACCTGTCACTACAGATGGTCTGTGAATGTTTTGATCAAGAGCCTTTTTTGGGCAGCTGAAGAGGAGAAGTCTATCTTATGGCCAACCTCTGGCTGTATCTTGGTCACATTACCCAGCAAAACCCAGTATGCAGGTTCATCTGTAACAGTCCTTGTGCCACGGATCAACACTGTTGCTTCTACTTTAAACAGAAGAGCAGTGACGTGGGTCCAGGTCTCCGCGACTCCGGCCTTGCAGGTGCAGCGGGCGGCTTCAACCTTCCCTGTGATGCTCACAGTGACCCATGGCTGCAATGCTGGTTCATTCAGTCTTTGAGAGTGCAGGACCTGAAACACACACAGACAAAGTTCATTTAAAGACAAGAACTATGAGCCAAGGCCGACACAAATGTGTTTAATCTACTTTATCATAAATGTAACAAAGTGTTTAGAAAGTTAGCACATACATGTCATTTTTCATTTCTTTATGTGTCCATCGCTGCAGGTTATAGTGTAAACCTGCCTGTTCTCTGTCAGAAACCTGCCTGCAGAAAATGAACCTAAAGTATGTAATGCAAGGATGCCATCACTGTAGAGATGGAGAAAGCATAAAGTGACAATTATGAATCACTTAATATGATAAGGAGATTCTGCAGGTCATTAATCAATGTATAAAATTAAAATAAAATGTATTTTTAGTGACTCAAGATACAAATATTGACGCAAGATGTATAATTAGAATTATTTATAATAAACATTAATAAATCATTGCAATTTCTTTAACCATAAAGAATAACTAAATCCTTCAGGACAGTGTATCATCAATGCACTGAACTCACTATGTTATCCCTCTAACAGCCTCCACATGTTCTCACTGTAATTTCCCCTCATGAATGAATTTATGCTGCACTAATGTGAATGTTCGGATGGAAATCAAACGCATTTCACTCGCAGTACTCGAGCTGACTTACCTTTGTTTGAATGACGACTTGTACGCGCTGACTCCACAGATAAGGTACGAGAATATGTCAGGCTACGTCAATAGCGGTTGGTCTTCAGGGTTTTTACTCCACGGCCGTATTTCATACGGGTCCACATTTCCAATGCAGGCTATTTTCTGCAAGTACCGCCGCTTCGCCTCTGAACGAAATCGGTCTCTATGCAGTCCGTTCTCTTTTGAGCTGCTTTTAAGCATCTTGTAATCGTCGTTCCAACATTTGGAGCCAGAGTCTGCGCAGTAGTGACTTGAGGTGGAGCGACTGTGTAACACTCCCGCCCACACACCCGCTGGACGTGACCGCAAACACGCCCCCTACACTTTTTACGTAGCACCTGTGGCTCGAGTTTTTTGCTGGTTTCCCGCGACTGACGACTCGTTTAATTAGGGTAAAAATACAACCATGTCACTGTTATAAGAAAAGACACACAGCTTATCGTCTTATAGTTCTAAAATCGCTCTGTTGTTAATTCGTTTGCTAGATTAGCCGCTAGCATGCGCGCTGTGTTGGAGGCTTGTTGCTAGCTAGTTAGCGATGCTACACACTCTAATAGTCTGTGTTATTGAAGGATTCAGCACTTCTTATGTTTTTTTTATCCATTTTTAGACAGCGATGAGATCATCTGCACACTCTACAGATGCCCAGAGTTACTGTTAATATCAGAAATATAATGCTGTCCTCTGGTTTTATACATTTGGTTAAAATCTCAATGTTTTATACATTCATTGGTGCAGACCCTGAATTGGGACACAGCCTAGTGGTGCCGAGCTGGCGCACCGAGTAGTTCCTGTTACCTGCTGTGTGTCTGTTTTTACAGGTAAGCTGGGTTCCAAATAATACATATGTGATAGACAACAGTAGCAATCGAAAAGCTAGAGAGCCAATTCACGAGTTTAAGGGTTGATAACGATGAATCACCACCAGCTGTTGCTAAAAGCACCTTTATGATCTGAGCATGCGCAGAATATCCACAGCGCTCCTTTGATCTTCTCGAACGATCATTGTGACGTCACGGTGACATAACAATGATCCTTTGAGAACATCAAAGGAGCATTGTGATGTCACAGGGACATCACATTCTCTGCCACACCCACCAAGTCTATAAATAGAGGAGGTCGTTAACAGTTTACATCAGAAAGAGCCAGTTGTTTTAGACAAAGCTGACCTTAGACAAAGCTGACCTTTGCATTTAAATCATTCAGAGATTTAACTTTTTTGACACTTTTGAGCTTTAAACCTTTAAAGAAATGTCACAGGGAAACGGTGATCAGTTAGACCCACTGCAGCGTACGATAGAGGAACTCAGGGAAGAACACATACAACTCAGTGAAACGTTCATAGAATTCAGTCAACATATCAGAACAATCACTCGAGAAAACACACAACTCAGTCAAGCAAACGCACAACTGAGTCAAGAAAACGCACAACTGAGTCAAGAAAACGCACGACTCAGTCAAGAAAACGCACGACTCAGTCAAGAAAACGCACGACTCAGTCAAGAAAACGCACAACTCGGGCAAGCAAACGCACAACTCGGGCAAGGAAACGCACAACTCAGTCAAGAAAACGCACAACTGAGTCAAGAAAACGCACAACTGAGTCAAGCAAACGCACGACTCAGTCAAGAAAACGCACGACTCAGTCAAGAAAACGCACAACTCGGGCAAGCAAACGCACAACTCGGGCAAGCAAACGCACAACTCGGGCAAGAAAACGCACAACTCGGGCAAGCAAACACACAACTCATGCAAGGAAACGCACAATTGAGGCAAGAGATGGCAGAACTCAGACAAACTGTGGAAAATCTTCAGCGCCCAGCGGTACATGAAAGAGAATCCCCTGGTTCGTGGGGTCTAAACCTACTTAAAGTAGGTTTAACTGCTGCCGGATGTGTCATTGCTCTTCCTGCAGCTTTCTGGGTCGCCTCTAAGATTTTCGGCTGAAGCGAATGTCCCGCTCTGTGGGGTCATGATTATTGTCATGACCCCACAGAGCGGGGATGGCTTGCGTGTGCTTGCATGCACACGTCCCATCGACAATTGTGGATTGTGGTCCACATCCACAATTACAGCTGTAATTGTGGATGTGGACCAGTTACCCTTTAAAAACAGTAATGATGTTTTCCAGCCACAGTCCACCTTCATCCTGGCGTTGTTCCCGCTGGTGCAGGGTCCGCTCCTCAGCAAAGGTTTCTCCGTTTGGTTCTGTCCAAGGCGTCCTCAGGTGACGCGTTGATGTCTTCCTTGATTTTGTCCATCCACCGTTTTTTCGGTCTGCCTCGAGGCCGGCGCCGTCTGGGTCGATCCTTAATAGTCGTTTTTGCTGAGTTCTCATCGCTTCGAATCACGTGTCCATACCACCTCAGGCGGGATTCGAGCATCTTTTAAACTCGAGCCACAGTCCACCGACCTGTCATAAATACGCTGTGTTCTCCTTTATGTTTGATTTTATTTTGCCCCTCACCTCCCAACCAGTCATGGCAGAAGACCGCCCCTCCCTGAGCCTGGTTCTGCCAGAGGTTTCTTCCTGTTAAAAGGGAGTTTTTCCTCTCCACCGTTGCCAGAGTGCTTGCTCATAGGGGATCATTTGATTGTTGGGTTGAATTTTTGGATTTCATTTCATTGGCTTGAACTGAAAAACCTAAAAATTCAGATGAGGGGTTCACATAGTGGAGAGCACTACATTTGTTAACTGCACTTTGTTTATTTGTGGATTTTGTAGTTCTTCCTACTACAAAAACTACAAATGAAAACAAGGCAGTTAGCAGCAAATGAAAATAAATAAAACACATTAAAAAAATCTGCTACTGCTCTGTGTGTTTACTTTAGTGAACACTGTTTGTTTTTGTGTTAGAAGATCATAGATTGTCCTGACGTGTCCACAGACGTGTGGATTTGTGTGCTGCTGTGTTCACTTGTGTGTTTTTGTGCACTCAGGAGGACGGTACCTGTCTCGTCGTCATCTCGTAGACAAATATTTGACGACGTCTAGAAGAGAAGTCTGAGTCGCCGTCCAAACGTCTGCCTGCAGCACAACCTCCGTCTCTCAGCGCTCGGCATGCACGCTGAATAAGAGCCCTCAGGTGAACTTCTCTCACCTGCATAAACACTTTGCATCGGTTTCTCGGCTGCAGGTCCATGAAGGCACTTTTGGAGGAATGTTATGGTCTGACCATCATCCTTCAGCTCACTCTGAACTCGCTGAGCAGCTCTCTGGCGTCTCTGTGAGGACCTGCAGGAACACTTCTCCAGACTTCTTGAAGGACATTCAAAGCTCTTCTGCCTTCTGTTGATGATGTTGATGACTCCACACTGTTTATGTCCTGCTGAGCTTTGTGCTCTGGGAATGCCAGACCATGACTGATAGTGTTATTGTCACTGCTTATATCTGAAGTCCTGCTGGCAGAAATGCCCTTCAGTCAGAAAGGTTGATGGTCAGGATGAACCTGGACACTTCTTTGCACACGTGTGTCGTATCTTTTGAATAAGTGCTGACAGAGACAGACGTGAGTCTGTATTTATATTTCTTGCAGCCTGTTAGCACTGTACCTCCTGCCTTTCCAAACGGCTCTTCTGTGTTTCTGTCTCATCGTTCTGCTGATGAACATTTGTCGCCCACCGTGATCTCAGCATGTCGTCCTGGTTCTGGAGAGCAGACGTGTGTTGATCTGAGTCCTGTGATTTCCAGTAGTGATTTATTCCCAAGACCAAATCAAATCGTCCTCTGCTGCCGTGTTGTTGCACAATAAAAACGATGCAGCTGTTAGAAACGGTCCGGCCCTGGTTATTGTCTCAGATACGACGCTCGTCTTATCCTGTCTGCTTCTGTCGGTTTCCTTCATTTACTTCTTGTTATTTTCCTAAAATGTGCTCCAGAGTGACAAATATATCTGCTGGAGTTGATGCTGCCCTAAAACCTCTGTGACATCGTTGCACTCACTTGCTTGACTCAGTTGTGCGTTTGCTTGACTCAGTTGTGCGTTTGCTTGACTCAGTTGTGCGTTTGCTTGACTGAGTTGTGCGTTTGCTTGACTGAGTTGTGTGTTTTCTCGAGTGATTGTTCTGATATATTGACTGAATTCTATGAACGTTTCACTGAGTTGTATGTGTTCTTCCCTGAGTTCCTCTATCGTACGCTGCAGTGGGTCTAACTGATCACCGTTTCCCTGTGACATTTCTTTAAAGGTTTAAAGCTCAAAAGTGGAAAAAAAAAAAGGTCATCTAAAAAGTAGGGGTGGGGGAAAAAATCGATACTGTGTAGTATCGTGATATTTTGTTTTCTAATAATGTATCGATACAGGGACGGCAGAAATCGATATTTTGTTACAAAAAAAAGTTTTTGTGGACTCTGACTTCAGAGCATGTTGATCCTTTTTCTGAGCAAGAATCCTGACATTCCTTCACTGTCCAAATGTGTTTAACTTGTTTTTGGCAGCAATAAACACGACAGTTTACTTATTTTAATTTAAGACATGTTTTATTTTAATTAAGTTTAAAACTTTTTTATTTAATGTAAAATTATTTTGTTTTAATTTACTTTCAAATTCTTCAGTTGCTGAAGGGGCTGCATAGTTTTCATATTGCATAGTTCAGAATAGTTATAATTGTACCAGATGGTTGCATTCAGTTCAGTGGGACTAGACTGTAATACAAACCGTTCAAGTTTGTCAACAATAAAACTGAAATGAGAGAAAGACTGAGTGTGAGACTTTGATATTAGATAAAATGAATATTGATAAAGTTTACCTTTATGTACAGAGTCTGAATATCGCAAAATATTTTAAAAAATTGCAATAATATCGTATCGTGGGATGTATGGTGATTCCCACCTCTACTAAAAAGTATCTGTGACAGTGTATCTACAGATGTATTATGTAACAAATATTGTTTGTTTAATATGTTGGCATTACTAAATTTGGCTCAATGCTTACATACATGTGTAAAAGCAAATGTAGGAGCTGTGATAACTGTGTCTGATAGAATGAAGAGTAGACTGATATATGAAATATTCCTTTATTGGGTGAGAAAATCAGACCATGTCATAACTGCTGTAAGTCACACAGAATAGACATCAGAGCTTTAAACAGGCTGACGTCTGCTAAATGGGTCAAACTGGGCAGAAAGTATACAAACACATAACATCCTTATAGAATATGATGTAACACTATAGATCAACATACCTCAGAATATATAAAGCATATAAACAATCACAGCAATATGATGCAACAAACACAGCAGCTACTGATCCAAAATACTCAAAGCTTCATAGAACTGAAACCAACATTTATTTTAGTTCCATTCTGCTGCTGATACAGACTTTAGGTTTCTGAACATTAAACTTGTTGCTGCCTTTCATAGTGTGTAACTTGAAGGCCCTGAGTACTCTGAGTACTTTCTCCCACACTGGAAACACTGGGATGATCACATTATTTGAACATTACCTAATAAGACTGATTCAGCACAGACAGTTATGTTAAACTTTCCTAGCAGTCCTTCACAAACAGGGAACAGTCTGTCTATTCTCTCCATCTGTCAGCTGCTGCTGGCTCTTCCTCCTCCTCTTCCTCACACACTGCTGAGTTTGTCCTGGTGGATCATCAGGGCTGCAAAGCCTCACAGATGATGTGCAGCAGTGGGTCCCTCAGTCTGTCCTCACTCTGGACACTTGCAGTCGTCACACATGGAAATCAAATGTGTGATAAGCTGCAGGATTCAAACACAAGTGTAACTTATAAACACATGTTCATACTTTTATTCCACAATCAGAGAGAAAGAAACAGAGAGAGAGTGCAGGACAGACAGGTGACAGTCTCAGGTGTACACACTGCTACAAACAGGAGGATTTAGTGTTTGTGTCATTACGAGTGTAAACAAGAAGAGTTCCAGATGGTGCAGTGGACACATGTGTGACTGCTGTGATTAAAGCATCTTTCTTTCAGCTTAACGAGTGAACCGTCAGCTCGTTCAAACACACGTTAAAGTCCGTTTGGCTCGACACCACCGAAAGCGTGCTGCTGCAGTCTGCTGGGGGGCATCATCAGAAACAAGGATGCAAGGACAGGAGACAAACTAGTGAGGAATGCTGGCTCTATAATTGGAGCTGCCACATGCACACACACACACACACACACACACACACACACACACACACACACACACACACACACACACACACACACACACACACACAGACTCTGTGTGAAGCTCGTCTATATTATATTTTCTGATCTATCATACAGCTTAAACTTATTCCTGGTTATATCCTGATCAGTGCTGAGCAGTTAAACATGATTAACTATCAATGAAATCATGTATGAATTATGATTCTGTGATTAACAATGAATACACTTAATATCACTTCTCATTTTCAAAATCATGTCGTTTAGCTTTGAAATGTCTGCATTTGTGAAGAAAACATTTTCTTAGTAACAACATTTGTTAAGATCCAACCATGTAAACTATGATTTTTGCCATTTTTCAAGTGGTCTTAAACCTTTAATCAGGACTGTATCTGATATCACTTCCATTTAATGTGAAAAAGCTGCATCAGTGTTTTGCTGGGATGCGTCTGCTCCTCTGGCTTTCCTGTTAGCAGTGAGTGCAACGATGTCACAGAGGTTTTAGGGCAGCATCAACTCCAGCAGATATATTTGTCACTCTGGAGCACATTTTAGGAAAATAACAAGAAGTAAATGAAGGAAACCGACAGAAGCAGACAGGATAAGACGAGCGTCGTATCTGAGACAATAACCAGGGCCGGACCGTTTCTAACAGCTGCATCGTTTTTATTGTGCAACAACACGGCAGCAGAGGACGATTTGATTTGGTCTTGGGAATAAATCACTACTGGAAATCACAGGACTCAGATCAACACACGTCTGCTCTCCAGAACCAGGACGACATGCTGAGATCACGGTGGGCGACAAATGTTCATCAGCAGAACGATGAGACAGAAACACAGAAGAGCCGTTTGGAAAGGCAGGAGGTACAGTGCTAACAGGCTGCAAGAAATATAAATACAGACTCACGTCTGTCTCTGTCAGCACTTATTCAAAAGATACGACACACGTGTGCAAAGAAGTGTCCAGGTTCATCCTGACCATCAACCTTTCTGACTGAAGGGCATTTCTGCCAGCAGGACTTCAGATATAAGCAGTGACAATAACACTATCAGTCATGGTCTGGCATTCCCAGAGCACAAAGCTCAGCAGGACATAAACAGTGTGGAGTCATCAACATCATCAACAGAAGGTAGAAGAGCTTTGAATGTCCTTCAAGAAGTCTGGAGAAGTGTTCCTGCAGGTCCTCACAGAGACGCCAGAGAGCTGCTCAGCGAGTTCAGAGTGAGCTGAAGGATGATGGTCAGACCATAACATTCCTCCAAAAGTGCCTTCATGGACCTGCAGCCGAGAAACCGATGCAAAGTGTTTATGCAGGTGAGAGAAGTTCACCTGAGGGCTCTTATTCAGCGTGCATGCCGAGCGCTGAGAGACGGAGGTTGTGCTGCAGGCAGACGTTTGGACGGCGACTCAGACTTCTCTTCTAGACGTCGTCAAATATTTGTCTACGAGATGACGACGAGACAGGTACCGTCCTCCTGAGTGCACAAAAACACACAAGTGAACACAGCAGCACACAAATCCACACGTCTGTGGACACGTCAGGACAATCTATAATCTTCTAACACAAAAACAAACAGTGTTCACTAAAGTAAACACACAGAGCAGTA
The DNA here is from genome assembly GCF_057382275.1 of Copadichromis virginalis. NCBI lineage: Eukaryota > Metazoa > Chordata > Actinopteri > Cichliformes > Cichlidae > Copadichromis > Copadichromis virginalis. Next base: position 1,519,504 of record NC_140634.1, read on the forward strand.
GCAGATTTTTTTAATGTGTTTTATTTATTTTCATTTGCTGCTAACTGCCTTGTTTTCATTTGTAGTTTTTGTAGTAGGAAGAACTACAAAATCCACAAATAAACAAAGTGCAGTTAACAAATGTAGTGCTCTCCACTATGTGAACCCCTCAGCTGAATTTTTAGGTTTTTCAGTTCAAGCCAATGAAATGAAATCCAAAAATTCAACCCAACAATCAAATGATCCCCTATGAGCAAGCACTCTGGCAACGGTGGAGAGGAAAAACTCCCTTTTAACAGGAAGAAACCTCTGGCAGAACCAGGCTCAGGGAGGGGCGGTCTTCTGCCATGACTGGTTGGGAGGTGAGGGGCAAAATAAAATCAAACATAAAGGAGAGCACAGGTCGGTGGACTGTGGCTCGAGTTCAAAAGATGCTCGAATCCCGCCTGAGGTGGTATGGACACGTGATTCGAAGCGATGGGAACTCAGCAAAAACGACTATTAAGGATCGACCCAGACGGCGCCGGCCTCGAGGCAGACCGAAAAAACGGTGGATGGACAAAATCAAGGAAGACATCAACGCGTCACCTGAGGACGCCTTGGACAGAACCAAACGGAGAAACCTTTGCTGAGGAGCGGACCCTGCACCAGCGGGAACAACGCCAGGATGAAGGTGGACTGTGGCTGGAAAACATCATTACTGTTTTTAAAGGGTAACTGGTCCACATCCACAATTACAGCTGTAATTGTGGATGTGGACCACAATCCACAATTGTCGATGGGACGTGTGCATGCAAGCACACGCAAGCCATCCTGTGGGACATTCTCTTCAGCCGAAAATCTTAGAGGCGACCCAGAAAGCTGCAGGAAGAGCAATGGCACATCCGGCAACAGTTAAACCTACTTTAAGTAGGTTTAGACCCCACGAACCAGGGGATTCTCTTTCATGTACCGCTGGGCGCTGAAGATTTTCCACAGTTTGTCTGAGTTCTGCCATCTCTTGCCTCAATTGTGCGTTTCCTTGCCCGAGTTGTGCGTTTGCTTGACTGAGTTGTGTGTTTTCTTGACTCAGTTGTGCGTTTTCTTGCCCGAGTTGTGCGTTTCCTTGCCCGAGTTGTGCGTTTGCTTGACTCAGTTGTGTGTTTTCTTGATTGAGTTGTAGGTAGTTTTCACCGAGTTGTGCGTTTTCTTGACTGAGTTGTATGTAGTTTTCACTGAGTTGTGCGTTTTCTTGATTGAGTTGTATGTAGTTTTCACTGAGTTGTGCGTTTTCTTGACTGAGTTGTATGTAGTTTTCACTGAGTTGTACGTTTTCTTGACTGAGTTGTATGTAGTTTTCACTGAGTTGTGCGTTTTCTTGATTGAGTTGTATGTAGTTTTCACTGAGTTGTGTGTTTTGTCCACTGACTTGTCCGATAAGTTGACTTAATTCTATGCAACTTTCACTGAGTTCTGCGTTGTCTTCCGTGAGTTGTACGTGTTCTTCCCTGAGTGCATCTGCCATACGCTGCAGTGGGTCTAACTGATCACCGTTTCCCTGTGACATTTCTTTAAAGGTTTAAAGCTCAAAAGTGTCAAAAAAGTTAAATCTCTGAATGATTTAAATGCAAAGGTCAGCTTTGTCTAAGGTCAGCTTTGTCTAAAACAACTGGCTCTTTCTGATGTAAACTGTTAACGACCTCCTCTATTTATAGACTTGGTGGGTGTGCAGAGAACGTGATGTCCCTGTGACATCACAATGCTCCTTTGATGTTCTCAAAGGATCATTGTGATGTCGCCGTGACGTCACAATGATCGTTCGAGAAGATCAAAGGAGCGCTGTGGATCATTCTGCGCATGCTCAGATCATAAAGGTGCTTTTAGCAACAGCTGGTGGTGATTCATCGTTATCAACCCTTAAACTCGTGAATTGGCTCTCTAGCTTTTCGATTGCTACTGTTGTCTATCACATATGTATTATTTGGAACCCAGCTTACCTGTAAAAACAGACACACAGCAGGTAACAGGAACTACTCGGTGCGCCAGCTCGGCACCACTAGGCTGTGTCCCAATTCAGGGTCTGCACCAATGAATGTATAAAACATTGAGATTTTAACCAAATGTTTAAAATGTATAAAACCAGAGGACAGCATTATATTTCTGATATTAACAGTAACTCTGGGCATCTGTAGAGTGTGCAGATGATCTCATCGCTGTCTAAAAATGGATAAAAAAAAACATAAGGAGGGCTGAATCCTTCAATAACACAGACTATTAGAGTGTGTAGCATCGCTAACTAGCTAGCAACAAGCCTCCAACACAGCGCGCATGCTAGCGGCTAATCTAGCAAACGAATTAACAACAGAGCGATTTTAGAACAATGAGACGATAAGCTGTGTGTCTTTTCTTATAACAGTGACATGGTTGTATTTTTACCTTAATTAAACGAGTCGTCAGTCGCGGGAAACCAGCAAAAAACTCGAGCCACAGGTGCTACGTAAAAAGTGTAGGGGGCGTGTTTGCGGCCACGTCCAGCGGTTGTGTGGGCAGGAGTGTTACACAGGATACGACAAGATGGCGGAGTGAGCAGCAACTTTACTGCAGGCGTCCAAACTTTTTGGCTTTTTTTTGTCCTGAAACTCTGAATTTATTAAAAGCAATAACCCGTTTTTTGCGCTTTTTGTGCACTTCAACCAGCCACTGGAGAACTAACTGTAAACCAGCTTTAATTTGTAATTTGTCCGGGGTTAATTTTGATACTTGTCCTATGATCGCGATGGATCATAACTACAACGTTTCGGTATTGAGAGAGGCGTGTGACGAGGAGGATATTCAAGATTTGGAGATCACTGACATGACTTCCAAGGACTCCAGAATCAACTGGGCTCACACTCTGACGAAAAGCCCTAACCCGAAGAAAGCAAGAGGGGTGCGAGCGCAGCCGCTGGAGGAGGAGGACACCGCCGCAGCTATCTTGCAAGCATTCAATGTGTTAACGCAAAAGATGGATGAACAGACGGCGTTGCTGCGTACGTTTGAAAAGCGCATTGACATGAACACGGCGGAAATAAGAAAAAATAAAGAAAGTATAGTAGAACTCCAGGAGAAAGTTGGTGAGCTGCAGAAAGAAAACAAATCCCTGCGCAGCTCCTGTGAGGAACATGCTCGATATAAGAGGAGATGGAACCTAAGGCTGACTGGTCTTCCTGAGAAAGATGATGAAAACACGAGAGAGTCAGTTATCGGGATTCTCACCAGAGTTGTGCCCTTGTCTGTGGATAAACTGAGAGAGACTGTTGATACTGTTCATCGGCTGGGAAAGAAGGGGAACGCTGCATCTTCCGGGTCCCCGAGAGCCATAATTATCCAGTTTGGCATGAGAACGGTCCGGGACGACGTCTGGAAGAAATCGAGGCATGCGAGGGTTTGCAAGGAGATGAACATCCACTTCAAGGAAGACTTCTCCAAGGAAGATCGGGAGGCTCGAGTTAAGCTGTGGCCGCTGGTCCAGGATGCCAGGAGTAAGGGAAAGGGAGCGTTTTTGAAGGACGGCTACGCTCTGATTGATAACCAAAGAGTGGACCCGAACTGATTTTCTTTTGTGTGACCTTTTACACCTCTCAGGTATGCTGCTGTTGATTAAGCCTATTGCTTAGCATGTCATTTAATTTAAAATTTCCCGGTTGTTAAGGGTTATTGCACTGAATAGTTATTTTATACAGGACACGGCTGCTCGTTCCTGCGTGTCTTCTTAAGTTTCTTTTTCTTTTCCCCAATACTTTTGTAATAGTGTTATATGTTATCTGTTATTTCCTTGAACGTCAGGGGGCTAAGAAACATTGTGAAGCGTAAGGCTATCTTTCTTTTTTGCAAGGAGCAACAGGCTAACTGTGTCTTTCTACAAGAGACCCATTCGGCAGAGGCAGACACAAAGTTCTGGAAAACACAGTGGGGTGAATCTGTTTTCTTTAGTCATGGTACGTCTCACTCAGCTGGAGTGATGATTTTATTTAATAGGTTTCCGGGAAATGTCATAGACTGTAAAAGTGATTCTGATGGTCATTGGCTGATGATAGTGTCAGAGATTAATGGTTCAAAATACATTCTGCTGTGTGTATATGGTTATACTAATAGAGCTCAGAATAAGAAACTTCTAACCTTCCTTTGTGAACAGTTAGAGCAATGGAAATTGAGCTATCTTGTTGACAAAGTTGTTGTGGGGGGAGACTTTAACGTAGCTCCTGATCCCTCTGTAGATCGTCTTCCATCCAGGACCTCATGCCACAGTTACGATGAAAGTATCCTTAATTTGGTCAACAAAGTTAGTCTCTGTGACGCTTGGAGACTGAAAAATCCATCTGTATCTCAATTTACTTGGTTTAATTCATCTAATAATGGTCAGTGTTCCAGGATTGATTACTGGTTAGTCTCTAACAATTTGATCAATGACATTTCTAAGTGTGAAATCTCAGCTTCCCCTCTAACTGATCACTGTTTGATTTCCTTATTCATCTCATTAACCAAGGTGAAACATCAATCCCTTATTTGGAAATTCAACAACAACCTTCTGCATAATGACAACTTCTGCCTTGAAGTGAGAAATTTAATTGTGGAAATTGATAAACTAGATATGTCACATGTGAGCAAATGGGAATGGTTTAAATTCCAAGTTAAACAGGTAGCAATTCAAATGAGCAAATCCATTGCTAAACAGAAAAGACAGGAGCAACAAAGCATTATTGAAAGAATTAACAGGCTATGCTGCAAACAGGATTTATCTCTGGACGAACATATACAACTAAACACTTTTCAATCTCAACTAGACAAAATGTTCTTAGAGAAAGCCAATGGTGCCTATGTTCGTTCAAGAGCCCGGTGGATTGAGGAGGGTGAGAAAAACTCTTCCTACTTTTTTAATTTAGAAAAATACAGACAATCAAATAAGAAGATTCAATCACTGAATATCAAGGGGGTTTTGACTGAGGACCATGACAAAATAAACGTGGAAATACTTCATTTTTACAGTAACCTTTACAAGTCAACCTATTCAACGGAGAATGGCACTGTGTTTCTGGAAAGTCTTAGAGGCCTTAATGGGACATTGGATGTGGATATAAAGGTTCGTATGGAGAGTAAACTTGCAATCGAAGAGCTGGACAAGGCAATCGGACAAATGCCCAGGGGCAAATCACCAGGTATTGATGGGCTAACAGTGGAATTTTACTCCTTTTTCTGGCATGACATTAGATTAACTCTTTACAGTGCTTACTTAGAATGTATCTCATCAACTAATCTTTCACCTACAATGAAACAAGGTTTAATCACTTTAATTCCAAAACCCAACAAAGACAAACTACTTCTGGATAATTGGAGACCCAAAACCCTTCTGTGTAATGATTATAAATTACTGGCTCATGTATATGCGAACCGCTTAAATGATTGTTTAACACATTTAGTGGATGAATGTCAGTCGGCGTTTATAAAAGGAAGACATATACACAATCACATTAGATTGATTTTTGATATGCTTGATTATCGCCAGTATATAAAGACAGAAAGCTTAGTGTTGTTTTTGGACTTTTATAAGGCTTTTGACACGGTTGAACATCCCTTCCTGCTTAAAGCCTTGAATTTCCTGGGTTTTGGGGAAAACTTTTGTAATGTGATCAAAATGTTTTACAGTAACATTTCTAGCTCTGTCTCGCTTAACCCTGGAATGACACCTAGGTTTGAAGTGCAGAGAGGTATCCGTCAGGGATGCCCTATTTCCCCCAAATTGTTCATATTAACCACTCAACTGCTGGCCCTTATCATCCAAAAAGACTCTGATTTGTATGGTATTAACATTTTTGACAAGGAATTCAAAAGAAACCAGTTTGCTGACAATACTGCATTGTTTTTAAGAGATAAATCCATGGTAGCTAAAGCGCTTAACACTATCTCATTATTCTCCCAGGCGTCAGGACTATGTCTGAATATTAACAAATGTGAATTGTTACCTATTCACACGTGTTCTGATTCTAATATAGCTTCTATAAGAGTTGAACTGGAAGTTAAATATTTAGGTATAGTGATTTCTAAAAATATGTCCCGAAGAGAAGACGACAACATCTGCAATCGTATCGTCGACATGAAGAAATCCCTTAGTCGTTGGTTGACCAGGGATATCACTATATTTGGCAGAGTCATCCTTTCCAAAGCTGAAGGTATCTCTAAATTAATTTACCCATGTCATTCTCTTTATGTTTCTCCCCAAAATATTAGGAAAGCCAACTCAATTATTTTTCAATTCCTATGGAAAAACAAAACCCACTATATTAAGAGATCACAGTTGGTTAAAGATTATGAGAAGGGCGGTGTCAGAGCCTTAGACTTTGAATCACTGATCGGAACTTTTAAGATCAACTGGCTCAGAGCTTGCTTATCTCAGTCTGATTCCATGTGGTTTCATATACCCAGATCTTTATTTAAGGAACTAGGAGGAATTGATTTTCTATTAAAATGTGACTTTGAGACTAGTAAAATACCTGTTACACTCTCTAATTTTCACAAACAGATTCTTCATTTTTGGAAAATGATGTTTACACAGAACTTTTCTCCTCATATGTCGACCCTATGGAACAATAGAGTGATAACTGCTAACAAAAAGACATTATTTATCAGGAACTGGTTTGAGAGTGGTATCTTGTTTGTAACTGACTTGCTGGATTTGAGTGGTGCTCTATTGGATTACGTGCCTTTCTCAAAGAGACACAACTTTAATTGTCCATTAAAAGAATACAGAAAAGTTTGCTGTGCTATCCCTTTGGCCCTAAGGCAGCTGATATGCAACACAATGCTACACTCTGAGGTCAATCCAGCGCTGCCAAACCTAAAAATTGGTAACTGGCATCCTAAATGATAGTAAATGTAACAATAAATTTATCAGTGTGAATTTTAAATCTATTCTTTTCCAGGGGTTTAACTCAGGTAGATATTTGCAGGCCCTTCATGGGGACCAGTCACTCATGGAAAAGGCGTTCTCAAAATTCATTCAGTGGCCTGTCTCCCCAAAAGTAAAAGAAACTCATTTCAAGATAATTAATAATATATATCCTGTGTCTGAATTTTTAAAGAGGAGGTTTAAATTTGAGGTTAACCAGTGTGCATTTTGTGATTCAGCCTGTGAAACATTACACCATTTGTTTTTCTCATGTCCTGTGTCAGCTGCCTTTTGGTTAGAACTACACAACTGGTTATCCCTCAAGATCAATGATATTCCCCAGTTTAGTATTTCTGATATTATTTTCTATATGGCTAAACAACATCCATCTGTCTCTACTGTGATTAACATTGTCATCCTGTTAGGTAAATACCATATACATTGTTGTAAATGGAGGAATAGAAAACCATCCTTTACTTGGTTCATCAATGACTTTAAACATTATTTCATGTCACTTAAAAAACTGAAGTCAAGCAGATTTGCCGCAATCTATGATGACATTTCCCATTTCCTACTGTTTTGATTATTACCTATATTGTGCTCCTTTTTTTTTTTCTTTTTTTTAAAATTTCTTCCCCGTTAATACTGTGGATCTTTTGTCTAGCCCTCTCCCCCCATATCCTTGCTGTTAGTTTTGTTGTATTGACTGTGTTCTTCTTTTTTTTTAAATTTTTTTTTTATCCTCCACGAGAGTTCATTTGCACTATAATGTGTTATTTTGTTTGTGACTGTATTGTTCCAATTGTTAATAAAAAAAAAAAAAAAAAAAAAAGTGTTACACAGTCTCTCCACCTGGTGGCGGTATCCTCGTACACCATTAACCGAACAGAAGAAGAAGAAAACCCCTGCACATGCGCAGTAAGGATCGGGAGTCCCGATCTGTCACTATCTTTTTATCTTTTTTTTTTTGTCTACATTATATTAAATGTTTCATTATCGGAAACATTTTAAGAGATACTTGTTATTCTTAACATCTTAACAGATACTATCGTAAAATGCTTCGACCGGAAGTAGACACCTTTCGCGCATGCGGGGTACCGATCGGGTTTCCGGTACGGATCGGTTAGTGACAGTCTCTCTCTTTTTTTTTTTTCCCCATACTTTAATTAAATTTATGCACATATTACAATCTCTCGTTGGGAGACAACATTAGTGCAACAACATCTTGAAAAGGTTGAATAAGAAACCAAACGAAAAACAAAACAAAACAAAAAAACAAAAACACATATATACATATACATAAATATATGAAGGCCATTTTTATGACATAAGTTTCTTTTCTGTGAACACTTTAACATATGTGGCTTACTTAGTACACCAAAAACACAATCATTAAAAGGATAGAGATTGAGTCCCATTGTCGCATATCAAAGCAGCCTCTTTACATGAATCCCTCAGTAATTCTAAAGATGACAAAAAAGATTTTAATTCAATTTTCAATACAGTTAGGGAAGGTCTTTTACTTTGCCATTTGCATTTGTGTATGTGGTATTTGCCCATAATTATCACCACCTTGTGTAGCATGGACAGTTCCTTAGATGGATCACCATTATTATATAAAACTTGTGTTAGAGTCAGTGGGGTCATCCCATCTATTCTTATACTCAACCAGTCTACTAGATCTTGCCAAAAGTCAGTTGTTACTGAGCAGGAAAAAAACAAATGATCAATACTTTCCACCTTTTGTGAACAAAATCCACATGGCTCTACCTCAAACCCAAACCTTTTTTTAAGCATTTCAGCTGCTGGGTAATATCCATTAATTATTTTAAATTGCATTTCTTTGACTTTGGGGGGGATAGGCCATTTTAAAAAGTGCGTATATTTGTTCGTTATTTTAATATTACTCCCTTTTAGTTTTGTGTTACTGTTAAAGTCGTGAAATAATTTGTTTTTAAATATCTTGTTCATGGTTTTATTATTACAGTTTTTATCCGTCAAAGGAATCTGGTTTAGATGTAAAGAAGGTAGACTAATTTGTGCCTTAGAGTAATACAAATAACCTTGAATCAAACTCAACAGAGGTAAGGGGATTGCCTTACAAACCTTGTCATATTCTCTAAGGGAACACTGAATGTTAAACTTAGCATTAAAAACACCCACTGAGAGAAACTGACCCCTTTCATCAAGTAAGTCTGTTATAAAGATTATGTTTTTTTCAAACCACTCTTTAATAAACAATGACTTCTTATTAATTGTAATTGTCCTGTTATTCCACAAGGTGGAGCAATGTGGTGAAAAGTTATGGGCAAACACCATCTTCCAATAAGACAAGACCTGCTTATGATATTCTGACAGTTTCACAGGCAACTTCAATATATCAAAACCACATTTCAGGAGAAAATCCAACCCTCCCACCTTTTTGAAAATATTTTTTGGGATATGGAACCATATGGAGTCAGGTTTCAAGAGGAAGGCTTTTATCCAGTTTATTTTAAATACTCCAACCATTGATTGAAAATCAATTGACTTTATACCACCTTTAGCGTAATCTTTGACAAGTTGTGATTTTTTAATGTAATGTGTTTTATTGCGCCAAATGAATTGATAGATTATAGAGTTAATCTTTTTAATGCTTTTCGGGGTAATGTATAGTGAGTATGCTGGATAAACCATCTTTGAGACGCCCTCTGATTTGGATAATAGATTGCGTCCAAAAATTGTAATATCTCTCGTCAACCAATGATTTAGTGTTTTGGACATGCCATCAATTTTGTCTTTTAGGTTTTTTGATTCTCTAGTGTTGATGTCTTTGTCTAAATAGATGCCTAGATACTTAACTTCATTTTTCACTGGAATCGTCCTCATGCTATTTTCCAAACAATCATAAAGTGGCAAAAGTTCACACTTCTTCAGGTTCAGACACAAGCCTGAAGCTTTAGAAAAAATGTAAATGACATTCAATGCTTTCTCGAGTATTGATTTATCCTTTAAAAATATTACTGTGTCATCTGCAAACTGACTTATTTTCAGTTCAATATCAAAAATGTTTATTCCTTCGATGTCTGAATGGTTCACAATGAGGTAAGCCATTAATTGAGTGCAAAGAATAAATAATTTTGGAGAAATTGGGCAACCCTGTCGAATTCCACAGAATATGTCTATCCTAGATGTTATGCCTGGATTGAGCGAAACATAACTATAAATTTGTTTGTAGAACAGTTTGATCACTTTGCAAAATTTGTTTCCAAATCCAAAAAGTTCTAAAGATCTAAATAAAAAATTATGGTCTATTGAATCAAATGCCTTAAAAAAGTCAATAAATAGTATTAAACTTTCTGAATTAATAAAGGATCGATAGTCAATCATATCTAATATTAATCTTATGTTATTATGAATCTGCCTTCCTTTAATAAACGCTGATTGGCACTCATCAATCAATTTGGTTAAGACGCTTTTAAGCCTATTCGCATATACTAAGGCTAATAATTTGTAGTCGTTACATAAAAGTGTTATGGGTCTCCAATTGTCTAGCATTTGTAAATCTTTGTTTGGTTTGGGTAATAAGGTTATTAATCCTGTTTTCATTGTTGGGGATAGTTCTTCATTTTTTAAACAATCCAAAAAGCCATTAAATAACAAATCTTTAATGTCTTGCCAAAAGGTTTTATAAAATTCAATCGTTAGACCATCAATTCCAGGCGATTTTCCATTTTTCATTTGTTTTAGAGCTGTATCTAATTCGGATATTTTCAAATCTTCTTGTAACCATGTTTTATCATCCTCTTCCAATTTTTTTACCTGATCTTTAATCATATCAAAAAAGATATCTGCATTTTCTTTTTCAGTTCTTGATTTATAGAGATTACTATAGAACATGTTAATGTTCTTGTAAGTTCTGTCGGTGCTGTGCTTTTTTGGAAATCGAATTTCCCAGAGGAACCCACCCGAGGGATTAATAAAGTTCTATCTAATCTAATCTAATCTAATCTAATTTCCTCACTTATTTTGTTTGGTTCCTCAATTATAGTACCATCCTTACTCAATTTAGTTATTTTTTCTTTGTTTGTCTACGCTTCTCTAGACTATAGAAATAAGATGAATTTTTTCTCCATGCTCAATCCACTTGGCTCTAGACCTTACATATGCTCCTTTAGCTTTAATCAAGTACACCTCATCTAGCTTATTTTGTAAAGATTGTAAGCGTTCTGACTCTTCCGCAGTCCTACAGGGTTTACCACATAATAAATGAATTTGTTCAATTAGATTTTTCTGTTCACATACGCGTAGGGCAGACACTTTCTTTCCCGTTTCTATAGCTAATTGTTTCACACTATATTTAAACCATTCCCATTTACTGACATTAGTCATGCTCATATTGTTAATTTCTGATTTAAGTTCTTTAACTTGTTTACAGAAGTCTTCGTTTTGTAATAAACTATTGTTAAATTTCCATATGTTGTCAGATCTTTGTTGTTTACGTAGAGATAATAAGAGACTTGTCAGACAATGATCAGTAAGTGGGGTTGACTGGGTCTCACATTTTAGGAACGTGGTGGGTAGCCGAAAACGTAATATGGTGACGATTTGTCACCTAGCGTAAAATGTTACGCTTTGGGAGTGAGAACGGGTTGGTTTGGGAGACAAGCCAATAATCTAATCTTGAACATACGTTTTTATTTGATGGACTAAACCAAGTATATTTCTTCGTATTTGGGTTTGTCATCCTCCAATAATCGATCATATTGGTTGTCGTACAAAAGTCACAAATAATGCTATCGTGGTCTGGTTGATTTCCTCTTTGTGGTTGTCTGTCAAGCCATGAGTTAGGAGCCAGGTTAAAATCGCCTCCAGTTATCACCTGGGTAGAACCATATGTAGTACTCCACTTTGCAATTACTTTACTTAAGTTAGACATCATATTTCTATTTAGCGACCTGTTATTGTATCCATACACGTTAATAAGAATAATTTTCTGTTCACAGACTTCTACCAACACCATGATCCAATGCCCCATTCCGTCGCTTTTATGATCAATAACTCTCCCTGCAAATTTGTTGAATAAGATCATAACTCCTGCTGAGTGAGTAGTACCATGTGAATAAAGAATACTATCTCCCCATTGATGTTTCCAAAATGTTTCCTCTTCCTTACCAGAATGTGTTTCATGTAAAAACAAAATGTTTGCCTTAATTTCCTTGCAGAATAAGAACATGGCCTTACATTTGACATTGTTTTTTAAGCCTCGAACATTTAAGGAACTTAATAGAACAGCCATCTATAAGATAAAGAAAAAACAAAAACAAAAACGCAAGAACAAAATACAAAACAAGAACAGTAACGGCTTCCTTGGCACTTACTAGAAGAAAAAAAAAGTGCTTGAAGCAGGAATAAGCCTAGTGTCCTACCTATGTAATCATAACAGTACTCCGACCCTATCACAGTACTACCCCTTTATATATGCGGCAATTTTAGCTCTGGATAGCCCACGTTTAACTACGGCTTTGCTTTTTGACCCTCTCCTATTTTTTATTTGTGTATTTTTAACAGATATGTATATATAAACATATATACACACACACATTTTATGGTTAACTTGTAGTGACTTCTTCAAGTGCATCTCACAGATCGATCCTTTTACCGTCTATTATTGCATAACCCTCCTTTAGGAATGCTCTTTTGCCGTTGTTTCGAGCTTCCTGCACCTTGGGCCACAGCTTGATCCGAGCTTCACGGTCTTCTTTGGAGAAGTCTTCTTTAAATTTTATGTTCAGTTCTTTGCAGACCCTGGCCTCTTTGGATTTCCTCCATACTTCATCCCTTGCCGTCCTCATGCTGAACTGTATGATGATTGGTCTTGGCACCTTGTTGCTCACTGCATTGTCTTTCTTCCCCAGTCGGTGTACTGTATCAACCATGAGCTGCAGTTTTTCCACTGATACAGGAACCACTCTTGTTAGAATGCCGATCACTGTTTCACGTGTATTCTCGTTGTCCTTCTCTGTCAGACCCAAAATTCTGAGGTCCCATCTTCTGCGGTAACGTGCACTCTCCCGACAGCTCTCCTTTAATTCTTTGTTTTCCTTCATCAGCGACTCCACCTTCGTCGTCAGCTTGTCAATTTCCTCTCTGTTTTTTTGGGTCGCCTGTGTATTTATTTCAATGCGTTGTTCGAAGGCTTCCAACTTCTTTTCAGGCGAATCAAACCTTTCCTCGCATCTCTTTGTGAAGCCAAGTAAAACTTCATATACATTCTCGATGCTCACCTTTTTCTCAGTTATTTTGCTTTTCATTTTTTTGGGATTGGGACTTGGTAACGGAGTGTGGTCACCTATGGGTCTTCTGATCTCTTTCTGAAGTTCCATCTCTTCTATATCTTCATCCTCACATGCTTCTCGCATAGCAGCAAGGTTGTAATCATGGTCGGAGAGGCTACCTGTTAGCTTGGGGTTAGCCATTTTTATCGCTCTAAGTTTATCTTTGTGTCTGCCTGAAGGTCTGTCAAAGTAACTTCCAGGGGGTTTCGCTTGCGTTCTACTTCCTTTGGAGTAACAGTTTGTCAGTAAAGTATTTTACAGGACATCAAAATCACGTTTCTTAATCAGACCCGCAGATTGTACAACCGCTTATTCCGCCATCTTTCTCTCCCCCCCTCAGTGACAGTCTCTTCTGTTTCTCTGAAAACCCACTGGAGGGTTGGAGTTCTCCGCTTTCACTCATTTTAAATCAAATAAGCTGGGACTTTAGTTAATGTCTTATTGAAATAGAAGAATAACAAAAATAATAAATATTAATAATAAAAATCGAGCTTTATAATCAGAGTGTGATTTTGAGCCCCATAAGTCCTAATATACTGAAATAAATGAATGTTTAAAACATACCCGTTTATGACTTAGACTCTGAAATATCCTTGAATCTAATTTTGAATCAGAAAGTATTCAGATCAGACATTTGTTTTTCAGTGATTTCATTCATCTGGATTATAACTATAATCAGAGGTCATTACATGTATTTTCTTAAACAATGGGCTCCTTATTATTAATATTATTATTATCATTACAAATAAAAAATATCCGTTTAACACTAAAACAATTTCTTGCTTCAGTTTAGAATTCGTGTTATAAACACGAGGGGCTTGTGTAGGTGTCAGACCCCAAAGTGTAATAAAATCCCTCAGATTCAATGTTCTCCTCACCCTGCTCCACTGTGGGTTTGGTGTCCTCCTATCTTTTCTTTGAATTTGTACATACATCAGTCTGAGACTTCGGTCTCAGCCCACACTGAGGGTTGGGGTTCCTCACCTGAGACATGCTTAACCTTTGTGAAGAAGAAGAGAGTAAACACTATGAAAAAAAGGAGTTGGCCAGTTTGATTGTAGTTTGGTGCAGAAGCGCAGTCTTCTTGAGTTTTCAGTCATATTTCAGTCATATTCTCATAAAAAAATCAACTTTGGACCCCCACTGTGAAAATAAACAGAAGCTTGTTTTTTCTTGTGTTCTTTACCTTTATTACTTTTACATTGTTGCTCCAACTTTATTTACAGTACATATAAACATATATATACATATATATATCACATATATATATATATATATATATACATATATATATCACATATATATATATACATATATATATCACACATATATATATATATATCACATATATCACACATATATATATATATATATGTGATATATATATATATCACATATATATATATCACATATATATATATATATATATATATATATATATATATATGTGTGATATATATATATGTGATATATATATATATATATATATCATATATATATATATGTGATATATATATATATCACATATATATATATATATATGTGATATATATATATATATGTGATATATATATATCACATATATATATATATCACATATATATATATATATCACATATATATATATATATATATATATATATCACATATATATATATATATATATATATATATATATATATATATATATATATATATATATATATATATATATATATATATATATATATATATATATATATATATATATATATATATATATATATATATATATATATCACATATATCACATATATATATATCACATATATATATATATATATATATATATATATATATATATATATATATATATATATATATATATATATATATATATATATATATATATATATGATATATATATATATATATATCACATATATATATATATATATATATATGTGTGATATATGTGATATATATATATATATCTCATACATGCCGATAATGTATCCAACTCGGGTCCAGCCATTCCATCCAAAGGGTAATCCAAGTACTCTTGGACTTCGAGCACCCTCTAGTGGTATCTTGAAGAACTGCAACGTTGATCAGCTGTAGAAAGGTCAAATTCCACAGCTCAGTTTAAAAATTGACGTAGGCGAAGCTGATTTATTAGCGACAGACTCATAATATCAATGGGGATGTAATCCACGAGCGTCCTCCAAGCTTTCTGGGTTCTTGTCTTCTTTCTTTGACGACTCACAGACGCAGTGATCCACAGTTTTATAACCGATTTCAAATGGTGCTAGAAGGCTTCAGCGGGCTCTAAGCACCAGAAGAAATCAGTTATCTTTTAGTGGCAACAGAAGAAGAGGAGGAGAGGAAGACGAGGCACTCGTGTACTGTCCTCCTAACACTCACTCACTGCTGCTGTCCTGCTCTCCCCAAGAACACTGATTTCAAATGGTGCTAGACAAGAGCAGCACACATCTAAACCACCACGTGAAACCAGCTTCTTGGAGAAGACGTTTGGTCACCACAGCTGCAGCGGTGAGATGAACTGCAGATCTCCGCCCTGATCTGTGCTTCGCCACTACATGCACCAACAAAGAGAGATAACTGCAGCTGATAGCATGGTTTTTACACAAACAGGAAGCTAACCACAACGTTTGTTGCCACTGAAGGTTAACAGCTAGTAGTTATATATAATTTGAATGTAGGCAATTTTATTCAGACATGTTATAAAGCAAAGCCAATACAACTGTAGGAAAGTCCCAACACGTACTTCTCAGGACAGATCAGAAGCACTGACCATAATATTTAGAAATTTCTTGGGTCACAAGTAAGTAGTGATTTATAGATATATATAGTTATGTTGTAGGAACATGAAAAAAACAACTCATTCACCTCCTAATAGAAAGACGATTAAAAGATCAATAAGTCAGATGTTGATCCAGAGTGCAGTGTTGTGTCGGACTGCTTCACGTGGACAAAACGACTCGATGAATAAATCAGATTCATTTGAAACCAAAGGTTGGTGGGAGAACAATGTCACCTTATTCTGCTTTAAAACTGCAGTTTAGAGATTTTAGAGATTAAAGTTTGGTTTCAGCACTTCTTCTTTGTGAAATAGTTCAACATTAAACCAAAGTGTGCTTTGCACTAGACTGAGTCGGGAATTGGACTCCAGCCTGGGATGCTCTGCACAGCAAATTCCTAATGTTCTAGACTAAACCATATTTACTGTCACAATATTACATTTTCACCCCACAACTATGAGCAACAACAAAGGAAATGTAAAGGTATCATTATCAAATCCACAGAAGCAAGGGAACTACACTGAACTTCCTATAACCACGTACAAAAAGAACAACTACATAGCTTTTCATTTATATTATTTAATTTTAAAATATTATTGCTATCAAAGCATATATCATACCTCTAGCACAGAAACCTGTCTACTCTTGTAATCCTGATTACAGATGCTAACATGTAGGAAAGGCAGGCGTGTCTGACGTCTGTGTGGATACCTGCAAACATTCACCTGCAACCATCAGCTTTCACTGCATGTGAACATGAGCTATAATCCACACAGGAAGTCAGCGAGCTGTCGTGCTCTGAAGCTGACGATTGGTTGCTAGCGGACATTCCAGGCTCCAGTTGCCTAGGTGACCCTGCAACATATTTACCAACCAGTCATATATCAGTCACCTGTATCCTGCACTCTCATTGGTAGTTGGTTCAAATGCTCACCTTGAAGCTGAGACAAGTTTTCAGTGCGTTTGTTTTTCACCTGTAGGTGCTTGCAGATAAACACAAGTTAGCTCCCAAAAGCCCAAACCAGGGTCAGCTATTATTCCAGCAAGGAAATACAAACCAGTTAGTCCAGCCTACTAAAAACCACTATTATAACACAAACACACACATCTGCTCATCAGGGTTATCTCTGCTGTTGCCATGCCAGTCCAGCATCATGAGCAGCTGGCACCTGAATACTTGCTTCAAGCAACGAAGATGAATTCAAACAGAACAGACGTCACATGAAAAGTGAGGCTGACAGCATAAGACAGGGACGCCTGCCACAGGAGCAATGCATCGAGCCTGCTGTGAACGGCGTTTGGAAGCACGGTGCTCGCAAACACAATGACGAGCGCTCGCTCCAGTCTACGTCAGCCTACACTCACGACCTCCCACCTTCCACAGACACTACAGGAAGACAGAACCACATGACGTCAGAGAGGAAAACCAACGTGAACGGATGGATACGAGTATGCTCAACGTCAACTTTACAGAGCCAAATCTATGTGACACATCAGCTCCATCAGTACAGACGGACACATGGGTACCTCTACACACATTCATTGTTGTGGGTCCACAGCAGAAGCATTTCCAGGCTGTTGCCACAGAGGCAGAGCGTGTGAAGAGAAGCACCCGAGCAACAGAGAAGCTGCTTTAGGGTCACGAAATCTTTGGATTAAATCGAGGTTACACAGAGGATCGCTATAGCACTTATTAGTCAAAGTACTGTGCCTGTCGCACACATGACATCTCAACATACAGACTGGAGGAGTTGTGAAGCTAACAGCCAATCAGAGAAAGTGTGGCCAAGCTCAAGAAATCAGCAAAAATCCAAGAAAACCAGCGACCTCACTTCAGTTTTGGAGGGAACTGAGACAAATTTGCTGAATTACTGGAAAGAAACTGTGCCACCCAAATTCTTGACGTTAGACTGCAACAAAGTCTCTGCCCCGAGTCGGCCACAGGCCTCACCTGAAGCACACGTGCTGCTGGCACAGGGTTACGGCTCATCGCCGAGGGTTAAATGGCTCGTTGTAGACACTGCAGGGTGACACGTGAGCAGCTGGAGGGACGGACAAACTGTGACCGTGTGTGTGGTTTCTAGTGTCACAGCACAGAGATCTGCGTGCACCACTGTTTGTGGGAACCAGAGCCCAGTGCTTACATAACCAACTAGGTCGTCATGACAACAAATCTAACAGTACATCATTGTCCCAGCGGCCCTCCAGGTGTTTGGAAGATGGGTGTCAGATGATCAGAGGTGTGTCCAGGCTACAAAGTCTTTACGCTGTCGGCGCTGCAGAAAGGTGGGGCTTTGGAGGGCGGAGTCAACTAACAGCGGCCTACATCCGATGTTAGTGCTGACGTTCACCAGACAGTGTTTTGCATACTATTTAAAAACTCAGCCTGAATCCTGCAATTTTAAATTCACACACAAGAGGGCGACATTGCATCTATAACACCGTGCGGGTCCTCAAAGGGAGGGCTCAGCTTTGATGCACTTGTGTTGGTTAGAGAGGTCAAAGGGCAGAAGTAAATCCACAGTAGGGACCGAAACGCGAACATTTTTAATTTCATTTTTGCGTCGCAGTCATCTTTCCATCCTTTAAACACAGACTCACCAGAGCCTGCAGAGCCTGAACCACAGCGCGTCCTGTCTGCCCATATGGAAAAGAAATAGTAAAAACTTATATGTGATTACTCGTGAAAGTGGCCACTTTCTCATTACTTTCATACAATAAGTATCCAAAACATTCAAGTTTCATTGAATGTTTTGGATATAATTTTTCAAGGGATCTTATATCTGTTTTCACTCTTATATGCTTTTCATACAAGTTTCACACAAGACAGATACAAACTTTATAAGATTGATATATATCTTTTCCATATGGGTGAGTTCAGGATTTGTGTAAAAACTATTCAGGTAGCAGGACGTGTGCCTGCTTTGTATGCCTGCACAGTGATGAATAGTACAAAGATGCTGTGTACGCATTAAGCAGGCTGCATTTGAGTCGCTCAGTTGGATGCAGCGTTTTAGAGCATGAAGACAAGTAGAACAACACGTCTACTCATTAGCAGCTCTGAATCAGCCACGTTAGCACCTTAACACAGACATGAATCATCACAAAGCCTCATGATTAAAAAAGCAAACCAAAGCTCACGATGAGCTGGCATTTCAACAAAGCTTACTAACTTATTTCAGCCATCATCTTAAGAGAACACTTCAACAGGAAGAGAAGCTCTTCGATCTTCCTGATGACTCGCTGCAGTTTCTGAGCTGCAGCCATGTCCCTGCATTTTACAACAGTAACACAATATCAACAAATAGCCATATGAATAACTGTTGATCTGGTAACATGAGTGGATGTTGAGGGTTTAACTGAGGGCTCTGTGCAGAGTCAAACTGGACTTTTCCTTTTGGAGCCTTTTGGAGTTAAACAGAGTTACCTGACAAATATCTGAGGCTTACACCATTCAGGAAAAGGACTGATCAGAAATTATGGATGGAGCCCTGCAAGCTACACATGCAGCTAACCAATTTTCACTCGACCCTTTTGTCCAATATGGGAAAGCTCCAGCATAGAAGCAGAGTGTGGCACCGGCCAAGGGACCGAGCCTCACCCCGACCCAGAGTCCAACACCATCAGGTGACGTCACAGTGGCCTCCACGTTTGTAAATCCACCCTCCTCCAAACACTGCTGACCCAGGGCAGTAAAATAAAGCCTGCAGAGGCACAGCTTACTGCATCCGTACCCATAAAGTCACCACTCTGACTTATTTTAACTACCGTTGACGTGTAAAATAACAAGCTCTTCAAAGGATTTGTTGCAAAAGGCTCAGAACTGAGCTCAAAGGAAATGAAAACAATCAGGGCTTACACAAATTCTGAACCAGCACCAGCCCTCTGCGCGATGAATGCAGGAGTGAGCGAGGGACACAAGCAGACACACATTTTGCTCTCGGGGGAAAAAGGCTTCCTTGTGGAGGTGAGGGGAGCGCTCGTTGTCGGCTCTCGCGCTGGCTTCCTGTTCTATTCTCTCCCAGGAAGTGACACCAAGAATGACAGGCCCAGGCTCCCACGGGTAACAGTGATGTCATCCTCGTTCCGTCCGTCCGTCTGCTCCCATCTGCGCCTGCAAATATAGACAGGAATGATGTGAAGTGGTGACGATTATTTTATGTAAGCTTATATTCTTGTCCTGCGTGTCACTCCTGCTGAGTCACGTAGAACACTCCACTTTGCTGATCAGTGGGCTTCCTTCTGAGTCGTGTGCTATTTCACATGACCTGTGGTTAACTTGGAGACAGGGACGTATAATTGGATGGACAGCCGGAGGGAGGGATGGAAGGCGAGCACGGGAAGGAGGAAGATTCATCAAACAGATGCACAGGATGTTCACGCCATTTAGCAACAACTATTAGTCACACTGCGGCACCGCTGTGTGCACCACCTGCCACAAGCTGCATCACCACACACCTTTAGGTGAGAACTGGAGAGTGAGCGCGTATGTGTGGGTGAGTCGCCGATAAAGAGATGGAGATGTGTTTGTTCTGCGGCCTCGGATTCGCTGAAAAGCAAAATAGCATCCACTCGTGCGGTGCGCGTATGAAAGCAGCTTCACCTTGAGAGATTGCAGCGACATCTTGCAGCCTCTTAGAGAAATGAGCCGATGCTGACTGTGGCGTCTGCTTTTACTTCACACGCACATAAACAACCAAATGCAAACAACGCCCTCGCATAAGCACATCAACCTTCATGGCTTTTACAGTGCAGTTCACCAGCCAGCTGCATAATGTGCAACAATCAAAGCACCACATTCACATATAGAAACCAAGGCTGCGCTCTTTCCTCAGTCATGAAACTTCAAACTGGGAGTCAAAGGGCAGATGTTGTCCGTGCACATGCCCCACAGGTTGGATCACCTTCTGGAGGAGGTTCAGTGATGTGCCCCCGGGGCAGAGTAGTGACTGGAGCACACTTAAACGGTGAGGGGGACAGTCAAGTCAAATTCATTTATAGCACATTAAAAACAACCACTGATGACCAACGTGCTGCACACTTAAGATAATCAAAAGTCTCTGATTTAAAAGCTGAGGAGTAAAAGAGAGTTTTTAGATTTTGAAAGTGTCCCATGTTGGTCCTGATGTGAAGGAGCAGTCACAGCTACAGGGGTAATGAGGAGGCGTTGGATAGGAATGCTGTTATGGAGAGAAATACAGAAGGACAGACGATACTGGAATTTGCAAATGGCTGTGATGAACTAGGAGGAACATAAGGTGGCACAAGAGAGATGAGCAAGGAGCAATATCAGGTCATGAAAACTTTGGAAATCAAGAAGATGCAAGTGAAGGCAGAGGCATTAACTGGTTAAAGTTGAAGAAGGAAGAATTCCAGTGGAGATGAGACGAGACAGGATAGTAGGGAAGAATTACCAGATGACTGGGAAAGTACAGCAGTAGTACTGGAAGTGCAGGATTAGTACGGAGGAAGTGAAGTATCAAGAGAATGAAGAGTGGACCTGTGGAAGTTTTTCCTTTCCAGTCACCTTTCTCACTCACTATGTATTAACAGACCTCTCTGCATTGAATCATATCTGTTATTAACCTCTGTCTCTCTTCCACAGCATGTCTTTATCCTGTCTTCCTTCTCTCACCCCAACCGGTCGCAGCAGATGGCCGCCCCTCCCTGAGCCTGGTTCTGCCGGAGGTTTCTTCCTGTTAAAAGGGAGTTTTTCCTTCCCACTGTCGCCAAAGTGCTTGCTCATAGGGGGTCATATGATTGTTGGGTTTTTCTCTGTATCTATGAAGCGCCTTGAGGCGACTTTTGTTGTGATTTGGCGCTATATAAATAAAATTGAATTGAATTGAATTGAATTGGAAGTGTGGAGATGTGCAGGAGACAGGGCAGTGGACTTTCTAACCAGATGAGGAGTGTATGAGGGAAGCAGAAAAGGTTTAATGGTACCTATTTTCAAGAACAAGGGTGAAGTGCAGAAGTGAAGCAACCACAGAGGTTCATGAGCCACACCGTGAAGCTACGGGAAAGCAAGGTTAAGAAGAGAGGTGGCGATCAGTGAGCAGTGGTATGGCTTCATGCGTGAAAGACCTCCACAGATGTGATGTTTACGTTGAGAGTGTTGACGGACGAGTACAGAGAACATCAGAGTGGCTCTGTGTCTTTGTGGATGGGACTGGTACTTATGGAGCACTGTTCTACATACGTTAAGCACTCTTAACTACACGCCTCATTCACCCATTCACACACATGCCTAAGTCTCTTTTTTAACTTGTTTTATTAGTTTTAATCTTTTAACTTTATGCATCAAGCAAAAATTTAATTATATGCAACATTCTCTGACTGGAAGAAATTAGTTTAACATTTAAACCTATTTTCTGCACATTCCAGCTCATAAAATAAAATATTTTTTGTGTTTACACTCAGTCTTTCAAATAGATGCAAGTGAAACACAGCAGAAAATAAATAAAGTCAAAGACTCAGCGGTCCTGTTGCTCTATTTCCACCTGTAAAGCAGGAGTGGGGCAGGCGGAGGTTTACCCTGGTGCAGGTGTGCCGCGGTCAGTGGAAGAATCCGCGAGTTTCTCTGTGAGTTTCCCATCACGTCGTAGCTACTCGGTGCTTGTTGGAAGTTTAGGGGTTTTTTCGCTGTAAAAAGACGTTTTCTTCCCACGCACAGCGGACACTAATGTTTTTGTCACTTTTTATGGAATCAAACTCAAAGTAAGGTCAGTACTTCCACGCTTTAAACGCTGCACGCTCATACTCTCTCCCACACTCCATATATGATCCATTGTTGATCTGCACACAGCTGTTGTCATGAACGTCGCACTTGCTTACGTCACTGTCATGAGACATTCTTGCAAAAGAATCAAAATTTTAGTAACGCAGTAACGCAGCGTTCCTACGGGAAAGTAACGGTAATCTAATTACCTTTTTTACAATAGTAATCCCTTACTTTACTCGTTACTCAAAAAAAGGAATCAGATTACAGTAACACTGCCCATCTCTGATCTCTGACGTGAGCGCTCACGTTGAGCAGTTTGGGGACAAAGTTATAATTTCTCCAAATGACGAAATATGTTAATTACTCACATTTCATCGCAATTAAGAATCCAGTTACATTAACACAGATTTGGAAATTCCAACAAAAACCAAACAGTGTCTATAAACTATTAGTAGATGTTAGGAAACACAATCTAGCAGCCGCGCTGCGAGCGCTCTACACCAGCCGTCCCCAACCCCCGGGCCATGGACCGGTATTGGTCCGTGAGTCGTTTGGTATCTGTTTCCTGAAGGAGGTATGCAGTGTAGTTGTATTGAATGAAACCCCTCAATTATTCCTGCAACAGAGAATGACTACATAGTTCGACATGTGGTATTGAAAACCATTAATCACCCTCTGCTTTTGTGTCTGCTTGAAACTCTCCCAGCGGCCTACTCCTCTAGCAGGCAGCCTGTCAGACAGATCCAGTACCTCAGAACCGCCGACCCGACACTGATCTTCCCTTCCCGTCAACAAACCTCCCCCCTGTGAGCCATCTTACTGTTCAGCTGTTTCCAGGAAAATTAGCGTGGTCTGACACTGACACGAACAGGCAAAGGCCAGCAGATTCAGTGTATGCATTTACAGGCGATGAATCACTGCACAGTCACTGTTTAACTGCCATTATTGATTAGCCCAATAATACTATCCAGGAGAGATTCCCTGAAGAGGACTAACATGCTGCCATTATGAGTTTTTTCTTTTGTTTCCTGTAAGTTGAGAGTGAAACATTTAGCAGGGGGAGAAAAAACCACAATGTAAAGATCTCATGTGGTTTTAGCGCGCTAGCTAGCACGTTAGCTAGCACATTAGCTAGCACGTTAGCTAACATGTTAGCTAGGACACAAACCTTCTGACTGTGTCACCAATCCTCAGGAACGATGGAGGCCTCCACAGCTAATTACTGACAACATCCATAGTCCACCATAGATGGTTACTGACTGCATTCAAACCAAATATGAACCACTGTTTGCAACAATAGTTTACTCACTATTTGGTTCAACTTTATCATCATCAGAAAAGCCTCTTCCACAAAGAAACAATAGAAAAAAAGTAGATTTTTAGTCTAAGGTCAGTATCATGTCTGCCATCTTCAATGCAAACTATACCACAATATGACAAACGCAAAACTTATCATACCCTTTACTGCTGTTACACAACATCTGAATTAATGGATAAATGTCAGGGCACAGGCATTTCTCTCACCAATGACATTACCATAAAGCAGTTCATGCTGTATGGAGCGTACGGCCCCGGGTTACCGTGTGTATTAATGTGCGTCAGTGGCGCGGTTCAGGTGGGGGTCGTGCAGAGTAAAAGCCCAGAGGGATGTGGGCACGAGCCCCAGTGAGGAGAGCTACTCTGATGGAGGTGATGGTGATGGAGTGTTGGAGCATCAATCTCAGGGGAGGAGCGTATTGTGGCTCACAGTACCACACACAGACTAGTCTGTTTTACTGGAGCCTCAGGTGACTCTATCCTGGGACTTTATGAACAGGTTTTCAATTTCAATCCATGTTGTAAATCCGGAGGACAAACATGTGACAGCTGAGTTTGTAAGATGGTATACTGATTTTTTTTTGCAACAGGAGACTTCCTGTTTTTTTCCTGTGAGTGTCAGCTGATCGGCAGGTATAAATTAAAAATGAAATGAAATAAATTACTATTAGCCCAACCCCCAGAGTCCACTGAAGTTAGCTGGAGTGCATTGCATCGTGATGTTGGCTCCCGGAGATGTTGTCATTAGCTACAGTGGAGACAAACTCAAAGGTGTCATAACTGCTTGTCTTAGCCCTTTAAGACCTACTATAGAACCAAGGCCGCCAGAGCTTACTTTATATTTTTACATGCTGTGGAGCCATTTTAGGGAGCATTTCAAATTGCTATACATCAATACAACTGTTATAGCCCACATTTTAATAATATGTCTGCATTAAGTCCATAGTAACGACATAAATTGCAAAAAAGTGCAATAAACTACAAAAAATTAGAAAATCGTTTTTGTTTTTTTTTACATATATTTCTACTTGGAGAAATTTAAGAGGTTTATCCCTCAAAACTTTAAATACAAAAAAGTTGCAAAAAACAGTTTACAACAACAGGAAATTTATTTTGAGTGTCTTCATAGTTTTATTTTGGAGATACACCAATTTTTATATACTGCAGGAAAAACGAAAAACAATCCTATGATGCAAATTTGCAAAGAAAACAGCAGGTGCATCAAAATAAACTATTTCCAGCAGTGCAATTCGAGTTCTAAGCATCCCAGCAACTATTCAGAAAAGCATAAAGTCAAACATGACTTATAAAAACACCAGTATAGGCTTTTAAGGCCTACAAGTAAAAAACTACATTTTCCGTGAAAATGACGTCACTTCCAGTTTCGGGCAGGAAATGGCGGACATGCGATCGTTCGCGCTGACGTCTGTTTCACTGTGGGAAGTGTTACGAACAGCTGATCGGATCGGCAAAGCGTGTTTCTGGAATATTATGTTTTAGTTCCTGCAAGAGCTTTTTATGCAGTTTTTGCAAAGCTTTATGTGGAAGGAAACCGTGACCGAGGACAAGCTGATGCCATCAGATGTAAGTACAACTCCTCCGGTTTCATATGCAAAAAAATGTATTGCGCTAGCTTACACGGTTCAGGTTCTACAGGGATTTAAAAATAGTTACGCAAAACGGAGTGTGCTGCTCTGATCAGCTTTAAAGGGTTAATGCTGCACCAGTCAGAGCTTCTATATATGATAGATGGAAAACTGCAGCTTCCAGTTTGGAACAACCAGCTGATTGGAGCAGGGTCACCCACAGCATCAATGAGTAGATAACACATGTGAGGAAAATCTGTTTGTTTCATGTATCTGAGAGAAAGAAATCATCCAATATGATGACACTGGTGCAAAGTTAAAGAGTCCAGACTCCCATGGATGTTACCCTCAGCAGATTCTGTTGAAGCCCACATCACAAGAGAAACCTCGGAGTTCCTGAACTCAACCCATTTTCCATTCTGGAAGGGAGACGGGACAAAACAATAACTTCTCCTTCTAGAGAATTTCTAACAGCTGGCTTTGGTTGGCCGTAGTTCTGGGAAGGGATCACTGCTTCAGACCACTCCCAGCGCCGTCGCCGCCAGCCGGGCTGTCCTGGCATGGAGGCCTTCCTCCCAGGACACAGATAAACAATCCTAACAGGCCAGTTTAAAGGGGGGGTAAAAATAGCAGCAAGCTCATAGACGTGAACTTCACTGGAAAACAGGCCTTTTTAAGATTCCAGGAAGAAAGCAAGCATGAAGGAAGTGATGTCAGAGCCTCATATCAAATGGATGTACAGAAGCACGGAGAGGCTGATGTGGTATCGAATCGGGAAAATAATCTGATGTCTGTGTTTAAAAGAACGGCTTTCAGTCCTCAGAGAGCGGGCGGGGGGAGGGGCTGGTGGGGCTGACTGTGGAAAACAGCACCGACTCATCCCTGTTCACACACACACGTCGGGTGTTGCTGTCCTTGTGGGGACATCTCACTGACATAATGCTTTCCCTAACCACAGCCCAATTGTAACCCTGACACTAAAACCACAGTCTGAAATCTCCGTCCCACAGGAGCTGTTTGTCCCCACCAGTATAGTAAGACCCCGTACACACACACACACACACACACACACACACACACACACACACACACACAATGGCGATGTGGTGCCAAGAGCGGCTCATGACGCAGCTCGAACACTCGGGCCTCGCTGCCCGGCAGACACACAGCAGCGGTGTGATGGATGTTCTCAGGCTGCGGACGCTCACACACTGAATTAGTCAGCAAAAGCTCTAACCAGCACTTCAAAGTTCCCTGGCTCTGGTCCAGGGTAGCTTCCTAAAAACGAGCGTCACGTTTACAGTAAGAGCTCGTACATTCCCGGAATCCCCCGCCTGCCGACACATCGCCTTTTCCAAAAGCTCCTCATCTGAAACTAAATATCCCGTGCTTTCACATGCACCTCCTCATATCTGTTTGTGGCTGTTCTGTTAGAAACTGTAGGTGAACTGACAGCTAGTGAAAGATTCACGCCAAGGTCTGCTGGCAAGAGTGTAAACAGTCTGTGTGCAAATGAAGAGTCCTTTTTCAAAAAGAGTTGGCAGAAGTTCAGCGCTCGATATCTCTCTTTATACACACTGGGATCTGTGAATGTATTATTTGTATTATTAATTCGCCTGGATTTCCAACTCGGCTTGTAAACAGGTTATGGAAAGTTTTTAATAAGCTGTCACTGAACCTTAGAAAAGCGTGATGGATGGGTCCACACCTACGTGCTTCCTTTTTTTCCTGAGACCAGCTAAGATGAGGGGCAGATCTGTCCAAACTGCCCTGTTGAGACTTGTTTAGATTTCTTTATTCAGATTTCCATGAACTGAGGTTCTGTTGGCTTTTAGATGCCATCACTTGACTTTTCATAGAGTCACTTCCTGCGGTTTCCTTTGATTATCTACTGACAAAATGAGAGCTGTTGGAATTTGGCTGCCTTAAACAAACAAGGAAGCAAAGCTCCGCCTCCTACATACTCTAAAACCATTCACAACATGTTTGGACTTCAAGCACCACGTGTACATTGACCTCACTATAGTATTACTCTACAACTCGATTGCGGGTGTTGATTTTAGCTGGAGAGAGGAGCTACAAGGACATTGTGCAAAGTCACATGGGATTAAAAAGTCATTAATATTTAGATGATCAGACAGGCTGCAAAAGCAAACACAGGTTTGTGGAGGTTGTCTAAACCAAACGCCGGTGGGGCTGAGATGTTACTGCATGGGAGGAAACAGCAGCCGGTCAAAGGAGTCCTCTGACAAACTACACTGCTCACAAAAATAAAGGGAACACTTAGACAAAACAATGTAAGTCAAACTGTCCACTTAGGAAGCAACAATCAGTGTCACATGATGTTGTGCAAATGGAACAGACAACAGGTGGAAATCATAGGCAATTAGCAGGACGTCCCTAATAAAGGAGTGGTTCTGCGGGTGGTGACCACAGACCGTTTCTCAGTATCTCAGCTTTCTGGCCGATGTTTGAATGCTGGCAGTGATTTCTCTCTAGCGGTAGCGTTAGACAGAGTCTACAACCCACACAAGTGGCTCAGGTAGTGCAGCTCATCCAGGATGGCACATCAATGCGAGCTCTGGCAAGAAGGTTTGCTTTGTCTGTCAGTGTCCAGGGCATGAAGGCACTACCAGGAGACAGGCCAGTACATCAGAAGACGTGGAGGAGGCTGTTGGAGGGCAACAACCCAGCAGCAGGACCGCTACCTCCGCCTATGTGCAAGGAGGAACAGGAGGAGCGAGAGCTCTCCAAAATGACCTCCAGCAGGCCACAAATGTGCATGTGTCTGCTCAAACGGTCAAAACAGACTCCATGAGGGTGGCCTGAGGGCCCGACGACCACGGGTGGCGGTTGTGCTTACAGTCCAACACCATGCAGGATGTTTGCCAGAGAACACCAAGATGTTGGTGCATGACCGGTTTGGCAGCGGGTCAGTAATGGCGTGGTGTGGCATTTCAGAGAGCCTGACTTCCATTAGATACCATGATGAGGTCTGTGTGGAGTTTGCATGTTCTCCCCGTGTTTGCGTGGTTCTCCCCGGGTACTCCGGCTCACGTGTGGTGTCAGTTTGAGATTCCTACATCGCCTTGTTCTCGAGTTATCATATACACAAGAGTTTTAGAAAGCTTGATCTCAAACTCATCAGAGACTTTTGCTGATACAGCGATGTTATCAATTTCAAACTTTATCGCATTCAAAGCCTGCGTGTCCATGAGGCCCTCCCGCCTGCAGGGTGAGGACAACACTGATAAAACTAGAACTTCCCTTTAGCCAGCACGCTCAGTAAACACACCCTGAGCTGTGTGCTGTCCCTGTGAAAGCACCAGTGTTACAGTGGTAGGAAAATGTGTTTGCCCCGTTCAGAGTTCCTGTTTCTTTGTATGTTTGTTGCACTTAAATGTTTCCAATCAACCAGTCGAAAAAAAGAAAAAGAAAAAATCAATCAAAAATCGGCCGATAGATTTGACTTAAATCACCAAATACTGGTATCAGTTTAAAACAGATCGCTTAAGCTCTGATTGAGAACTTGAAACCTCTTCACAGTCCTTCAGATCACTTCCGTCAAACGTCACCCTCCCAGTGACATGCATTCTGTTCTGACTGAACTATTTTTGCAGTTTTAGACTCTTTCAGCTCATGAGTTGGGTTTTGGACCCATGCACTGGGTTTCCAGCTGCGCTTTCAGATGCACCACCACTTCCAGCAGCAAACGGCACACGAACAACGTCTGCAGTTTTGTTTGTGTGGTGGAACGTTCAGCAGCTAAAGACACAGAAATGTTTCTCAGAGACAGCAAACCACTCCCATGAGCAGCACTGCCAACTACGCCTGCATTTTAATAACTGTTGGACTCACATCAATAAGGACGGGATGTCGTTTATGTCAGAATTCATCATGTGAGAATCAGGCCAGAGCAAAGTTCTGTTCCAAAGGCCCGATCGTGAGGAGCGGGCAGCGTTCAGCACATATTCATTAATCGATAACAAACGGCTGCACAACACGCTGTGCTTCAAAGAATTTCAAATTGTATATAATATTTCGCAGTTACTATTCCTACATGATTAGGACTGAAACAGTGAACTGACAACTGTTCAGGCTACTGTAGGGGTTAAAAACAGACATACGGCTCAGTGATCACCAATAAGTGATCCATCAACCAACGACTGCGGGCATGTAGAAACCCATTATTTAGTGCAAAACGTTGATGATGAGCGCATACACAGCCATGCGTATAAAAGATGTTTTAAGAACACAAGTGGTGCTGTGTGTGTGGATGTGAACAGACAATATGCATGACTGTGTTCACCATCTTCAGTGCTGAGTGCTCTTACTGTCAGGACTCTCAGATTTGACTTGGAAATGAAGCGTAATCAAGGCCCACTCAGAGTTTCACTTGAGAAGCTATTTTACATTCTGGTGCCTTTTCGATTAGTCTGGTGTGACCTGGACTGTACCGGCCAATGGGCAGTCACTATCATGGCAACACCTTTATTTGAACCTGACACAAAGCGTCCTGTGCAATTACAGGTAGCAGCCAAGGATACATGACAGTCCGGGCTGTGCGAACAAAGTGTGCGCTGGCAGCAGGTGGAATCGTAGCACCATGTCTCCATTACTCCGGTTGCTTCTTACAAATAATGCCCCCACAGCTCCATCACATTCAGATTCCCCCCACAGCAGGAAGCAGTGGTATGCTTTCCATTACCATTTACATTATCATGTCATTACTCATCATAGATGAAGCTAGTTAAGGGTCACCATAACTATCCAATGAAAAAACTGTTACTATTTAGTTACATCAAAGTCAGTGCAAACAACAAATCTAGAAAAACACTGTTTTAGTTTTTTCTATACTGATTGGTTCAATTGTGTTTTTTATGTTGTAGAAGATGTCAAAACCAGCTGTTAACATTTAAGTGTAGGCCTGAACAATGCTAAAGCACACCAATGAACGTAATGCGTCCCTTTTTAACCGGCGTTTATGCAGTCAATGGTACATGTAGGCAAAAATTAAGCATTAGAAGTTGACACAGTGACTGCATTCTCATCTCCTTGTATGTGCCTGACTACTGAAGAGCCTGAATGTTTCTGAAGGCTTTTGGAAGGTCACAGTCCATGCACTTCACTTAGACAGCTCGCTGGCAAACACATGCAAACTCGTGTGAAATTATTCCTATAAATGGCTGAATAATACTGAAAGTGTGAAATTACTGGATGACTGACATGCTTAGCCCTAATAATGAAACTAGAACAAAGCACGGAGAAAGACACCAGGAGACAGAGTTATATTGAGAAATCTTTGTAGGCGTTCTGCCAGCAACAAACTGTACATCTGTCATGCTGACTCAGAAAAATTACACATGCATTAGGCTGTAGCTTCATTTCACTTTCTTGCAAAAGTGTATTTGAGGAAGCATCAGGCTGTGGCTAATTTAAGACACAAAGGGTGTGTAAATAAAAGAAGAAGGACTTGTGTTCTAGCGAAGAAGGAACCATGAGCCTGGAGCCTATCCCGGCTGTGTTAGGGTGAGAGGCAGGGTGGAAAGGTCGCCAGTCTGTCGCAGGGCTGACACAGACAACCATCCACACCCCCCCGTGCTGCACTTCTAATTTATGTTAATAAAATATTAGTGTTGTGTTGGTGTGGCGTTTGTATGTTCTCCCTGTGTCTCTGTAGCGCTGCTGCTTTCTTCATTTTCTTTTTCCCTGTTTTTTTGTAAATATAGCACCAATGAGTCAGATCAAGGTGCTTCACTGTAACGTAAAAACAATAATACAAAGAAAAGCCCCAAATAATCAGACCACCTCCTAAGAGCAAGCATTTGGCGAGAGTGGGAAGGAAAAACTCCCTTTTAACAGGAAGAAACCTCCAGTAATACAAAGGCTGAGGAATGTGAGGGGAGGGGGAGTACGCTGCTTGGTAAGAGACGCCTAAGAAAAGCCTAGCTAGAACTTTAACGTGCAGCTGAAACTAATTTGATGACTCAAAGGTTTCTATGATTCTAAACGCTTTGGCAAACAAGACTCACACTAAAGAGGAATATGGCTGCGATCAATAAATAAACAAAGAATATAAACGAGGACTAAGTAGAATCATTAACAGCACTGAAGTATTGTACGACAGCTCTGCTGTCTGAGACCAAGGACAGTTCGTGTATATCGTGTTTATATATTTACTGTCAACCTGAGAGAGAGCTCAGCGTTATGCAACAAATATACAGTGTGCTGTATCAGAAACATTATATAACTTACTGAGTCCAATGCTGTAGTTACATCACAGCCTCTCTGCTCTGGTCTTCTTCAGCTTCTGCCAGGGTAGAAAAACAGAGTCAATACACCTGCCACAGAAAAGTGTCATTGCAGAGATGAAGAAGTAGGGCTGTGCGATATGACCAAAATCTCATATCTCGATATCAGACATCTGTCGTCCGATAACGATATAAATCACAAAAATGTAACATTTTCTGTAAATTCTGTGAATCTCGGGCAGCTCGACCTGCGTGAAGTGTTTCCTGCTGGGCGTCGTGTAGCTGAGTTGAGTGTTTTAACCGATGCATGAAACGATACATTTTTAGACATAAGTTGTAACGGCGCCGTTTTCTTTGTGAGTATTTATTACACGGCGTGCTGCGGGGAGAAGCCTGTTCTAACGTTTGAGTCTAAGGTTTATTTTTTAGCACCTGGCGTCTTTTTTACTTCTCATCCGTAAATAATCTGCTCTTTCACGTGATTCCGTTTATTTTGAAAAGTCTGAACAGGATCTTGAGCTTTATTGTGAAAGGTTTATGTGGAACATAAACAAGCGGACACACGATGGTTTTACCGTTGTTGTTGCTAACGACAACGCATAAAAACAGGCGCTTGTCCGTCCGTGGTGTGGTTATATTAAATATAAGAGGAAGAGAGAACTTTAACTAATGAATATAGCCACTACAGTGACATCAGAACCATGAACAAATATTACTGTAAACAGTTTATTTTGCGACACCACGAAACAAACGACAGCGTGAAATGAAACGATAGATGTTTTTGTATCGTCATCTGATATATATCGTTACATCGAGCAGCCCTATGAAGGAGAGTAAGAAACACTGCAGATCACAAGTTATTCATCTGCTTTTGACTGTGACACATACTCGCGTCTGATCTAAGGGACGGCCCGTGGCCATTAGTCAGGCTGCTTACAGGACTGGCCTGTGGACAAGCAAAACAGGACATGAGCAAGGAGCCGCACAAGAACCAGCGAAACGGTTCCATGTTCCTCATCAACCACTTGAAAAGCGCTTTGACCCAAAGCACCACCAGGACCACACATGAGTACAGCAGGATGAGATCACAGCTACAGACTATCAGACGCTTGACCAGCACAGAGACACGCCCCTCTGTGACACAGCCTCTCAGCTGATACTTCCAAGTCAAACAAAGCGCTCGGTCGCTGCCGGTCCCCGCCCAGCAGGAAATGATGAAAGGCCGCCTCGTGTCACACCTCTGGCTCCTGTCTTAGGGCGCTCCTTTGAACCAAATGAATGGTCAGGTGTCAGATTTTGCTGTGGTTGGTGAAAACAAGCAGTGATTTCTCACTTTTACCAGGCTAAGCAGGTAAAGTGAGAGGAGGCTGGGCAGATAAAACATCAGAGAGCTATGAGGTCACTCAGCTGACAAGTGGAAATTCCCTCATTAATTGAATAACATGGAAGGACAATAGCACTGCTTCCATCCAAGTTTCAGTCATTTGACACCCAAGAATTGAAGTTACTGCTCAGAAATGACACCTCAGTTGTTGTGTCTTTAGGGTTTGTACATAGGATTATATTACAAGAAAGTCAGAATTCAAGATTTATGGTTGTGATGTCACAGATTTAGAAGAAAAACGGTGAGATTCACGTACAACAAGATGTCAGTCTAACTCTCCAAAAGCATAGCAGCTCCGATGGACTCGTCCCAGGAGGAGGAAAAAGACACACCAGGACGCGTCTGACTCCCTACCTGCGTTTCTCATCAAGACTCCTGGACTTTCACTTCTCCGCTCTACCCGACACGCACGCTGACACGCACGCTGACACGCACGCTGACACGCACGCTGACACAACCCTGCTCGACAGCCTCTCTCCCTGTGCTGCCTACCTGGCATTGACAGCAGAGCATTACAGAGACGTGGCGGGTTAATTGTTTATGGCTGGGCTGGGTCATAGCAGTGGATCCTGTTACTTTCCACTGACGTGAGTTCATGGAGGTAGGCACGCAGGCAGGTAAACAAACCCAGGCGAGGTGAGTGCATGGGGCAGTGCAGCGCGCTCACACACACCCACCTCCACGGGCACTGTGAACAAGCCGAGCATTAATGACATCAAATCAGCATCAAGCTGCTGTAGTGCAGGTCACTCACCATCTCTTCTGCGTGTACAGCAGGTGACCCTTTAGTGTTTAGTTACAAGCCTCCTTTTTCTTCAGAATGCGGTAACCGCCTCCTTTAAATCCCCAAAACACCCACACTGTGTGCTGGCCCCATGTGACGCCATCCTCTAACTGAGCAGCTTCGAGTGTGATTCCTGGCTCTCGCTGTGTCCTGATAGTGACGGATTTACAGTTCCCGCTACTCTCTCCTTCTGTGTGTGTCTCTTGTCCTACAAAAATGGGTGTATCTCCCTGAAAAGAGTGAGACAAATGTGAGTAAGAAGCACACCCACATGAAAAGCTCACTTTCCCTCCCTCCCTCCCTTTCAGTCTGGCTGTCAGCATTTCCTCCAGGATGCACACTATGACTGTGATTTATAGTGTGTTATATACTTGTGTTCTCTATCCAAGCAGCTGGACAGAATCCCAGCAATGCTGGGGAATAACAGGAGAAATGGCTTCCCCCTCACATACTGTATGGGACTGCACGGGGAACTGAAGCCATGATCCCAGCAGCGTTGGCGGCGTGCTCAGCCTGTAGAGCTACACACAGCGGGACCACACACAAACCCCCTTTAGCTCTGTAGTAGTCAAATAACTCCCAGTTCCTCTTGTGCTCCGTTAGTCTCCAACATATGAACTGAATGGTAAACAGCAGGAGAATGAAAGCAGTCGAGGGACTCTATGAAAAGAGTCGCCGTCTCCATGGCAATGCCAGAGGCAAAGAGCGCCCCCCCCCAAATCGCCGCAATCCTTTCTGTACACATAGGGAATTGTGGGAAAGCGGATATGGGCCACATAACCTCTCTGTCGGGTACCAGGCACATCTCCACTCACATCACTACACTTTGACTACATGCAGGTCAGAGGTCATGGTCAGGACACCAGTTTGACTTGGTATGAACTGTTACAGACACAAATCCCACTTCTACAGCTGATTCTGACCCGACACCTTACCATTGTCACAGGGTTTCAGTGTTGCAGACAAATATCAATGAAACAGACACAAAATCCAATATATCACCTTAAGTGTTTTTTGTTTGTTTGTTTTTGCCTTTTCTCATGTAAATAGTGAAATTCAGCCAGAACTACATCCACAGCATTGCTCAAAAACACAACTGCAACCTCTCCAAAGTAATCTAGCTGTCGCTCTGCAAACAGCAACCTGGCAAGTTCCCCATCTTTGCTAAACAAATACTTGTCTTTTGATGTAGGAGAGTCTAATTCTACTGTAATGTAGTCACCAGGTTAGTGCCTAAAATGACCTTCTCTTTCTCTTATCACGTTCCTTTAACCTCGATGGAAAACGTCCCGAGGAAAGGCGCCAAGGAGAACTCACAAGGCAACTGCAGCTCTTACAGGACACTGGGCTATTGGATGGTGTGATGGTGGTGACACGGGTCGTGCTCATGGTGAATGACAGCAACACGCAGCACAGACCATAACTCCAAACTTATAGTTGGAGCTGCTGTGGCTCTGGTGGAGCAGAAGAGGATCAATCCCTGATACAAAGTCCGGCCTGGATGCCGAAATATCCTTGAGCCTGGACCCAGGCTGCATCCACTAAAGTGTGTGTGTGTGTGTGTGTGTGTGTGTGTGTGTGTGTGTGTGTGTGTGTGTGTGTGTGTGTGTGGGACTGGGTGAATGAGACTTGTAGTTGGAGGTTGTAGTGTAACTCCTGACTTTGTGAAGACTTTCTGTGACTGAAGTAAGTTACAGATCATCCTGAGAGCAGCCAACACATCAGCACAGCAACTGATGGTGTGCTTATCCTGAACTCACTTTGATATACGCCGCTCCCTCGCTATAACGCGGTTCACCTTTGCGGCCTCGCTGTTTCGCTGATTTTTTTTGTGCAATTTTGCATGTTTTTATTCCCAGCACATTGTGTTCTGCGTCCTGATTGGCTGTAGACCACCGTCAGTCTCGTGCCGTGTCTGCTGTACAGCACAGAAGCGTTCAGCTTGTGTACTGTACATAAATCTTCGATCCTAGCAGTGTGACTCTGAAGTGCTGCACTGCATGTTTGTAAGTTTTTCCCCCAACAAACAACAGTGTTGATGAAACGTCGTCACCTGCGGGTTCCTTTGGTTTCTTTCTGTAATACTGGACTCATTTTCTACAAGGTTTGAACTTTGAGAGTTTAAACAAGACAGAAAAGTGTGAAAATGTTCATGCCTGTCTAACAAAAGTGTGTAAAGTGTGTCGTGAGGGGTTTTACAGCCTTAAAACATCTATAATAATTGTAAAAAATAAAGTTGGCTACTTTGCGGATTTCACTTATCGCGGGTTGTTTTTAGAACGTAACTCCTGCGATAAACGAGCGACTGCTGTAACTCATAACAGCTTTTATGGATTTGTTTTTTGTCCCACACAGCAACCACTTCATACAGAGCACATGTTATTACAAAAAGGTAATGTTCACAGTTCACCTATAAAGTGACTTTAAGGTATGGGTCATGGCATGCAATGAAAAAACATTTCCATGAGCTGCATCCCTTGTTGGTCATGCTTATGTTTATGGAAACAGTCAAAGAGTGTGTTGCTGTGAATTGTGGTTCAGCATTATCCGTCCAACCTGCTAAAGAAGGTAAGAAGGAAATAATAATAATAATACATTTTATTGAAGAGTGTCTTTCTAAGGTCACCTTACAAAGAGAAAAGAAACTGTCGATTACAATAGATTAAAACTGACAACAAGTAAAATCTGTATTAAAGTGAGTAAGCCAGTTTAAACAAGTAGGTTTGGAGCTGTGACTTATCTGGTCTCTAATGGGAGTCCGAGTTATGACCCGAGCTGCAGGATCCTGAAGAAGCTGAAGTTTATGGACGGACTTACTGGGGAGACCAAATAGGAGGGAGTTGCAATAATCAATCCGGGAAGTAATAAGACTGGACGAGGACGGCAGCAGCATGGGGAGTAAAGAAGGGACGAAGTCGGCTAATGTTATGTAAGTGATGCAGACCGGGTTATGTAATTAATGTGGGACTGGAATGAGAGAGTACTGTCAAATATGACAATATTAATGCAGAAACTGTGAGATCTGGTTAAGGTAGAGGCCGTGCCAACGAGTAAGACTTCTGCCTTATTACTGTTAAGTTTGAGAAAGAACCAAGATCTGATCTCCATAAGACAGTTAGAGAGGGAGGTAAGTGGGAGGGATGAATTAGGTTAGGAGGAAATGTAGAGCTGGGTGTCATCAGCATAACAATGACAATTGATATTATATTTTTGGAATATACAGTGGGGCAAAAAAGTATTTAGTCAGCCACCGATTGTGCAAGTTCCCCCACTTAAAATGATGACAGAGGTCAGTAATTTGCACCAGAGGTACACTTCAACTGTGAGAGACAGAATGTGAAAAAAAAATCCATGAATCCACATGGTAGGATTTGTAAAGAATTTATTGGTAAATCAGGGTGGAAAATAAGTATTTGGTCACCTCAAACAAGGAAAATCTCTGGCTCTCACAGACCTGTAACGTCTTCTGTAAGAAGCTTTTCTGTCCCCCACTCGTTACCTGTATGAATGGCACCTGTTTGAACTCATCATCTGTATAAAAGACACCTGTCCACAGCCTCAAACAGTCAGACTCCAAACTCCGCCATGGCCAAGACCAAAGAGCTTTCGAAGGACACCAGGAAAAGTATTGTAGACCTGCACCAGACTGGGAAGAGTGAATCTACAATAGGCAAGCAGCTTGGTGTGAAAAAATCAACTGTGGGAGCAATCATCAGAAAATGGAAGACATACAAGACCACTGATAATCTCCCTCGATCTGGGGCTCCACGCAAGATCTCATCCCGTGGGGTCAAAATGATCATGAGAACGGTGAGCAAAGATCCCAGAACCACACGGGGGGACCTGGTGAATGACCTGCAGAGAGCTGGGACCAAAGTAACAAAGGTCACCATCAGTAACACACTACAACGGCAGGGAATCAAATCCCGCAGTGCCAGACGTGTTCCGCTGCTGAAGCCAGTGCATGTCCAGGCCCGTCTGAAGTTTGCCAGAGAGCACATGGATGATACAGCAGAGGATTGGGAGAATGTCATGTGGTCAGATGAAACCAAAGTAGAACTTTTTGGTATAAACTCAACTCGTCGTGTTTGGAGGAAGAAGAATACTGAGTTGCATCCCAAGAACACCATACCTACTGTGAAGCATGGGGGTGGAAACATCATGCTATGGGGCTGTTTTTCTGCCAAGGGGACAGGACGACTGATCCGTGTTAAGGACAGAATGAATGGGGCCATGTATCGTGAGATTTTGAGCCAAAACCTCCTTCCATCAGTGAGAACTTTGAAGATGAAACGAGGCTGGGTCTTCCAACATGACAATGATCCAAAACACACCGCCCGGGCAACAAAGGAGTGGCTCCGTAAGAAGCATTTGAAAGTCCTAGAGTGGCCTAGCCAGTCTCCAGACCTCAACCCCATAGAAAATCTGTGGCGGGAGTTGGAAGTCCGTGTTGCTCGGCGACAGCCCCAAAACATCACTGCTCTCGAGAAGATCTGCATGGAGGAATGGGCCAAAATACCAGCTACTGTGTGTGCAAACCTGGTAAAGACCTATAGTAAACGTTTGACCTCTGTTATTGCCAACAAAGGTTATGTTACAAAGTATTGAGTTGTATTTTTGTTATTGACCAAATACTTATTTTCCACCCTAATTTACCAATAAATTCTTTACAAATCCTACCATGTGGATTCATGGATTTTTTTTCACATTCTGTCTCTCACAGTTGAAGTGTACCTCTGGTGCAAATTACTGACCTCTGTCATCATTTTAAGTGGGGGAACTTGCACAATCGGTGGCTGACTAAATACTTTTTTGCCCCACTGTAGATAACGAATAAAAGAGGCCCTGATACTGAACCCTGGGGCACACCAGCAGAAACAGGATAGAGACTTGAAGAGTGTGATTGAAGTTGGATAAACTGAGTGCGGTCTGAGAGATATGAGGTGAACCAGGCAAGGGGGGTGTGACTAATGCCAGTGGATGCTAATCTGCTCAGGAGGGTGTTATGAATATCAAACGCTAAGATCAAGCAGGATGAGGTTATTAGTGATCCTTAACAAAGCAGTTTCTGTACTGTGATCGGGGCGGAAACTGTTGGTAGAGATGATTCACTGAGGTATGAGTGAAGCTGGGAGGCAACAACTTTCTCAAGGATTTTCAAAATAAAGGGGAGGTTTGATATTCAAAATGATTGGGATCTGCAGCAGGCTTTTTGAGAACTGGAGTGACAGAAGGAACAATTCCAGTGTTAGGGGCAGAGTGGATAATACTGATGATGAGGGAAGACCAGCTTTAGCTAACAGAAGCACAGAAACACTTTTTGTTACATGTTCACTCAGTTGGGTCTCGTGCCTGACATCCAGTTCCAAATGTGTGTCCCAGCCACAGCTTTCTGTCTCCAGGAGTATCTGGGCCACAGCAGTAAACATAAACACAGCTGGTGGCTGGTACAAGGAGAAGGTGAGAGCAGGAGCACATATGCTGTGTCTCCAATTAGAGAGCATGATCCATGACTACAAACACACACGGCTGGGTCAGACCTCAATAAGAGTGTGTGTCTGAAACAGAGGGAAGAGAGCGCGTGCACACGCGTGGCCTGAGCGATGAGCGGGTTTCTCACTAATGAGGCTGAACTCTGCTTTAACTCCCGCAGAGATTCACCTTCTGATGGAATGAGGCTGTGTCCACACATGCACACGTACCGGAGAGCACAAACAAAATGGAAGAACAGGATGAAGACGTAAAGCTGCCAATTGCCTTCCCCTGTAGGCGGGGATAAAGTTCCCCTGAATAGGATGTTGTTGCACTGCAGGGCAAAGACACAGCAGTGCCACACCCAGTCATTCACAGACTCCAGGCTCCAGGAGGGGAGAGAAAATGCTGTAAGGAGGTGGAATGAAACGGCGCAAAATAGGCAGAACTTCTTCACTGCACCGCCGACTACACGCACACGACCTCCACAAGGAAAACCGGATCTCAGTTTGAAACGGAAAAACTTCCAGAACAGCCATTTAGCTGTTTCATCCTCCACTTATGTACAAAACAAGCATCGTCTCCAAATTTGGTTTCTATCAGTTACATTACAAAGCATTGGTTTAGCTCACCGGGATGAGCGGGCCATATGGCTGAGAGTGAGGGCAAAAGTTCAAATCTGAGCCATGTCTCTGCTTTCCTTTAGAAGAAAGACAAGTGGATGATGTTTGAAGGCAACTCTTTAACATGAATGAAATGCGTGACTGGAGATCAGCATAAGAACCTGCAGAAGGAGCTGCTGGGTGGATGGTGGGTGCACAAAACACTGAAGCCTTCTGCGGCTCGGTACATTAATGCAGCCCGTACCATACTCTGTCTGCCTCCAGAGTGTTTCTGTTAATGAACCACAATCTTTGTATAAAGAGTTAGCGAGTGTGATCCACCATGTGATGGTGTCACAACAGCCTGGACATCAGGGCTGCCACAAACGATTATTTTGATAGTCGACTAATCAGATCATTGGACGTGTTTTCTGTTTGACGTTTATTCAGCTGCGTGAAAACTAACTTTAATCTCAGCCAAACCGATTTACTCAGGAACAAATAAAATACTAAAAAAAAGCCAAACAATAACATTTTAAAGTTATGAGTAAGTGTAAGTGACTTATAAATCATGTTTAACCTAAGTAGCCAAAGACCACGGGGGTCAGAAAACGACATGCCAGGAGTTCGCTGTTCTCGCCGGCTCTAGAGACCCTCGAGCTCCCGGCTTGCTATCGAGCTAGTGGGTAACAGACGTCTCCGAAAAGGTCGGAGCACTTTTGCAAATATGTGATGTCTTGATAAACCGAGCAGATATTTGAGGTTTACACAGCTACATTCTCGCCTGAAAATATGTTAAAAGTTTATTTTGTGACCCAGAAAGAATAATAAGAGTAACATTAAAACAAGTAGCTGCCGCCATTGTTGGAAACTGGAATTGGCTGGGCTGCGCTATGAATTCTGGGATAGGAAAACATCAGACGTTTACAGTGTGAAAGACAAGACTTCAAACTGGGAGTCCTGGGTCGGAGGAAACTGATCCCAACTGCGTGACTCAATTTTCAGTAGCTCCCCCTGGAGTGGGTGTGTCCACATACAATCAAGGTGTAATAATACCTCAGTCACAGCTTAAGTGATGAACATGTGAATCTATCAACAACTATAATAAAACATACACAAATGTGAAAGGGGGTCATTCTACATATCAGCCATTATTTTGGTGTCTTTTGATGGTGATAATACTAGAACATATTTTTAGGATATGATGTTACTCCTACTCAAGCAAAAGATCCAAGTACTTGATCCACACAGGGAAAGAAAGTTAATCAGAATTTAGAGTTTTCAGTGGCCTAATTACATGAAAACAAGCTGTGTAAACCTGGAAAGTACAGACAGAACAATAAGTCATACACAGCGCCAACACTCACACTGCGTCCACGCTCCGCTCACTCCTTTCCCCTTCAGCCTCTCTGGCTCTACGGCGCCTCATGCCTGTGTGCTATCATTCATAGTGCAACACTACTCAAAGTGTCATCATACTATCTGTGACTCAACAGGCTAACCCCCACCTATGCCTCCCATCCATCTTATCTATCTGCACTCGGGATTTTAGAGTGTTTGTATGAGAGAGCTCTAAGCCAGCCACACTGCAGACAAATGCTGCGTCCTCAAATAACAGAACAGTACATGAAGCATTAGAAGCATGCCTGTGGTTCACCATCACACAGCGTGGGCTGCGTGTGTGTGCGGCAGGTGCGAGTACACAGAAGGAAGTGACTTGGAGATCCGGAATTCCATCGGAATTCAGTTTCGATGGTGGGAAGTCGTAAATTGCATGACGCAGACTCGATATAATCATCACCACACACCACAGCTGACCCTTTGTGTGTGTACACAGAACATACGTGTGTGTTTGTCCAGCCAGCCGTGCGCTCACGTTGAACCTTTACCCACTTCTGTGTCACTCCATCATAGTTCCGCTTCCATGATTTTCCTGACTCTTACACTGAAATGAAAAGCGCTCCGAGGTGTTAGCCGACTGATGTGTCGGGCACGCTCAAATAGAAATTCAGGTGAACGGTGATGCTTACGTTAATTTCACGCTGGCACTATGGAAAACAGTGGATCAGACCACACCATCGCATTATTGCAACGATGTCCATGGAACGTGTGATTTCATTACCTGTGAAGTAACTATTTCAAAGACGTGCACCGGCTGGGTCTGTGACCTCTCACTGTCAGCAACCAGCTTCAAAGCGACGTTGGTGCATCGAGATGCTGATGAGATACCGATAAGGCCGAATCCGTCTGTTTGCTGCCGGTTAGCAGTAAAATACAATCCAGTCGGCATTAACGTGAAATCCGTTTGTGATAATACAGCGATTAGCTGTAAAAAAAACAACACTGCATACACAGAAACTCAGTTAAACTGAAATTCACATCAACTTCTCACACTCTCAGGCCGGCCTCACAGGTCTGAAGCACAAACAGTTACAAAAAGACACTCAGCACAAAGTCAGCTTGCTTTTTTATATATAATCAGAACAAAACCAACTGGCAATCTGCTGAGACAAGGACGCCATCGCAAAGACGACGAGTTGAGCTCATTAGCACAGATCAGTTCAGATCTGTAAATGTTCAAACAGCAGCCATGGGTGTGGTTAGGTCTATAGGTGATTTTGAAAAGTTACAGTAGGAGTGGTTAGGGTGGGGGTGTCACACAGTTTGCATGTATGATTTCAATATTCTCCTCCTTATATTTTCACCTTGAGAAAGGAACTCATTTGCACAAATACATATGCAACTAATCTCTGTCTCTCTTCCACAGCATGTCTTTATCCTGTCTTCCTTCTCTCACCCCAACCAATCACAGCAGATGGCCCCGCCCCTCCCTGAGCCTGGTTCTGCCGGAGGTTTCTTCCTGTTAAAAGGAGTTTTTCACACTGTTGTTGTGATTTGGCGCTGTATAAATAAAACTGAATTGAACTGAAAATCTTACATAATCTTGTAAATACTGGCAGTACTTTTATCCACACCAAAACAGTTCCTGCGAGTCCAACACATTAGTAAATCTTAGTACAATCAGTTTTTAGGGGCTTTTTTTCTACCAGCTGAAATTAGCATTTTATATAAAAACAGTAAATTATTCATTAATTTCTCAGACCTGATGGATGGGTCCATCTTTCATACCGTCTACTTTGAACACATACTGTTCATGAATACAATCCCAAATAGTGTTAGCAGCTACAGCTAATATCTGCTGATCACTGTCAGCCCAGGTTGCTTCTGTTCAATGTGCTAATTTAGCATTAGCATCAGCCTCATATAGCGTTTATCATCCTTACTGTCACTGTTAGCAGAGTCAGCGCCTTAAC
This sequence comes from Copadichromis virginalis, assembly GCF_057382275.1. Classification (NCBI taxonomy): domain Eukaryota; kingdom Metazoa; phylum Chordata; class Actinopteri; order Cichliformes; family Cichlidae; genus Copadichromis; species Copadichromis virginalis. Next base: position 1,562,936 of record NC_140634.1, read on the forward strand.
GTTTACACCTGAAACTACCTGAAAGGCTCAACCCTGTGGTGAAAGGGTATATTACAATAGATGGACTATATATTTTCTAGCAGTTCTAAATGCTGTCTCTCATTATACAAATATATTCTCTAGGATTAAGCCATGAAACACCAGCTTGCACTTGTCAGATTATTCAGATGGAGTGAGCTGTGGAATGCATCAAGAATAGTTGATAGATGATTTGGAGCATGTTTAAAACTGTGTATCTAATATATATGCATATTTGTGTTGTTCCTAATAATCACCATAATAACGCTGGTCCACGATCAACACTGTAACGTTGTGATGTCATAGCGTTGGAATTTGTAGGAAACCTTTGTTGATATAAAAGTCTCTTCTGGAACAAATAATGAGACTTTCAGGTGTTTTCTTTATTAATCTATGAGCTATAACTAATATATTATAATCCTGGGTTTCATGTTAGCCAAATTTAGGTTACTCCAGTTGGCTTTCTTGTGATGTTTTAAGAGCATTAGCTAACTTCCTGGCTAATGCTAACAGATGACATCAGCTCCAGTGTTGATTCTGGACAAACACTCTGGTGATGCCACAGGAACAAAGTCGACACGGGGATCAGATGGCGTGATTGAAACCCTCTATATGTTTAACCACAAATCTGAAACAGCTCTCAGCTGTGATATACTGCGACCAGCATGCAGGGGAACAAACTGCAGTGCAACAGATGAGATATTTGTGCTTTTCTCCTGGCTGGTGAGGATCACTCGCTGCTGCTTTTGCAACACGCTGCCTGCTCTGTCTTGTCAGTGTCGACGTTACCACGTATGAATTTGTTCTTTTCACTGTGCGAGAAAATAAATGTGTGGCACTGAGGACGTGTGAATAGTGCCAACTGTGTGAGCTCTGTTTCAGTTTGCAAGAAACCCCACACCTATGTTTTATTGCAGAAAGGACCTACATACCCAGCTAGTATATATCTCACTTCACCAACAGCTCAAGATAAATTTTAAAGCTTCAAACACTTTGATGTACTTCCTTTCTTTCACTTTATCTGTTCCGATCAGAGTAAACACCCACTAAACCAAGCCCTCAACACAATAGATTTGATGCTCCTCATTTCCTCCTGTCACTCATCTCCCTCAATTTATCTCTCAACATTCTCATCTTCCTGTCCAGCTCACGTGATGCATGATGGCAAACACACACACCCAAAACTAAGCTGTAAAGGCCACGCAGTGTGGTAAGGAGGCAAAGTTCACAGTGTGAGGGAGTGGCATGCTGTGTAAGGGCCACGGGAACACATACACACAGTTTCACAACAGGTGGGATCACGCTGTTTGCCCACACACACATTCTTTTCGTTCCACAGCCAGGTAAACATCAGAGAGGAGAAGCACAAAGACCTAACACACGTCAGGTTGAACCATGAAATGCATTTTCATCCTGGTGTTTAATGAACTGGAGACATGATTACAAGAAGTGTATCGTACAAAGACGCTCAAACACACACGGACCTTTTAGCCAGGGGTGCGTCATTCCAGTGCCGTTTGCTGATTTGAAGCCCAAAAGGCGTCTGCAGCATGCATTTGCCTCCAGCAGAGCCTGCAGAAAGAGAGAGAGACCACACGGTTACATAAGAAGTCGCTGTGAAACAGCATCTTTGTAGTGATCAGCAGTCAGTCAGCCTCGCTGAAAACGATGCAGACGTTACATAAACGCCATTCAACATAAATAAACACAGACAGGGCAAGAACTGAAGCCATGAATTACACATAATGCAATCAGATTAAGAGAATCATATATCGGCTTCTCTCTTCAGATGGGATTTTCACGACACAGCTCTCCTCTGCATCTCGACAGAATCACCAGCTCGGACCTTTAACCTCCTCCCTGCTGCTTGGTCGTATATGCATTAAAGCACATGATGCAAATTGTTTAGGATGGGGACGTGGAAGATGGAAATGTGATGAGATGAAGCATGACTCATCGGAGTGTAACGTGTGGGACCTTTGGACAGGCTTAATAAAGATTTAGCTTAAGCTAGCAGGTGAAGAGCAAAGAGCGACTTCCACTGAGAACACGTGTGAAGCTTAAGTCAGCAGTAAGTCTGGCTCCAGGAAACACGATGGCGGCTGCTACACAGAGTCCAGAATCGATGAAATCACTCGAGCCCAGCTTTGCAAAAATGTTGTAATCTTTAACACGTGTTAGCATGATGTATAAACCTACAAATACAAAATAAAGTTTAAGAAATATTCATTAGGTTAGCTAACCGTTCAATGGTTAGCTAGCAAGTGTTGTAAACCGGCAACCATGGCAATCTGATAGCAACTGAAGCTACTGCAATGATGTTTTTGGTGCAAACAAAGCCCTCTTTGCAGGCAGTTTCACGCAGGGGCAGCAACAAGTCATCACCCACTTGGGGAATACACATTTTTCCTTAGCGACTGGAGATTGCCAGGGGTCACCAACTCGTCTCTAGGCCCATGTGACTGAAGCCTTAGTTTATCCAGAGGTCGATGGAGCGTGCAAGGCTGTAAGACTGTAACGTCATTACAATGTTTCACTTTCTGCACAACTGAATTTTTAATTTCAAATGAAAGATGAAATCCTGTGACCAACAGCTGACACTTGAGCTGCTGACTGCTGGTTTCCCACACCAAGGGGACAAACCTGCAGAGTGTGATGGACTGAGGGAGAAGGCACACGGCCCTGGTTGCAGAGCAGCACAGAGGTAGCATTGTTCTCGTTGCCCTTGGACTCACAGACATTTATCCCCAGGGTTTGACAGAGAGGAATATCAGCCATGCACGAGAGTGAAATGTAGAGCAGCCCGCTGGCTCAGGGACGTGCCGCAGCTTCAGTGACTTTTGAGCATTAATGTAATGCAGTGTTAACATGAGCACAGCCAGGAGGGCATAGTCAGCATATCACTGGCTGGAGGGAGACGTCAATCACCACCAGTGCTAAATAAGGCAATGCTATGACAATCCTCCTTTTCCTCCCAGCCCTCTTGGAGCTGTGGTTAGGTGTGTGTGTGTGTGTGTGTGTGTGTGTGTGTGTGTGTGTGTGTGTGTGTGTGTGTGTGTGTGTGTGTGTGTGTGTGTGTGTGTGGTTTAATCTCAGGGCGTTCTGCTGCATCATGTTCTTGAGGTGCATCTGACAGATGCTCTGGAAGCTGCCAGGAATGTGCTTTTTGGCATCAGCGTGAAACTTTGACTGCACTCAGCACACACACACACACACACACACACACACACACACACACACACACACACACACACACACACACACACACACACACACACACTGACATGCAGGGCTTTTCTCTCAATCTTCTCACTGTGCCTGCCTTTCACTTATGTGGCTATTTATCTCAGCACACAGCAACCCTTCACACAGAGCAGACTTCACAAGCCCCACCTCGGACACCCATCTGTTGTTCCCTGTATTAAAAGTGAACAGTGCTGTATAACATAAACCTGCATCACATTTCTCATATTTCACTGTTAAAACTCCAACAGCTGCACTAAAATGAAGGGAAAACACCTCATTTCAATTCTGAAAGTCCACGACTTTCACAAGCAGTTACAGGTTCACAAGTTGAATTCATGTCTGAGGTTTGCTATGAAGGTTATTTTAATGTTTAAATATATAAGAATCGTTTCAGATCAAGTCAAAGACGACACATTCGATTCAGTCCTGCTAATTCATCTGGATAAATGTAAAAGTGAGTACAGTGAACACAACACATCCTCCTCGCCCAAACTGAAAGACGCTGCTATCAAACATCAGAGCAGAAACATCGAGAGAAAAATGAGGAATTAAATATTGGTTCCAGTAATTCTGATGAATCCTCTTTCAGATTTCTAGTCAGACATAATCCACCTACCTTGCTGCAGCGTGACATTGCCGGCATGTGAAGCAAAAGAAATTAAACTTTCATCCAAAGAAAGCTTCAAGTATTTGACTGTTGAGGACAGCTTGCCGTGACAGACAAGTCCATCAGCATCTCACAATCAGTCACTGCGGTTACTTGCTCCACCTAAGGCATATCCTCACCCAAACTAGTGCCCGCATTTGCACTGCAGCTCCAAAGCTCGTTTCGCTAATCTGCAGAGTGAGGTCGTCAAAAACTCCCAAACTATAGCAAATATTTAAACGATTGGATGATGATTAAGATTGTTTGAGCAGAGCTCTTTAATAGTGTTTCCCATTAAATGCAGTCAGGTAAAAGTCCCCCACTGGGGTATTTTTCTTGACTAAATAAGTACGCTTCGATACTGTGGTCAGTTGTGCTTTCTGACTAATTCTCTACATCGTCTATTTTCATGAAGACATGAAAGTACTGGCTGAGGTGAGCGCTGCCAACACTGCATGTGTTACTGAAATATTTGATGAATGAAACTGCGAGTGTGTGCGTAGTTCCACATCATCACTCGTTACTACTCTCAGGTGAAAACCCCACAGCAGGCTGTCGAACGGTCGTTAAAACCATCGGCGCACCGGCAGTTTGAGTCATAGCCAAACAGACCAACGCTGACACTCATTACAATAGTTCTCTCTTGGTTATCTCAGAGTTTGTGTGCCTTCCTCCCACTGTAAGGACTAACCTGCTGAAAGCACGTCGAGAGGAAAAAAGAGAGAGAGACTTCTCATTTTCATTTCAGGGTGGAACGGAAACGAGACAGATGTGTATCAAGTGAGCCTGAGACATATTTGGGTTTCGTTGCACAAAGTGCAATTAGGACTGCGCTGCTCAACTATTTAAATGTGTGATTTCAAGTAACTAGTAGTAACTAGTAATTACTAAAGAGTGACAGTCAACCTGGCAACACTCCAATATTTATTTATTCAAACATGGAACAGTTCATTTCATCCAGAAAACGAATACGTGTAAGACGCAACCCTGTTTCAGAAATAACTTCATAAACTTAATAAACAGTAAAAGAGCAAATCTAGACCAGTTTCATGAGGATTTATGTGCAAATTGTCATGACCATTGCCACGACCCCTCCTCGGTTCAGAACCTACTGATGCATCCCTGCTAGATTTCATCCCTGGGGTTTATAAAGAAAGGCCTGAAAAACGAATGGATCCATCCTGCCTTGTATTAACGGTTCAGGCTGATAGTGGTGGTGTAATGGTGTGGGAGATACTTTCTTCCACTAATACCAAGTGAGCATGACAGCCTACCTGCTATCGTTGCTGACCGTGTCATTCAATCTATGGCCGACAGCTGCCTTTGGCCGAACAGCGTGTCACAAAGCTCAAATCATCTCAAACTGGTTTCTTGGACGTGAATGAGTTCACTGTACTCAAATGGCCTCCACAGTCGCCAGATCCCAACCCAGCAGAGCGTCTTTGGGGTCTGCTGGAACGGGAGATTCACGTTGTCACGCAGTAACCATGTGACTCCCTATGAACCAAAATGTATCCATCTACACAACGAATTGAGGCACTTCTGAAACTACAAGGGGTCCAACTAGTAAAAGTGTATATAAAATGAAATCGAATAGAAACGGCTTGATTATATTTTCACATACTGAGGAAATCTTATAGACAGAGTTCTTGGTAAAAACACTCGATGTGGAAACTTACAGCATTATATTCAGGTTTTCTCGCTGCTGCGACCTCAGTGATCGTACTCGCTTCCGCCCACAACGCAGCTTCGCCTACACCAATAAATGGACATCTTCCTGAAGTGACACCTTTGGGTATGAAAATGAGCTTCAGATCAAAGTGAAATAAAAACATTCTTCAAATTCAGTGACCAGTAGCGATAGATTTAACGCAGGAACAGTGAATACCGGTGGAAGTTTTGTTTCAGAAGCTTCATAACAAGGGGACAAGCTGCAGTTTATTGACTGACCCTCGAGACTGCGATACATTTGACCTCTGTTGGTATTAAAAAATATATATATTGCAAGTTCAAAAGATCTCTTTTGGGGACAATGGACCAAAGTTATGCACGCACAATATACAAGAACATGAGAGCTCATGGCGATGACTGTATGTTTTATTTGTTACGTATCGGAAATAAAATCCACTAAGCAGAACCTCTGTAACCACTATCTACTAAAAAAACCACTGCAAATGACTTCTTCTCTGCTGCAGCTTATTGAAAAGTACAACAACCACATGAGCTCCTCTCAAACAAAGTGGAACAAATTTGTGTGAGGCAAATCGAGTCGCTGAGCAGTGCTTAGAAGTCAAAGGCAATGAGCACGACCTGAGATCATGCACAGATACATGATGTAAAACTCTGCTGTTCTCAGAGGATGCATCCTACAAACACGTGTGCACTTTGACCCCAGACCCTGCTGCCACGCTGCCTCGGTGGGACAGAAAAACAGTCCAGCAGCGAACACGATACTTTGATCTTTAAATAAGAGCCGGCAGGCAGACAAAACAACCTCGATCCAGGAATACTCACAGCTGGAATTTGGATCTTCTCATTTTTACTCTCCTCTCCTGGTTGATTTTGACATCACAGGAGCACTCGCGCTGCCTGGCATGATCATCAATGAAAAGAGGAGCATGAGTCAGAGGTAGCAGCCCACTCAACAACCACAAACACACACGCAGAGAGTTCTAAGTAACCGACCATGCTTACGTATATGTATCTATATCTATATCTGTGTGTGCACAGTGTTCCTTTGAAGTGTTCACCTGGGTTACTAGATGAATCATAGCAACAAGGCAGATAAGGCTGAGAGGTTATGGTCTCTGGCTTTGAACACAAACATAAATGCACATATTTTGTGTATAGGGGAGAAACATAATTACCGTCATCACTCAGGCAGACTGACGTCAAAAGCAAAAAGATGTTTTTGAAAAAAAGAAAATGACAACGTGAAACTGAGCCATCGATCAGCCTCATCTGCATAACCTGAACCTGAGCTGGAAAGTCCCACACACAGTCAAAGTTTCTTAGAACAAGTGCTGAGAGCATCCTGAAGACACACTACGAAGAATATCAGCAGCCACAGCCACAGATCTAACCCAGGAGAACCAATGAGCAGCAGGCAGGGTGCACTCTTGGTGCGCTGTCAGTAATATTACCCAACGTCTTGTTCCTGCAGATGGGTGGTGCAATCTGGTTTTATTAGCATCAAAACAGCAGGTTACACAGCAGCTCAGGGGTGAAAGCATGAAAATACCTGTCACTGCATTCAGGCCAAGTGGTCAAGCTCCAAAGCAAAGAATAAAACTGAATGAAGAGGTTATAATAATGAAGAGCTCCAGCAGTTTGAGAGATGATAGACAGCAAGGGCAGAGAGAGACGGGCAAAACACGACAGATCCAGGACGTCAACAACAGGCATCACATTTCATGGTTAACACCCTAAAAATCAAGTTCCAATAGCTTAATGTGCTCAGTCACAAGGCAAAGATGTCGCTGCATATCTGAGTAGCAGAGTAACAAAGTGACAGAGTCAGTAACAGGATCTGGGTCACAGACTGAGTTAACTGAGCCGCAAAGTAACTGATCGGCTAAAGTCACCAATTCACTGGCACATACTGTGTGTCATTTAAACCGAAGCTAGATTTACACATTTTATGCGTTCACAAATTTGGACAATTTGGATTTCTCCTTTCTGTTTGGAAACATTAGAAAACGCCGAATCCTTGAGCTAGTTTATCGAGCGCTGGCACGCCATGTGCCGATGAGCCGGTTCGTCTACAAGACTCGCCGAGCTGACGTGGCCCATAACGGACTTGACCGCAGAGATCTGCAGCTGTGTTCGGATTACTTGCATCTTCACAGAAGCACACTTCCTGCCACATATTTTCTGAAGATATTTTGATCCTATCACATTGAACAACTTGTCTTTGGCATCTCACGCAAGTTTCAAACCACTGCAAGATGACTTTCAGGACATTTCCACAAAAATCAGTGCAATGCCTGACAGTTTCTTTTTAAATTGTGAAATATGCAGAGCCTCTGGAATCCTTCGAAGTGTATGTAGTGATGCAACTCACACGTGAAAATGCTGGATTTCCAAAATAAAAGCACTAAACGAGTAAGAATTCCCTTTAAAGGTCTTAAATGCAATTTCAATTCTTTTTAAAAAGTGGTGAAAAAAACAAAACAAAATGATGAGCTGACTTTCCTCTTCATGCATTCTTCTCCCGATTACACGTTTATGAAACAGCAAAAACGTAATGACTTGCACTCTGCATCAACGGCTCTTGAGCAGCGTGTGCTCGGCATCTTAACTGAACGACATCACCAGCTAAAAGCCGCATCAAAACCATCTAACTGTCCGTGTCAGCAGCGAGGTCATATCTCGATCCCATTATGAGTATTTCTGATTGTTCCCCAAACACAAAGTAGGCCTACAACAAAAAAGAGCTTACAGGAAAGGGCCCGAGATTTGTCAGGTCTTTGATACTGATACACATTTCCAACTGGACGTCTCTCGGATTTTGTTCCCGTCTTACAGATGTTCCTCTTCTCCCCACTTAGTTCTCATCTCTTTGTCTGAAACTTTGAATAGTTTTTATTGATTGCTACAGTGCTGTCAGGTCATCAGTGTTCATTCAGGGTGCAGTGTTCAGGGTACTTGTATATAAACATGCGGGTGTAAGTGCATGAAATAAAATGCATTAGGAACTGGAGAGTAACTGGAAGGAAAAAGGAGAACACGAGAACAATGGTGCACCGTGTCTTTATAAGCCAGTGATCAACCTGTTTGACCCTCATTCTCCATCATTCAGCAGTTTCATTCGTTATGGTCTATACTTGTGTTTTTTAATAAACCTGAATATAATGCTGTGCCATGAAATTCAGATTTGGAATTTCAGGGATGGCAAATATGTGAACTAAAGCTGGGCGTCCTCACCTGCTCTACCAGCCTGTTAAACACGGTGATATTATAAATAATGCTGAATAATAAACACTTTAAAAAATGCCAGAAATCCATATGAATTCATGATATATCAGTATTGAAGCTCAGATATTCATAGCTTATATAGATGTTGAACCAACTTCCACCACAACAGCCAGGATGAACGGACCAGCCCACGGTGGGGAAACTGAGGCCTTCACACCTCACAGGTGTGGAAATTATAATAAAGGGTTTAGAAATCAGGATATTGTTCAGTGTCTGTGTTCCTACATGGAAAAGATATAAATCTTATAACGTTTGTATCTGTCTTGTGTGAAACTTGTATGAAAAGCATACAAGAGTGAAAACAGATATAAGATCCCTTGAAAAATTATATAATGAAACTTGTATGTTTTGTATACTTACTAAAATAATATATGAAAGTAATGAGAAATTGGCCACTTTCATGAGTAAATCATAGAAGTTTTTTCTTTTCCATATGGGTTACTTTAGCACTCAAGACACTTAAACAGAAACTCGACGATCGCCTGTTTGTCATTCGATTGCACATTGTGACCGATATCAGAAGTTTCAGTTTCAGAAAGCAGAGCTGGTGATGGTCTGTTACTTCTGCCGCACCAGGAGCTCAGCTATTTCTGTCTTTCAGCCAGCAGAGTTTCTGGTGTGGTTTAACCGGTAATTAACGGCTCCTTGAGGCAAACCCAGTCAACCGTTACAGATTTTCTGAGGTCAAGTATCAAATTGACTGCAATGTGAGAAAACCCTTTCAGAGCATATAACAGAGCTGCTTTCTTCTATGCGTTTACATGGTGTGTTTACATGTGTGCGCCCCGTAAACTTTAGAAATGTCTTCATTTCATAATTTCATTAATGAGATGTGCCGACTCGACTACACCTGCAGAGGCAATGATAGATTACTCTCCACTGGGCACGTCACAATAGTTCACCAACTTAATATGTCTAGCCTGATGGATGTGATCACATGTGCGGTCACATACAACACTTGAGCAATAATGAAAACTAAATTACATTTACCAAAATACAAAGACACCACCAACAGACAGAAAGCAGGATTTTGGTTTAGTGTCAGTTTCCTAGTACAGGATGTTCCCGTTTGCCAGGCAGTCTCCGTGCTTTGCTTTATAAGCGCTCTCTTTTTTGATCCTGGTCATGTTTTCAGATTTTGCCGCAGCTGGTCATTTGATTACAGTCTTGATTAATAGAGCATTTCGGTTGAAGTCGATATTTCTGAGTTCCTAGTTGGAATTTTCAAGTGGAACTGGGAAAGTCGGAGTCACCCCACCAAACTTTGCCTTCCATTCTGCTAGGAACCATAAGGAGGTCTGCAGTCTTAAGAAATGCTCTGTTAGGGTAATATGCGGTCTTTAAGACACAGCAGGATGTTTAGAGATTCGGATGTGCAGGGAAGGATTTTAAATGCAGAGAAGCTAATGTGAGAGAAATGTGCTCTCTCTTTCCAGTCAGGACTCTTCCTGCAGCGTTTTGGATCAACTGAAGGAGTTTCATGGACCTTTCAGAGCAACCTTATAATATTAAATTATAATAAGCTTAGAAGTAATAAATGTATGCTCTAGTTTTTTGACAGGATGAGGCTAATTTTCATTCAGATGAATGAAGGCTGCACATTTGTTTAGTGTATGCTGAATGCTCCTGGTCAGAACAGTTACTTGCAGGGTCACTAAAGAGCAACGTAATGAAATCTAAAGTCAGTGTTTGGACAGACGCCATGATTCTTTAGTACAACAACCTCAGTTTGATCTGAATTCAGAAGTAGGAAGTTAGAGGTCCCTTATAGAGGCCTCTGTGTCTTCATGTCTGAAGTTTAACTAGTTTATTTGCACCATCCAGCTTCATGCACAGATAAAGCTGGGCATCATCTGCAAAGCAGTGCAAATATATGTAATGTTTCATAATAATATTTCCCGAGGGAAGCGGCGCGTATATAAAAAAGCCTGGAAAAAAGCTCGTAACACTTCATGTTTTATAAATGTGTACGACTTCAAGAATATATTACACAACACTAGTAAATAACGAGTATGAACGATATATGTGGAATCATTTTTATAATACTTGTGTCCATGATCACTGACACTCGTGGACACAGACATCAGCAGCTACTAATTATCAGTGGTGACTGTTTGTTCCATAGCTGCGGAAACAGCTTTTACTGGGTTTCTTTAACACGGAGGAAATTCTTTAACTCCGAGGCTTCCAAGGCAAGTTCTGAAAAAAATCATCATAACAAGGAGCTCACATTAGTCCTAAGAAAAAGGAAACATTGTTTCTTAGTCAATTAAGTAAACTTAATTTTGTGCAATGTCTAAAATATAAAATGTGCTTATGTTGCAGCTGTAGCACTGTGCACAAAGCGGACACTATCGCGTGCACGATGACTTGTTTGCATCTATCTGTGCGGGTTGTAGAATTCACCCACAAGAACTGAATTAATATCTGCACCCATAAAATGAACGTATGACGTATGTCCAAAATATCATAGCAGAGTAAGAGACGCAAAGATGTCCCCATGTTTAATAGAGTGAAGGCACAGTGGCTGACCGAACCTCACGAATGCAAACCGTCTGGTTCTTATAACCCCTGTACCTAAAAGTGCTGTATACAACTTCCATCCATCCATCCATTCACTTCTGCTTCTCCTTTTCAGGGTCGCGGGGGGCGCTGGAGCCTATCCCAGCTGTCATAGGGCGAGAGGCGGGGTACACCCTGGGCAGGTCGCCAGTCTGTCACAGGGCCAACACACAGGGACAAACAACCATTCGCGCTCACTTTCATTCGCACATTCACACCTAGTGACAATTTGGATTATCCAGTTATGTATACAACTTGTCTCTGTTAATACAAGCACGTATTCCTATGATTAAATGCTTTGCATCCAAAATGCTAATGATGCATCATAGGTTAACATTTTGCCCAAGAACATTTGGCATTCTGCGCGGGATCGAACCACCAACCTTCCCATTACAGACACCTTGGTTCTAAGTGTTGACTTGCTAGTTAGCTGTTAGGAATCCATCTAACTCTGCTGGAGACTGGACAAAAAACACTTTTATTCAAGAATTATACCACTGCTTCACGTCTAACCACAGAAAACCACAGCTCTCATGTCCTCATGCAGATGGACCAACAGAATGTGATTAAAACAACTGATAAAAAAGTAGAATTACTAAAGGAAAAACCCGCATAAATTATCTGTAGAAGCTGCTGAGCAACAATGTGCCAACAGAGCAGCTCGGGTGCTCCTTGGGACTGATTTACATGGATCTGGAATGCTGGTGGACGTGTGGAATACCACTCTTCAAAAAGACATTGTTTGGTGTTGTGATGATCACTGTTGTCAGCTCTGTTTAATGGTTAAACTGTGGTCAAAGTGACGGTGATCATCCTCATCACTGTGCCCTATGAACAGGTCCTTACCATCCTGGAATAGAGCACTACCATCGGCAAATAACAGAATAATGACCAATGGAACCGAGGGGACGTGAAGTGAAGCCACACCATACTGCAAAATGTCCCTGACTCATAAAAAACCACCAGGTCCCATCAGTGTAGGGGTTTTTCTTCCCCTTTCATTTAAGTCCAAATTTAATTGAAGTGTTCTTATATAAGTTTCAGTTTACTAAATTCCAAAGCTCTCTGTAATAAACACCAATAAATATGCTGAGATCATTTGCAGGAACTCCCTTCAGTGCTTCCCTTTAGTTTAGTTAATCCTGTGTGGAATTCAAGAAAGATCTATTTAGTGGGCCTTGCCCAAATTGACCGATCAATGCATCTACTGGGTTTTTATCTGTTTGTTTGTTTTAAATCAAGGTGGACTGTAGCTATGGTGGACCTTCAAGGAGGCTGGTGCTGGAAGCCACACAGACACATAAAAGATGAACGCTGAAGTCTTTAATGAAAATGTTTTTTCTGGATGAGTCAGCTGTGCTCATGTCGACTAATAAAGCAACTAACAATTCATAGGGGGAACACTGTTACAGAACAAAATGTCCTCGTGGTCCTGGAAAAGCTGCCACTTTTGATTGTTCTGAAAGTACTGTTATGAGCAGGAGACTGAAAACAAAAGTAAAACTGTTTTGTGTAACTGAAATGAATCTCCCAGTCAGAAATCCATGCATTAAGCACTTTCTGGTTTCAGGTTCATTCTTGAAGACTCAGCATTTGCTTCCCTGCGTCACCAAAAAAAGAAACTTAATTTAATTCAGCAAAACTGAAGAACAAATCGTTCAGACTTTTGAATAGAAACATTATCTCCTTTACAGTTACTGTGGTCCACTGTGGCCAAAGTCGTTGTTTGGACCAGATTTTAAAGTTGTAATGTTATAAGTTGGAGATTTTAATATGGGACTCTATGGGGATTAATGGTTTTGGAGCCAGTCTCAAGTGGCCAATAAAGGAACTGCCTCCTGTGTTGGCTTCATTATTGAGTTCTGGAGGCTGAGGAAAAATGTTGAAGAAGGACAACTGATTATGTATGTCTGCGTATATATATGGTCAACAATTGAGCTCTAAACTCAGAGTGTTTGCTTGTGTCAGATGAGCATGCTAACAAACAGCCGTCAGGTTCAGGTTGTGACTCTAGTCTACATGCATATTTCACGTCAAATTTAGGCTTGAGAAAATCCAAAGTGTTGGACAAATGTTGCAGTGAGTGGATGAGTAAAGACTTTTATGTAGTCACAAACATTTCTGTTGTGCAGATTTTCGACTTTGTTCCAATCATTTGCTGAAAAACATACTTGAAAGGAATCATCTGATATCCAGTATGAAAAGCAGGAATGATTATTGCTGGAAATCATGAGATCATGAAATCATAAGATTCCAGTTTTTCTATTCAATAGAAAAACTGGAAAAGAAAGAAGCTTGCCAATACATTCACCTTGTGTATTTATGAAGCACCTGCACTTCATAAACGCATGGCACAACATAAAAGAGCCACCTCCATGTGACTCGGCTGTCCATCTGCATCTGACCTCAGGAAATCACATGATAGGGTGGGGCTAGGTTTCACGATGAGCTCACCCGAAACCCTGGCTGATTGTGACCCACACCCATTTTCACACCTCGGCTTGTGTCATTAGGCGGAGGATCAACAGGTGGTCCATGACCCTCTTGGGGGGACACTCCCACAGGACTTAAATCTGGGACTCTCCACCATTTGACCCTAGAACTGAAGAAGCTTCTCGGATGAAACATCTTCAAGCAACTTAAAGAAGTCCAGACGCTTTTCTTTCCAAGCTCCTAAGGCTACGTCCACACTGGCCCAGATAAATGTGAAAACGCCGTTTTCATCTGAAAACGCCTCGCGTCCACACCAGCATTTTCAGTCGTTTTCACAGAGTTGTGCGTCCACATTGAAACAGCCATAAACGCTTACGTTCCAGTCCTGCGCATGCGTGAAACGCAAGACAATTTGACCTGCCTCATTTCCGTCCGTTATTTACTTTCTAGGTCTTTGAAACGTTGCGGCAAAATGTTGAGGAAAAGCACCGAGTTTTTTAAATGGACTCACAATGAGGTGGAGTTGTTGCTGCGAGTAACACAAAAGTATAAAGTTGCAAAAGCGAGTGAGAATTAAAGAATTTGAAGAAAAGCTCTCTGGAGCATGTACAGACTGATATTAATCTTTAACAGGGCTGTCAAACAAAAGAACTGCTGTATAATGCCCTCCGCTACCTTAGTTTAATTGGTCACATGACTGCATCACATGACTAAAATGTGTCATCGTTTTCAAAAGTCTGCTTTTTTGCGTTTTCATTATAGTGTGTCTGAGGCTTTGAGCTGTGCTGTAAATAACTGAAGAAGTTCTCGATTATTCTAATGGCATTTAGAAATGACTGAGTGGACAATCCCTGCCTTAAGCACAGATTCTGACCTTTACCGGGTATTTTTAATACTAAATACAGGAAGTACCAGTAGCTTTCTGTCACACACTACATGTATGTGTGTGTGTGTGTGCGTGCGTGCGTGCTTGCGTGCGTGCGTGCGTGTGTTTTCTAGTGTTTTTCCCAGTAACAATATGATAGACGACACATTGAAACAAGATTTACTGGCAAAATGATGGCAAAACTGGTAATGAAATACAGTCTGGTTAAAACCGTAAATGTGTTTAATTTTACTGAGTGTTTAGAAGCAAATTAAAGTGTCTCAAATGTCCTTTGTCTAATTTGCAAACTAAAACAGTTAGGACCATATACAGTGTGTATGGTTGGACACAGCTTCTGGAATGTAATCCACTAGTTTCTGAAGTCCGTTTTGAAGCCTTGGGATTAGTGATTTCATCGCCATCATCTTAGTTTAAAAACACCAGATGTGCCAAAAATGGGAATGTCTGACTGTGAAGTAACATGCTAGCCGATGAGCACACCATGGATAATCCTCCATTTGAACTACAGAATGAACGAGATTTAGCATAATTAATTTTTTATTGAAAAAAATAATGAGTGACTGAGTCTATGGATACATTAGGAGATCATGACACAAAGGCATTTTCCTGTTGATTACTATCCGGTCTTTAAGTCTGACGTCATTAGCCGTTTCCAGGTCCAAACTCTGCTTTAGGTCCCAAAGTCAAACGATCACTGTGGCAAAACTGAGAGTTACAAAGTGTCTAAATTCTTTCATCTTTAATAAAATGATCAGCGTTGCTGCTTTACCAGGTGTAACAATTAAGTTTAACATCCAATTAGCAGAAGTTAGCAGGATGTTAGCTTGCTAGCTTCCACCTAAACATGATATAGCATGTTCTGACTGAGAGATTTCTGAAAAATTCAAACGTACAGCTCTGCTATCACTTCCAACATAAATGAAGGCAGGAAACTAAACAGCAGTGACGTTTGTAGGGTTACTGAAGTTGGGCTAGCTGGTATATAATGATGTGCTACGTGATCGCTAGCGACACAGCTATGTTAGCATAACATAAACAGTGAACCTGGAGGATGAACGCTAAAATTTTCCCACTCCAGCAGCAAAAGAAGATCCAAACTACGCTTCACATAAACATCGTCATGACTTTTGTACTTCAAGAACAGTTTCCCGTCTAAAAATCAGTTTTCTGCATTATTCGCTTGCTTGTTACGCACAAGACTACCGTTGTTTACAGGCTATCGGCCGCTGTTTTTTTCCTTTTACTTACTTCCGAAAAGAAAACCTAATTTCTGCCGTTCAACAGGCTTCTGAACAAATTTAAACTTTTTAAAATTATGCAAAATGCAAAAAGCTGTCTGTAACTTCAGAGGTAATGTTCATATGTCAATTAATGGTTTTCTTTCGTTTTTTGATGTACTGCAGAATATTTTTATAAAATCCCAGGCCAGGAAAATCACCTTCATGTTTTTCTGTGTTTTATCTTCAGCTACTTTGACACAAAGGCCTCTGCTGTGATGCTCACACCTTTGATAAAGACTTGCGAGGGTCAGCTTCCTTTTTATAGATACAAAAATATGTAAATGTACTGATCTGAATTATAATATTTCTGACTGTCTGAGGCAAAATTTCCCCGATTCAAATCGAACCGAATCGAATCGAACTGAATCGATTCTAGAAATCAGTGACGATACCCAGCCCTATTCAGAGGCTTAGCAGATCCTACCAACATAACGTTTTTTAAAAAGATGATCCATCAGCCAACTCTTTGTTTTATTAGTTTTCTTATCAACTGCATTATATTATGCTGTACTACCAGCTGATTAACTGACACCCACAGAAAAATAATCTGTAACCGAAGGAAAGCAGCTCATTTGGACTGTGATTTAAACCATTTCCAATATTTAGACTAAGATCAATATATGTGTCAACTTGTTTTGGATACTTATATTTTGTTTATTTAACAAATATTGTTATAGATTCAAAAAGCAAACTTTGCGTCTTCCTTGTTTTGTTTTGTTTCCAAATGTAAGTTTGATCCACACAGCTGGTTCATGTCATCCATGTTATCCACACTTTGCTATCACTTGCATGCATTTAAGGTCTGCAGGCACAGGGGTCAAGGACCGGGCAACACTCAAACTTGGACAAAGTGTATGCAACATGAAACAGAGAGTAGACGCTCGTCCTGCATGAGTTCTACCTTCAAACATGCCTCACAGTCACCGTTTTTCATGCTTTAGGCTTTTATACAGTAAACAGAAGCACAACAAAAGCCAGTTTATTGGGAAATGGCTCCTGTGTGCTTCACCAGCGCTTGACCTCCTCATGCCGTTACTATGGAAACATGCCATAAGAGACGGTGCTTGTGCCTCTCCTTGTGACTGAGTCACCATGAAAAACCTGTGCATCACGGCTAATCAGACGCAGCCAGAAGTGCTGAAGGTCAGTTAGACACTAACATGTTTGTGCTTTCCTTCTGACTTGTCAACGTCACATAAGTGCTAAAGCGTTGATTTTGCTTTCCCCAGGTTTCTACACTCCTTCGCAGTGTCACCATGACGCAGGTTAAATGTTCGTGGTAGCAGGCTGTTACCGCTCACAGGTCACTGCCACCTCTAACGTACAACAATGAGGAAGTGATACAATAATAAATAGCTCACACGTTGCCTGGGACACCTGTCACACCAGGAAGAAAGGCGCTTAATCACATTGCATGCAGCTCGGATTAACAAGGTCCGCGTCAGGTGTTGAGGAACCAGGACACCCTGATGAGGAGTGGGCTACTGGAACAAGACGGCATTGGTGGGAGACCACCTGACCTGACCATATTCTGGACAATCTTGCTTTCTGACTCTAAGAATTAAAAAACGGATGACTCAATATGGTCATTGGGAATCTGGAAGATCAGGGAACTGACTACAGAGTGGAGATGAAGGCTGTTTTTCCATAAATGTCTACACAACCACAGGTGTTTTTGCAGGGCTGCCCCCTGCTGGCCAAGTGCACAGAATGCACATTTCAGACACTTCTGCTGTGACTTCACATTTCACAGCCACACGCTCCCGTCTCTTTTATACGCTACTGCCCATGTTTGTGGCACTTTCAGCAGTTTCAGTAGTTACAGACACAAACATGGTTAACATAACAGAATAAATGCAGAGACACTACAGTGATTACGCTGATTAGATGCTAAATATTTTTTTCCTTTTCTAAAAAGCTGAGTCACACAGCTGAACTCTGCTGACTCCAGTCAAAGCTTTATTCCCAGTTGGTAGATAACTCCTCCAGAGACTTCAAAAAATATTGCTTAGTAGATGAGAATTATACCAGCTTTTTTCCAATAATAATAATAATAATGCTATTCTTAGTTAGTGTATTGTCTGTCTCTGTTAATGTTTGTTTTTAATGGAGCACTGTAACGAAAAATAATTTCCCCTAGGGATCAATAAAGTATTCTGATTCTGATTATGTATAAAAAATATAGGGATGAGAGGCTGCTACACTACTAACTAATCCTGAAACCTCTCATTAATTTTCTGTTGTTAATGCAAGATCTAGTTAACAATGTGCTTATAAGGTTCACATAAAAGTGCAACAAATCCAGTTAAAACCAATTTAACTTGGCTAAGCAGGGGTGGAGACAGAGTGAGGGGCTGATTAATGGGCCCGAAGCCCAACAATCACGAGCTGGGCCCTGATTACACCACCGACCAGTGTGTGTGGGACCCTTTAGGAAAGAGTCAGCTCCATGAGCACTCAGTATTCCTGGATTTATCGAGGTCAGTTTGGTAGCATAAGCAGAAGATGCCAACACAACAGACACAGCGTGGGCCATAAAGTCTCTAATAACAGCGTTCACTGCCGCGCTGCACAATGCCACACTGTACACTCAGATGAGGAACTGAGGGCTTTACTGCCGGAGCTCCTCACACACACAAGCAAAATATCCCATCTCTTAGCTTTTCCCACCATTTTTGTTTCCTCAAACACGACACGCAGACCTGACGTCTACTTGAACCGCGTGTTTTAGCAATCTTAAGTGAAAGCGCCCCCACAGAGCCATATTTCTGCCTCATAAATATGAAATGAGCTCAATTAGGGGGAAGCCTGATGCTTGGGCTCACTCCTCGACATGGCTCTAATTGAAATGAACAGCAGCTCGGCCTCCCCTACTGAGGCCTGCCCAGTGCCATTAGAGGTGATCTGAGGGCCTGGCTCTGTGTGTGTGTGATTAATTTCAGATGCCCACACACATCCACATCAACATTCAATCACACACTAATCCTCATTCATACCACAAACACGAGCAAGGACACTTATTGAATGAAGCAGCCAGTGCGGGTTGCACACAGACGAGCGACGCATTCATCGGCGATGCACCATCAGCACCTTCATCTTACTGATCAGCGCTTGCTCATCAACAACTTAAGCTGGCACTAGCAGACACATTTGGTGTTTGTTACTTGCACATTGTTCCCATCTAGTGGAAATGAAATACACTGCAGCGGTGTAAAATGAGAGCACACAAACGCACAAACAAACACAAGGCTCTATTTAAGCCTGTGGCGCGATCAGTGTTAACACTATCAATAATGCGCTTGCAAGAACCCAAAAGCCTGAAAGCTGCATGTTTGGTTTCCCAAGGCCAGGGGCGACCGCAGGGACACATGCGCATGCACACAAATACGTGTGTCGTGGTTATGTAACCGATAGCCACGTGTTGCCGTGGGAACAGGGGTGGAGGGGAAGCGCAGGGAGACCAGATAGAAGCGCACACAGTGGGAGAGGAAGGCTAAGAGGAGTGTCAAGTTAATGAAATGACACTGTGAGATTTCAAAAATAACATAAAGTCGGCCGCGCGTGCACAGGCCTCATGACTCGGCCAGAGGGCCGTGACGGCGATAACGAGCCTCTCGCTGCCTTCTCACACATAGAAACAAACACAAGTGGAGCACCTTATTCTGCACCAGAAAAGACTCGGCTGTGCTGATCTGATCAACCAAACGAGAACCGCTGCCCAACTCTGTACTTCCCCTGAGCTGTGTGATGACAGGACACTGTGCTTCTATCAAATATGATTTCAAGTAAAACATCAAAGGCATTAAAGGCTTCAGCCACGTTTGTTTCACCACCTGCACAGAATTCATGTGGAACAATTAAATATTGTTCCACATGGGAGCGCGCTCCTGAGGATAACATCACTGAAAGCATGATCTCAACATAGAACAGCATATGGGACTGATGCTGCGTAACATAATCTTTATTTTTACATTGTTTGCGTCCCTGTGATTGTGTGCTTCACCGTATTGGAATATGTTTTCTCTTAGGCTACGTTCACTCTGCAGGTCTTGATGCTCAATTCAGATTTTTTGATCAAATCCGATTTTTTTGTCTGCTCGTTCACACTACAAATAAAATGCGACAGCAAACGCGCTCTAGTGTGAACGCTCAAAGCGGCGCATGCGCAAAAGAAGACGTCACACACAACACGCTCAGTTTAGACCCAGAGCAAACAGTGTTGTGTGACTGATGGCCTTCATATAAAGACTTGTTTCCGACTTTACGTTTCCCAATTTCGCTTTAAGTTATAAAGTTATTGTGTTATTTACATTTGGCCTAATAATGATCCTTGTTGCTGTTTTAGAGGAGCGCTGCTTCAAAGGATAGCTGCAGATTTCTGTCAGAATCTGCAGATTATACAGAACAAATAAAATGTTCACGTTTCTCCAACGTTGTCTTCCCAGCAGTTTCACTGACATCTACACGGGATGGCCAGGAAGCGTTCACCATGTCTTCTCCGGCGCTGATAATTGGCGTCTGTCTCGTGTCAGTGACGTAAAAGACGGATTTAATGCGACGTGACCATCAAACAGCAGTCGCTTTCTGAAACATCAGATATGTATCGGATTCAGGACCACATATGAAAGTGACCCAGGTCGGATTTGTGCCGTTCACACTGTCACACCATGATCGGATATGAGTCGCACAGGGTCAAAAAAGTCGGATTCGCCTGCAGTGTGAACATAGCCTTAGAGTCAGATATCATAGTTTATGTGCTCGTTTTACATTATTTATTGATTTTCATCATTTTTAAATAATAATAAACACAAGTTGTGATGTAGTAAAAGTCGCCTCAAAAACCAAATTGGCTGACTAGATGATGGATGGGTTTATCAAACGAAGACACGTGTTTGCTTTTCCCTGTAAAAGGTTCTGCATGCATGTGTAGTAACATCCATCCCTGTGATTCTACCTCACCATGACTCAGCACAGAGGCAGCCCTGATTACTGCCCGACTCTTTTAAATGAAGAAATGATTTAAATAGAACTGGTCTGACCAGGAGGAGCAGGCTGAAAGAGCTGCAAAAGCAACAGGTCACGCCACGATCTGAACAAGCGCCAGAGAAGAAACAAAGTCACTGACATCTATCATGTTACAGAGCCATCTCCAAGGCTTTGGGATCCTAACCAATCACAAATCACATTCGCTGAGAAAATCTGGAACAATGTGTACTTCCCGGGAGTGTCTGGTCTGCCAAAATGACTTCAAGACCACATCGACAACTCATCCAGGAGGTCGCAAAAGAACCCAGAACAAGAACAACCTGCAGGGCACACTTGTCTCAGTTAATGTGCGTTCCTGGAGTTGGGAGTTCGTCTTGTAATCGGTAGGTTGCCAGTTCGAGCCCCGGCTCGGACAGTCTCGGTCGTTGTGTCCTTGGGCGAGACGCTTCACCCGTTGCCTACTGGTGGTGGTCAGAGGGCCCGGTGGCGCCAGTGTCCGGCAGCCTCGCCTCTGTCAGTGTGTAAAGTGCTTTGGGGTCCTTAGGGACTAGTAAAGCGCTGTACAAATACAGGCCATTTTACCAATGTCAGTGTTTACGATTCAACAATAGAAACAAAGTGTCGACCAAAGAGAGCACAAAGGAGTGTCCGACTCGTTACATCGGGCATCAAACCAGCACAGCGTTCCAGAAACAAAACATTCCCAAAGTCAAACACAGTAGAGGTAGTGTCATGGTCCGGGCTGCATGAACTAGTATGTTTTTCTATTTTATCTAATCTTATTCTTTTGTGTTTTTCTAAAATTTTACTGCTCTTAACTTGTTCTCTCTGCTGTGACCAAAGACATGTCCCCCGTGTGGGACTAATAAAGGTTTATCTTTATTCTGATTGCTGTCAGAAAACCCTGAAGAGAACGTCGGCCCATCAGTTCATTAACTCCATCCTGCAGACACGAGGGCGCCGACAGTCTTGTCAAATAAAAATCACATTATAATAAACATGTATATATAATACTGTGCAGCATAGTTAAGCCTGTGCAGTGAAACTGAACAACAGAATGAGTGCATCTCTGTGAGCAAGCGTCTCCTGAGTGTCAGCTTCTCTGGCACAGTGGATTCAGTTGGTGTGTGTGAAAGTGCATTGCACAAGCAAACACAGCGTGTGACGTCAAACTGGAAGTGTTTTACTTTTGGACAAAGTGATACCCAGCATGATGGAAAACAAAGCCTGTACAAGCGGTCTCCTTTCTATTGTTCCGCGTCTCGGAAAGGGCAGCAGAACTTTTTCAGGGAACTTTGTGCTCTGCTGTTACGTCAGGGACCGGCACAGGAAAAGAGGCTATAAATGGCAAGTGTTCCATGTCCATTCTCAACATGTAGGTCAGAGTAGAGCTGTTGCATGTACAATCAACGTGTAGAAGTGGAAGTGGCTGACAAGGGATGAGAGAGTGTGTGTGACAAACATCACAGTGTCAGCAGCTTCAGCAAGCCCACATCAAGAGGCTTTCTCAGAAACCAAAGCCTTCTTTGTGTGCCGTTTTTGTGAATTCACAGGAACCCGAGATCTTGTGTTATCCCCACGTAACCCTGCCGTTTTCTCTTGTGGAGTGAACTGGTATGGCCAGTCTATTTGGTTTCCAGCCACTGGGGAAACTGGTGTTCCCTCCTCACTGTACTTTACAGAGGCAGATGACAGAAAGCCTCCTAGACAACGATGTTCAAACAGGAATAAATCCAGCCGCGTCAGAAGCACCAGTTGGTTTTCCTATGACCTCACAACTGTTACTCTGACCAACCGCACTGCTTTATTATTTTCCCACAGCCTTTCTCACTAACCCCTCTGTTTCCTTGGGGATGCTTCTCACTTTAGCAGGCTTGCAGAGAGAGTCAGCGGCGGAGGAGGTGACAGCACGCTAGGCGACAAACTGACAATAGAGTTTTGTCGGTTTGGCTTCTGTGGCATTAGGGACCGGGTCAGACTTCCTGGGTCTCCTGTGGCCCGACATGAGAGCTGGACACTCACCCTAAGCTCAGAGAAATCCCTGTGCTCTGCTGACCTTCAGCACTAGTTAAAGTGGTTACGGAGAAGGTCAGTGTGGTTTCCAGGCCGACAGAAATGAGCACTTCCCCTTTTCAGCAGTGCGGTTTTGGGTGTCATGCACAGACGTCAAGCAGCATGGGATACATGACGCATGCTGAGTGCTCGCTCTCTCTCTCTCGGTGAGTGTCTCTCTTCCCATCTGTGGCTTGAACAAGACACTGGAGGATGGCTAACATAGCAGTGTTGGTTCATGTGACACTCCCCTGTGCCTTTGGCCTACTTTGCAGAGCAGTAGCACTCGCTAGCTCACAGAAACTCTCCTGCTTCAGTAACATTTCCAAGTACAGCCTCACCATGTGACAAAATTCTCGAATGCCTCTTGTATCCTTTCACATATCGAATCAAAACCATCAAGGGACTCATCAAACCCTCCTGTCCTTTACTATTTATACTTTGTGGTCATTTGTTTCACTCCTAAAACTGGGAACTGAAATCAATATAAAGTTTCAGAGTGTAGACTGTATATAAAAGACAGACAACTGTCGCCATGTTGTTTTCCTGAGATCGGCTTTCAACTGCTTCCTTATTTCCCAGTGGATTGCTACAGCTGATCCATGTTTATACTAGATGCCCTTACCGAGCCCACCCTCCCATTAGGAGGCAGTAGGCGGCCAGTTTGTGACTCCTCCCAGGCTTGAACCAAGAATTTTTTGCATGAAAGCATTGATAACCACACAGTGCAGTCACTCGTCACGTCTCTGCTAATTAGTGCTGAACAACGACTAATAAAATTCGAGATTTCACTCAACAAAACTGAGATTGGCTGTGCCGAACAGAACGATGTGTTAGTTAGATGATTAGAATAAATGCTTAACAGTACAAACAGAGAGGAGAGGTCCAGCTCAGTGTCCATACGTCTGTCAGTCAAAACAGCAGATTATTCTTATGACAATGGAAAGTATCCATAGAGACCAAAAACACTTCTTGTGCTAGTCTTTAAATATGCTTTTTAATGTTGTGTGAGTTGGTCATTTTAACATGGGACTCTGTGGGGCGTCATTCACTCTTGGAGCTAGCTTCAAGTGGCCGTTAGAGGAACTGCAGTTCCTGAAACCCCAGTGCTAGCTATTGTTTTCATCCTCGTACGGTTCATATTACTCCTATCACTTTGTGGGGGCGGGGTCACCAACAAAACCATCCATTAGGATTTAGGTGTGGATTCTTCTTCTTCTTTATGTGTCACTCTGTACTACTGTCATCGCTTAGCAGCAAAGCTCTGTCTGCTGTGTCCTGCGATCTGAAGGCTTATCCAGGAACAGCGCAAGCAGAAATGGTGTGAGTTGTATGCATGTGGCTGAAGTGGAAAGGTGGAAAGACTTGTGAAAGGAAACAGAAGCACAGAGTTTGTGGACTCTTCCGGCTGAAGCCCATCTATGACCCAGACCATCACTCTCCCTCTTTACGTTCCTGTGTTTATATCTCACCTCCGCCACACATTTCCTTTCCCTGTGTTGTGTCATTGCGCCGACCAGCAGACATATGGGCAGTGGGCTGTTACCCACACGATGTTACATCTTTGTTAAAGGCAGACCTGATGTTCCCACAGTAAAGAGGCTCTGCCAAACGAGAGGAAGTAGAAGAAATTCACTTAAATAAGACTTTTGTCTTTTAATAGGGGGGCGATTGTGGCTCAAGAGTTGGGAGTTCGACTTGTAATCGGAAGGTTGCCGGTTCGAGCCCCGGCTTGGACAGCCTTGGTCGTTGTGTCCTTGGGCAAGACACTTCACCCGTTGCCTACTGGTGGTAGTCAGAGGGCCCGGTGGCGCCAGTGTCCGGCAGCCTCGCCTCTGTCAGTGCGCCCCAGGGTGGCTGTGGCTACAATGTAGCTGCCATCACCAGTGTGTGAATGTGTGTGTGAATGGGTGGATGACTGGATATGTAAAGCGCTTTGGGGTCCTTAGGGACTAGTAAAGCTATACAAATACAGGCCATTTACCATTTACCATAATACAAATCTTTTATTTGCGTCTGTGTCTTACCTCTCTGATCCTCCCTAATAAAGCTGTGGGCAGTTTTCTCCTCCATTACCCGAGCCCTGCTGAGGCTTCGTTTCACGTCCTCCCCAGGCCGGTTGTATGCCAAGCAGCTTGGTGCCAGGCCAGACTCTCGCTGCCAATTCAGCCTCCATCCTGCAGACTGCTCAACAATGCAATGCGCCACTCACCTCTGACCAGACCACCTCCCAGTTCAATCACAATGCATATCCCACGGCAGTCATAAGTGAAATAAGAAGCGATTGTAAATTGGCCGTGGGTGTGAACGTGGCTGCGAATGATTGTCTCTCTGTGCGGCAGACTGGTGTTAAACAAGTGTGCAGCTGCTGCGCAGCATCTTGGGTCCAGCTCCAAATGCAAACCCATGTCATGGAAATGCAGTGCAGTACCGTGAAGTTTCAAGCTTCAAGGATAAAGCCTTTACATTTCTGATGGTACAACCCCAAACTGTGAAAAGCTGGGAGAGCCTACATTTGTAGATGGCTCAAAATGATTAGCTCACCAAATGATTTCCTTCTACTTCCTCAGAGCTTCTTTGCTGCATGTACCGAGGAGCCAGAGATCAGTGTCATTGTAGCGCAACAATCTGCAGTTCTCAGTTTGAACTATGCCGATTTCCAACCACAGAGGTTTCTTCAGATTTCCAAATTTTTAGAATTGTAGCTTTACAGCAGGACAAGTTGTTAATAGAGGAAATCAAGTGTTTCTCAAACATCTGCTCAGCACATTCAGCCACACTGGATATGAACTCTCTGGACTAATAATTAAAGGAGCTGACCTGCAGTCATAAACCAGGCTCCACAGAGGATAGACCCGGTTCTCTTTGCCAGTGTTGGACTATAATGTGTTACTTAAAGTAAAATCACAGAACGCCACTTAATAAGCATGCTCGTGCTCCTCGTGGGATGAACGCTGTTAATTTGCTATTAAATGTATGTCAGCATCTGATATAAGAGACATGTATTTACAGGCACAGCTGTGCAGACTACAGGAGGAAGAAAAGAGGAAGAACCCAGCTGATGGTGATGACCCAGTTACCTCTGCTGTCACGCCGCTCACACAAGTGGAGATTTGGTGATTGAAGTACAACCTTCGTGTTTGTCTGACTATAATGAATGCTGCAGTCTCTTGGGAACACGATCGGTGATTTACAGTACGATATGAAGAAT
The DNA here is from genome assembly GCF_057382275.1 of Copadichromis virginalis. Classification (NCBI taxonomy): domain Eukaryota; kingdom Metazoa; phylum Chordata; class Actinopteri; order Cichliformes; family Cichlidae; genus Copadichromis; species Copadichromis virginalis. Next base: position 1,589,233 of record NC_140634.1, read on the forward strand.
CCACAGAAGGACCCAGATTCGATAATACTGCTGTCAGTCAGGGAAGGTCAGCACAGCCTAAACTCATTGCAGAGTAACCTGATTTTGCTTATTCCTTTGCCACGTCTCTCGTTGTGTTAGATGGCTCGTTGGGCCTGAGATACATCTGAGAACCCATCTTCCCATGTCCATTTCCCATCCCTTAGGAAGACCTCCGTTTGCTGAGGAAATATTTGAGGAGTGTCCATTACTGAAGCTGTTATGAAAGTCATTTAACCGACAAGTACGTTGCAGTCAGCTCGAGTCTGGGAGGGCGGCTGGCCAGCGAGATGATGAGGTCACTTTGAACAGCGACTAAGGAGGTTGGCTCCGAGCTGGAACGAGCACAGCTCTGGACAAACAAAAGCCTGTGCCACTACTTTTGTAGTGAGCTGAGCGTAAACACATTTCATAATCAAATGCGCACTCGCCCAGCCCACATGGACACTGGCTCATTTTTACTGCATGTTTGCATTTGTTTACGATGGATCCAGCCACAGTGCAGGCCAGCGAGCACGCAGTAACCAAGAAAGCGATCGCTCGTTAGCTTCTTTGTTCCTGTCTCACCTTTTTATCTGTCTGTGGTTTTCCTGCTCCCCGTGCTCTCACTCCTTTCTCTCCCACTCTGCAGCAGCATAATGTCTGCCGCTCTCACCCCTCCGCTGCCGCCCGCGTCACTTCCCTTTCTGATCGGCTGTCATGTAAACACAAGCATGCCCCTGCTCAAAGGCATGCTCTTACATAAAGGCTCAAACACACACGCACACATCACTGAGTCACATGGGAGCTGCTAATTATGACCACATAAAGCCAGCGGAAACACAACTTTTACAGCTGGCTGTGTGAGCTGCTCTCACACTGTAGCTCGTTGTTCACAGGAAAAAAAACATACACCGTTTACTTCAGATCACAACAAAGGGAAAAAACATTTCTCAGATTAGCCTCTGATGCTGGGGATCCAAGTAGCACAGACTGCTGTGTGGCAGCAAAGAGACTCAGTGGACGGTGCAGTTGAACAAATCGGCTTCTGCGCTGACCATTTACACAAGCTAGCAGAAGAAAGGATGAAAACAATGTATTCAAATGAAACAGAGCTATTTGTTGAGACAAGGCGAGCACAAACATCTGACAGACGTCAGGCACAGTCTGTGACGCAGATTGGAAAGTCTGTCTTCAGTCAGCACGTGTATGCACCCACAAAAACAGTCACAGATAAACAGGAACCCACAGTAACAGGGAGGCCATGCTATCGCCGCTGAACACCACTGACACACTCCAGCCATTTCCAGCATGCGGCTAATCCCAGTTCAAATTCACTTTGCCAAGTAATGCTCTCGAGGACGGAAATAACAGCTTAGAGCTGCGAAAGTTTGCTTCAAAAGGATGATGGATTTGTTCTCGTGTTCTAATAAGGCCAAACACAGCAGGATTAATGCGGTTAATGGTTAATGCTGTGGGATTATTGCAAATTTCATTACTATACAACTACTGGAGGACAGCAGAGGTCACGTTTTACAATGCTTATACTTGTCAGGGCGCAGATGCTGTTTATCGGGAAGCCGACCATTCCTCCAGTCAAACAAACAGAATTTGGTTGGTTTCATTTGAACTTGAAAGAAATGATGCAGTGGCAGATGCACGAATCAGAGCTGATGCAGTCCCGTAAGTTTGTACTGGAGCAGGACCTGCGCTACCAAATTATTAGTGAACTTGATGTAATTTGAACAGAGGAAACATGATGTCAGAGCTTTGTTATTGGTTGGCTGTGCACTACAGAATCACTGTGTTACTGTTATGTAATGTCTGCCCTGGATTGCAAAGCTCAGGCCACATACTCCACAGTACAACACTGTGATACAAACGTTAATGACAGGTGTAAGCGGGGAATCCTGTCACAGCCTTAAAGGTTTGCTTTGTGAAAGTGGCTCGTTGCAAGTGAAATTGATTGTTCGCCGACCTCTAGCAATGCATCGTAACAGCATACTGCACCCATCCTCCAGCGGACGTGATAATTGTGACAGGAACAAAGAAGGAAATCAAATAATGTCTTACGAAGCCACAGAAACAGCAGACGGACGATGGATGGACAGAACGCTGGACTTTAACACAGCACACTTTAGCTCACTTCTTTGAAGCACAACCAAGTTTATCTTATTGGACTTTTTTTAACAAAATAAATTATTAGGCTAGCGCTGTCACATCATAAAGAAAGAGTTTTCCTTATCTCCTCTGGGTTGTACTGAAGCATGTTGTTATAATTACTGCAGTCAGTGTTTGAAAAGTTAAAAACTCTTTTGCACTCATTCTGTTTTTTACATTCTTGAATTAAACACCATCTGTAACTTGTTTCATTCTTTTTCACTATAAACAAAGAGAAACAGTGGACACACAGGCAGCGTTGCCAACCTGACTTTTTGTTCCAGCCACACTGTCCACAACTTCAAATACAGACTGCTGGTGTTATCAGTCTTTAGTTTCCTGCCAGTCGACTAATTTGTTCATTTCCTAATAAAAATATTTCAGCTCTTCTTCGGTGCTACAGTAACAAATAGTTTTAATAACTTGCTACTTCTTCTGTATCATTATTATATCAAACGAGTAAGAAATGGAAGAATCTGATTATTTTAGACACTACAGTCTGGAATAAGTCGTGATATTATAAAGAGTTTACATACGTCTTTAGGGGTTTTCTTGTCTGCTCTGCTGATCGGATCTGGACAGCCTTTTGTATCAGCTGCTTCTTGGAACACTTGGAGAGCGACTCCGGAAGAGCCTCTCGCATTAAAATATTGAAGTACTTCCCCTTTCTGGGTGAGACGGCGGCCAAAATAGGACGCTCTTTGAACTGTGTGTGTCATATACACAATGATGTGACTGCCCAGTTATGAATCAGCAAAACGCTGGATGGTGTGTGTGTCTGAGGGAGAGGGAATGTGTGTGTGTTTGCGCAATAACCAGAGCAGCAGGCAGGTGTTTTCTTGTTTTCCTCACCAGTCAGTATTGACACAATGAAGCGCTGACGGCACCTCGCAGGCATCCCGCAGGGAAATTGGGTGGCTTTATTAAACACATAGGACCGCTGCTTTAAAGCGACGCTCTCGTAAATGAGCACCAGAGCCAGAAAACCAGCACAGCCAGTTTAACACTCGGAGTTTACAGAATGTCATCCTTTTGGGCACATCTCAATGTTAAGTTGGAGAACTGTCAAACACTGCGAGCCCTCATTAAACGGTGAAACATACAAATAATCCATCTCGCTGTAAAAGCCGCACAAAATCACCACTGACAACTTCACTTGCTCTTGGCACCTCGACTCAGAGCTTCGGGTTCGCCACAGAGGCGCGGGATGTTTCCAGTCCAACATGCTCAACGTGAAAACGCGTTCTCAAAGCACCGGAGTCGAACCCTTATGCCCACTTGTTTACTTCAACTTCAATTTCTATGTGCGCAACACCACCTGGAATGCGGACACTGGCAAACACGCACATGTGATCAAGACTCCCCTGCAGGGTGATTGCGCTTTCTTCAACAAACGCACTATTCCAAAAGCCCAGAGATGCGGGTCCTCACTAGGGTACAGCAGGCTGGCTACCAGGCACAACTCAAGCGCGAAAACGCACCTGCGGCAGCAACCCGGAGCCGATCCCCACACCAGCCGAGCTATTAGAAATAAGTTCACTCACACCGAAGGGCGCTCCTCCTTTGCTCCGGGACTGTGCGAAATACGCGCACAGGCGACATTTTCCTCCTCTTTTAAAGTGCGCGTCACAGCTGGCAGGTGCAACGGCGAACACAGAGGTCCCGTCCGATGAGGCGCAGTCTGTCCGGCTCGGCCCAGCCCGGTCGAGATCGGCAGCGTTCGGTTGGGCTCGGCCCCCTGGCCCTCTACACTGTCGGCAGATGACTGCGTACATTTCTGCTCCCTTCTGCTTTAGCAAAGAGCCCAGCGCACTCACTCTGTTCCTGCCTTTTCATTATATCATGTCCATGTGACACGCTCAGGCCTCAGTCGATGGAAACTTAAAGGGACCTCCCACGTGATGGCGCGCTCACGACAGCGAGCGCGTCCAGGAGAATTAAGAAATAAGATGCAAGGCAGCAGGAACCAGACCCGCTCGGGCTGGTTGATAACTTGTTTGGGGGGGTTTGTCTGTTTTTTATCTGGAAGATTTTGCCGCTGGCTCTAATGGTCATTGTAGTAATGTCGGTCATCTCTAGTAACAGTAATGATGATGAAGATAAGTTGATGCTGCTGCTGATGAAGACTATGATGAAAATAGAGCGTGGTGTTTTATTGTAACGACAATGACAACTGCTATAGTCAGACAACCATTTGTGGTTATGATGATGATGATTATGACAGTGAGCCTGTAAAAGTTGTGATGATGATGATAAAGAAAACCTGATGGCAGCGATGAAGATAACTACATTTGGCTGGTGAAGATAACGATGATGGTCGTGGTGATGAATGTGAGAATGATGATGATGATGATGGAGATAATCCTCACTGGTTATAATAAAGATGATGATGATAAATAAAATGATTATCATGATAGTAAAGAGAATCCTTATTAGACGTGACAATGATGATGAAGGTAACCTTTGTTATTCTTAATGAACAGGCTGATGCTCTTTGTTAGCTTTTTTTTCCACCAATGAGCTCATGGCCTGTATGACATCATCACAGGGTGACTAACGTTGTGGGGAAAACACCTGATCTCATATCAGAGGCAGATTACCGAAACTGGATGTAAAGCTGTGTGTCTAGGACAGTGGACAGAGGGACACTTTGTGTGAATCTTGCTCTATTTACACTGACTTTACATTTAGATTATTTTACATTACATTTGCATTTTGTTTATTTTTATATCCTCTGTGAATGTGTTAGCATGGCTGAATACAGGGGTTTAAATCCCTCATTAACACATCTGACTGAAAAAGCTAATGTTGTGAATTTAAACAAGGATGTTTTTGGAAGCTGAGGCCAGCAGCACGGTAGTCAGAAGACTTAAAAGTCGTGGACTTTAGAGCTGATCTGAAAAATACTTTTAGTTTTACCACAGATCAGACTGCCATGTCAAATGTAAAGGGTCCCCCCACGGTGACCATCACCCCACTCTACCACTGAGGACCAAGAGACAAAAAAAATCGTTTCTTCCTTGTTAATTACAGCTGAACAGCAGCCGTGCCCAGAACGGTTGGAACGACATTAAAGCTTAAAAAAACTGAAGTTATTCAATAAAGTTATATTTAAAAACAAAATGAACTTTCAGTTTCACATTAAGCGATGCACCTCATCCACCTGGGTAGCTAGTCAGCGCCAGCTCTAAAGGCTCTAAACCAATGTTCCATAAACTGGTGGATGACTTCACTGTGGCCACAGCCATCCTTTATATACATGGTAAATGGCCTGTATTTATATAGCGCTTTTCTAGTCCTTAAGGACCCCAAAGCGCTTTACATATCAGTCATCCACCTATTCACACACACATTCACACACTGGTGATGGCAGCTACAATGTAGCCACAGCCACCCTGGGGCGCACTGACAGAGGCGAGGCTGCCGGACACTGGCGCCACCGGACCCTCTGACCACCACCAGTAGGCAACGGGTGAAGTGTCTTGCCCAAGGACACAACGACCAAGACTGTCCAAGCCGGGGCTCGAACCGGCAACCTTCCGATTACAAGGCGAACTCCCAACTCTTGAGCCATGATCGCCCCCTATGTTGCTTCTTGCCAAGGCAGCAGGGAACACTCTAACAAAGCCTGTGTACAACAAAGACATTTACTCACTGGCGGCTTCACGCAGCGAGGCATTAACACTTCCTTAAGGATTTCTATATTTCACTGAAGAGTTGTTGGAAAGCAAAGGCCGAGGAACCGCAGGATAATGAATACTGGATGCGAAACAAACCTCGAGACAGTGCTAATGTTTCTCTTTGTCTGCTTAATGTTGGCTGTAACACATTATGGGCCATCACTTTATATGGTTATTCCACAGTGGTAAACCACGTCTCACTTGTGTCCCCAGTTTACATCCACGCACAGGAAACTTGACGAGCGTCCTTTTCCATTTCTAGTAAGTGGAAGTAAGGGTTTGCCAAGAGCTGGAAGTGTGCTTAAAAGACACACTGTTATCACTCTGCACACCATCATCAAGCCTGGATGGAGTCCACTCGTGGACGAGTCATCAAAAACTAACACTTTTGCTGAGATATGAGAAAAATATTCCAAAGACAGACTGGGCCATGTCGGGTAGCCGTGGGCTGCCGTTTCTCATTTAGTACATCTTTATGTCTTTAAAGCATGTTTTTGCAGAGATTGATTTAATTAAATTGCTATAGAAACCAATAATGTAGTACTCACTGCCTTACACTGACTTGAAGAAAACACCTGAAACAAGACAAAAACTGTTGTTAGCTCTATTATCTCGTGTTCGCTGTTCAGCTTTGGTGCGCGTGTTGTCTTTGCCCTCTGTAATGTTGGACTCTGGATAGCTGTCAGTGGATGGGTGAATACTAAGGACAACAATGAGAGCCTAGAACTTCATCCGCGTATCAGATGTGATGCTCCGTGGTGTTGTTGAATATTGGACTAAATTATAAACACAGGTTGATAAAGGTATCGTGTATCGCAGCTGCCACAAGGTTAGCGAGTACAGTAGATTAGGCTCAGTACATACGGCTCTTTGAAGTCTATGTGTGATGTGTGATGGAGGGACTTGGTGGCAGTCGGGACCGTGTGAAAATACCAGAAGTCTGAGGGTCTCTGACGCTCACAGACCCCCTGTGGTTTGAATTAGAGTGGATTACAACTCTCAGCAACAAAAGACACCTCTCGGCTCCCCCTCTGTGCTCGTCTGAACGAGTGACACAGCCCGCAAAACGTGGATGCTTTTATGCAGCAAAGCCACAGTGCGAGTCTAGCAGGACGTCCATCGCCGTGCGCACACTGCTAACTTTAAACTATCAGGCCGAAACTCACAATCGTTGGTTCGTTTATTTTAAGTAACCAATCTAGAAAAGATGAAGCATGAAAGATGCTGCCACATGCAATCAGCTGTTGAAGCAAAGCTTTTCATTGCCAATTTTCACTTTTATGAACTCAATTAAAACGTTTGATTTCAAATACATCATATAACTGTTACGGTCCTGGGTCAGTGACTCAGTGTTTTGTTTTTTATTTTCATCATCATCATCATTATTATCATTATTAATATTGATCTTGCTCCCCGGTCGTGTCCCTCTGTGTTCCCTTTGTTCAGATCAAGTCTGCGTCTCTCTGTTATTCTTCCTGTCTCATGTCGGTGTGTATAGTTTTGCTTTCCCTTGTCTTATGTGTGATTCCTCCCAGCTGTGCTCTGCTCCGGTGTCCCATTCCCTGCTTATCCCTCAGAGTATTTTAGCCCTGTGTTTCGTCCTCGCTCCACGCTGTGTGCTTCTCCTTCCATGCGTCCCTGAGATTGCTGTCCGTAGTTTCCAGGTTTCCCGTTGTCTTTGTTATTAGTTTCTAGTTTTGGTTTTGTAAAATGATGCTACTGCGATGAAGCAGCCTCTTTTAGTTTATTCCTCTGAGTGTTTTGCATCCTGCCTGTCACACAGCCGTATCGAGACAATAACATCATCGCAACAATTTGTATTGATTGTTTTAGTCACCATTTAACTGTTGCTCTGGAAATGAGCTTCGATTTCTTTTTAAGAACAAAATAGATTGAAAAAATTTGAATTGCATGATAGGAAGTGCATGCTGCAACAACTGAATATCAACTCAAACTAATATGGACAATAAAACAACGTGTGAAGTGAATGGGGAACAAAGGGGGACGAGGATACAGCTGACTGATATATGCAGGGTTGGTTAATCCACAAAAGGGTTAGCTAGGCTGCCAGAGGCGAGAGCACTCACTGCACCAACTGTTTGCTACAAAACCATGTGCCGAATGAGGCCCATATGAATGCTACAGCTTTCCTTCTAAATAGGCAGGAACTGGAACAGGTCAGCAACTGGTTTGAAGGTCACTGGTTCAATCCCCGACATTCTCCAGCCCATGTCTTGAAAGTGCCCTTGGCAAGATGCTGACATTATCCCCGGTGGAGTGTTCCAGTGTTTGTGTAACTGTTAGAAAAGCTTCTGTGTCCATGGATGAATGTGGCTCGTAGTGCAAAGTGCTGTTCGATGTTCAGCGAGAGCAGAAAAGCACTCCATATGTACAGTCCCATGCACCGCGTTATCCCCTGACAGTCACTGTCAGGCCTGAGACTTTGCTTTAAAAAAATCTTCGATAGCAACAAATTATTCTGGCACAACTTCACCTACTTCCAAGGTGCATGGAGACAAACATCGGATGACGTGAAGGCTCCAGGATACTTAATCTTAGGGAGAAATCAACACACATGGGTGTATGTCCTTTGTTGCTGAGATTTATTGATAAAAACAGTACAAAAAACCAACCATTTGTACACATATTTACAAATGGCCTGCTGAGTGGTGCACGGAGCATGTTCATTGGTTCATGGACCTCCCTGAACTAATGGCATTTATTGCAATTGTCATCTTGCGGGGGGTTAACAGGGTTCCATCTCTAAATGACTGCTGGTCAGCAAACCTGGGAAACCCACAGATCATTGGAACTATGGCACAAAACCGCTTCCAAAACATCATGCAACACCTACGCTTTGATGACAAGTTCACCCGCTGTGATCGAGCAAAGACTGATAAGTTCGCTGCAATTTCCAGTGTGTGGGGATCATTGGTCACCAACTGCATCACGTGCTACAACCCTGGTCTACATATCACCGTTGATGAACAGCTTTTCCCATCAAAGACTCAGTGCTGTTTCCTGCAGTATATTGCAAGTAAACCTGACAAGTTTGGGATCAAGTTTTGGGTGGCTTGCGACCTAAAATCCAAGTACATTTGCAATGTCTTCCCATATCTTGGCAAGGACCCCAATCGTCCCAGTGAGGAGAGACTGTCTGAAAATGTAGTAATGAGGCTGATGGAACCATTCCTAGACAAGGGCAGAAATGTTACCACGGACAATTTTTTCACATCACTTTCACTTGCGCAAAAACTTCTTAGACGGAAAACCACCATCCTCGGCACAGTCAGCAAGATTCGCAGGGAAATTCCTCAATCCACTCAAACCCCCACTACCCTCCCTCCAGAATTCCCAGGTAACAACCTAATATACATATGAATGACTAGCCAATTTAGCTTCCACTTGGCTGAAGCTAAAGCTTAGCTAAAAGCCTACCAGCCATTTGGCTGCTCTCCGGGTTTTAAAGGTAGAAAGGTAGAAGCCTGGGGGTGCTACTGTTAAAGCAAGAGAAAACGGCTTTATCAGGTGACCAGCGCTTTCCAGCCCAAACTATTCATAGATCTATTAGTTGGTACAGAGCGAGTATTATGATGGTATCACTTTGATCTCAGAGACTATTTTCTACATTTTTACAAAGTGTTGCTCTCAGGTCGGCACAGATATCTGTTAAAAACAAGCATCCGGTTACAGAACTTGGCTGCCATGTGACCTTTTTGAGTGTCTTCAGTCAACTGACAGTAAAATGTCCAGTTGCAGCAGAGCAGCTTGTGGTGATCCAACATAACCAGTCAAGAAAACCAGTGTTTGACGTTATGGCAGCTGTGACCAGTTGTATGTTAATTCGTGGAGGTAATTTATAGCGTTTAGCTCAAAGCAAGACGCACAACCAACTACATACTGGCTTAATGTCAAGATGAAAAAATGTCGAGTCATCTTCTTTCAAAGTGTATGCTGCAAATTAGGAGGCTGAGTAGCTTTGTCTAACCGGAATAAAGCGCATTAGTCACCAGATGACTCACCCACTCTAAGCTAGAATGACTTCACATATAGTAAAACACTACGCTGTTTGAAAAGGGACACTGCTGTCTTTGTCTCAAAAAGGAAACACTGCAGTCAACTGTATGATACTATATGATCGGCTGATTATTTCTGTGGGAGTCTTTATTCTATTTATATGTATGCATTAATTTCGAAACCCCTACTTATGGATCAGGTTTAAAGAGTTTTGGTTAACTCGACTTCCAGTAGCTGTGTGTGTGTAGCTGTGTAGTAATTAGGGATGATGTACATATTTAGGAACGGGGCTGTAGAAGATCATCTTTGGCCTGTGGCCACATTAATGTGATGGAGGTATTGTTATTATTTTATTATCATTCGCTTTTTATGTTTTATCGATTGAAATTAACATGTTTCAGCTGGAATGATATTCGGAAAAAATGATAATTTAAAAAAATACGAGTTTTGTTACGATGAATATGAAGAGCTGACGTGATAACTGTATCGTGCAGTGTGTTCATGCTACCGAGGAGGCTTCGTAAACAACACAAATATGTGTACTGTCTCTTTAAGAGCTGTCAATATTCGCTCCTTGCTAACCTCTCGCTGTCTGTTATTTTCTGCAACAAGATGGCTGTCGCTCCCGAGAGCAGAGTCCTCACTTTCAGCGTTTTTAAATGGAGCTCTTACTCGTCTACATATTTACCTGAGTGAGTATCTTTCCCATCCTCTGGCCCAGCGTATGCATTAGGTTTTGCGGTGGAAGGTGGTCTTTTGTCATCTCGGCGCACTTGTGTTTCTTCCACCCTGCGCGACTGGCCTAGCTTGTCTGCGAGCAAGCTAGCGCTAGCTACCGTGTGGGGCGTTTGGTTTCGGATATTTAGCCGCCCGATAATGATAATGTTGTTTTTCCGCTAAACGTTTGTTGGAAGCAATAGCTTACGATGTACTTTCTGTGTGATGAAATGACGCTCAGTAATTTCTGTGAAATGTGTGGGCAACTAAGGGACAGTTTCCTACTTCAGTGTAGGATATCAATTGGAGCGTTATCTCAAAACGTAAACAAAGCAACTGAATGGTGTATTCTTCTCTTACAGTTATATTATTCTAGAGTGACAACCCCGAAAACTTGGCATTGGAACACGCCCAGATTATTCTTTGTTACTTCCGTTGTCACAGCTGTATAATATTTTACGCTTTGATTACGTAGTGTACACTTCGGTATCTTAATACGTGAAAAACGAACGTCCACGTTAGCTAACTGGACTCCAGAGCTGAAGTAGGCAACTAGCTGTTGTTATCTAACCATAGAGCTTTGCTTTAGCAGCTATGCTAATGAGCTTGGTTATAGGCTACCTGAAACTGTTGCAACGAAAGGAAAACTTACTTGTCGCTCACGCCAGCACCCATGTTTTAATCTAATATAAACGAAGTCACCCATAGTTCCGCGGCTTTCGCCTGTTGCTGGTTCAGCACTCAGCAAACAGTTCAGCAGTAGCTGACTTAATGCTAGTTGGCTAACAACAACAGTTACCTAAATGAGCTTTCTAACAGAATGTAGCGTGACTACAAGAAAGTAGTTTTGTTATGTGATAAATCTACTGTCATAAGCTTCCAGGACACACAGACCTGTATTCGGCTCAACCTTGCACTGCTGTCTTTCCGCGTTTTCTGCTCACTTGGTGGGATGGTATTCCACAGTGGGTAAATACTTGTCTCTTTATTTTGTTTAGGAATATCTTGGTGGATAAACCTAACGATCAGTCCTCCAGGTGGTCTTCTGAGAGCAACTATCCTCCACAGGTAGGTTCATTTCTGATGAGCTTTAATTTTGTTGACCTGGAACAGCAGTTGTCTATGAAAGTCGTGATTTGTGTAGGTTCATAGCGTCACAGTTCATAGGTAATTGGCTTGGCTAATTAATTAACATTAATATTTTAGAGAGGGTGCATCTTGTGAAGGTGCATAAACAGGAAACTGCAGTCTGCACAGAGAGGCCAATGGGATTGAGAAACCCTTTGCTTTACTGGGAATGCTCTTTGGGAAATTTTGACATTTTAAGATGGGGCATTTGAAAACATGTCAATCACACTTCTGCGTCACGTCTGTGTTATTACTGATACAATAACCAGTACTCCATTTTCTGTAACCTTCTCACCAAAAAAGTAAGTTTGTTTGTTTTAAACAGGTAACACTTGTGGGAATTCTTCCTTTGCATTTAACTTGATGGGTTTTCATCAACTTCTGTAACTCCACTTGAACACTTACATTCTTTGGCTCGACCTTGCTCCAGCTGTTGCTGGTAGACCATCATTCATCATGTCTGGTGCTTTTCCTCTTTATTGTTATAATAATAATAATAATAATAATAATAATAATAATAATAATAATAATAATGATGATGGATTGGATTTATATAGCGCTTTTCAAGGCACCCAAAGCGCTTTACAATTCCATTATACATTCACTCTGTTAGACTTATTTTTCTTGCAGGTGTGAATTCTCAACAGTTTATGCCGTTTGTGTTTTACAGTTTAATAAAAATGAATCCAATGTTATTCAGTAGAACTATTAATGTTTATTTACACAGTGTTGTTTTCTAACTGAATGGTAAAGTCATGTGAAAAGCATACCTATGCTTTCAGTTGTTTGGGGGGGTTGGCCTCGCTTACAGTGTCTTGCTGGGCTTGTTTATATTTGAGTGCTCAGTACATGGAATATCTCAAGGCTGACCTTGATCTGCCTGAATGTAACATGGTTTTAAGTCAGGTCTCAGTTACTCAAGTTGATGTAAGAGTAGTGAGTGGATTAAAAGCTTCTCAGCAAGTGTGAATGTGCCTAAATGTGATATTAAAAAAAAGTCAGTTATACACAAACTAACTGAAATAATAATTCAAAGGGTTGGACAAAGATAAGAAACATTAAGTGAATGTTTGTAATTCATAGTAAGGAGGTGAGATGCAGCTCTGTCATCAGTTTTTACTTTAGGTCCAACAAATGTATCAATGTTAACAAAAAGGACGTTTATTTTGTCGATTACAAATAAGATGATAATAAAAAAGTGAATAGGAATTGTCTTGATATAAGAAAAACCTAAAAAAAAACCCAAATAGTAAAGTTTTAATACCAGATGAGACAAATATGACATTTTTGGCAAAAACGATTCTATGTTTGGGCAGAATGAATGCCAGTATCTAAATTTCGCATGTGAAGCATCATGGTCTGGGTCTATTTTAACTAGGGCTGTGCACTATGACCAAGATCTCATATCCCGATAGAAGACATTTATCGCCCCGACAACGGTATATGTATCACAAAATTTCACATTTTCTGTAAATTCTGTGGATCTCAGGCAGCTCGACTTGTGTAAAGTGTTTTCAGCTGGGCGTCGTGTAGCTGGAGTCGAGTGTTTTGACTGTAACGGCCGCCATTTTCTTTGTATTTACTACCTTTGAGTCTGAGGTTTATTTTGAGCACCTGACGGCTCTTTGTTGCTTCTCATCCGTAAACTCCCTCACATGATTCTTGCGTAGGTGTATGAAAAGGTTTGTCGTGTTTGAGTCTGAGGTAGGGCTGTTTGATATAACGATATATATATCGGGATATGAGATTTTGGTCATATCGCACAGCCCTAGTCTGAGTTGGGGTTCGTTTTCCTGCATAATTTTACAGTTTTCTGGTCCGTGTCAGACATAAACAAACCATATGTTACAGAGGGAGCCCCTCGTTTAGGAGTAAGGTTAGAGAACTTTAAGGAATGAATGTAGCCACTACGGTGACCATCAAAACCATGAAAAAAAACAAATGATAGCTTAATATGAAACGACAGGCGTTTTCATATCGTCTTTAGATATATGTCGTTCCTTAAATCGAACAGCCCTAATTTTAACTATGGCCTGGATGACTGAGAGCCTACACAGGCGATGTAGATTAGCTACTCTTAGCTACTCTCTTATTTCCCAGGGGGTTACCACAGTGCACGGATCCCCATTTCACACCAAATACAACCTTCCCATTTATCCAGGTTTGTGACGGGTCCTCGAACAGCAGCACGACTGCAGGAGGCTTCGTTTTTAAGGCTTCAATTCCAAAGAGTTCACTAACTTTATCTTGCAGCTGTATGAGGAGGTTCCACCTAGCAGTGAGCAGCAACAGCAACTGTTTACGTTCACACTTCTGAAAGAAAAAGTTTGCCTTCCTCTCTCTTGAACTCATTGACTCCCTTTGACAACACCGTCATAGATAGTGTTGCACGACTTTGAGGTTAAATCTGAAAGTTTGCATTGACTGACAATAGGAAGTGAAACATTGCAAAACAATGGTTAACCACTCACTTGGAGGACTGAGCACCCCAGACTCAAAATACTCTGTTTCTAGTAGAGCAGCTGGGTGTTACGCAGGCTTCACAAATTCTAATAATTCTGCAGCTCAGGTATGTCCTTTATGCTTTAAATGAAGGAAAACTGCAGGAATCTGCCTGTAATTTAGAGTAGGAGTAGGCGGTGTTTGGATGGTAGAAAACTGCTGGTTAAACAATTGATTTGTCAATCTAAAGTAACAGTTCCCCATGAGAAATGATGCAGAACATTTCTTTCCATTTTTTATAAAACGTGGAGCATAAACTAAACAGTTTTGGGGCTTGGGGGGCATTCTGTCCTCCCCCTGGGAGATTGCATCCTTGCCGATGGGATCTGTTCATAAAGAAAACAACACTAAGATTGTTCATTTGTGCTGCTTCTGAAAACCACATGATCGAATCCCAGAGTGGAAGCATTTTCACACGAATCCACACTGACAGCAGCAGGTCATGTAGCTCACCGTCCACAGGGAAACCTTCAGCGTTGGGATACGTTTTTAACCCTTTAAAGCCGGTCAGAGCAGCACGCTCCGTTTTGTGTAACTATTTTTAAATCCCGGTAGCTCTGCAACCGTGTAAGCTAGCGCAATAATTTTTTTTGCATATTAAACCGGAGGAGTTGTACTTACATCTTATGCCATCAGCTTGTCCTCGGTCACGGTTTCCTTCCACATATAGCTTTGCAAAAACTGCATAAAAAGCACTTGCAGCAACAAAAACATAATATTCCAGAAACAGGTTTTGCCGATCCGATCAGCTGTTCGTAACACTTCCTACGTCCATCAGCGTGAACTATCGCATGTCCGCCATGACCTGCCCGAAACCGGAAGTGACGTCATTTTGTGGAATTTATTTTATTTTATTTTTTTTGCAAATTTGCATTATAATATTTATTTTCGTTTTTCCTGCAGTATATAAAAATTGGTGTATTTCAAAAATAAAACTATGAAGACTCTTAAAATAAATTTCCTGTGGTGGGAAACTAGTTTGTGTAACTTTTAACTTTTTTGTATTTACAGTTTTGAGGGATAAGTTTTTGTAGTTTTTCGCAATTTATGTAATTACTATGCACTTAATGCAGACATATTATTAAAATTTGGGCTGTAATGGTTGCAACTTGAAATGCTCCCAAAAATGGCCCCACAGCATTTAAAAATATACTATAAGCTCTGGTGGACTTGGTTCTATGGCAGGTCTTAAAGGGTTAAATTCAAACTGGTGTGATTGTCCAAAACATGACGTTCAAATCAGTAGCGTACCCCCACCTCCATCGACTAATTAAAAAACTGTGTGCCAAATTACTGGTGAGTAAATTATAACCTTGGATGTGAGTCGTCACGGGAGGGTGATGGGAGGAGCCCATTGTTTCATCACACGTTGTCTCATTACAAACACAAAATGGAAAGTCAACTCAGTGTTGCTACTTTTTTATTTACCGTAAAGGTGGGGAGTTTGTGTGATTCATTAATGCTTCATTTCAGATTGATATTGATGCTTTCACAGCGGATGTGAACATGTTGGTCTCTGTGGATTTAAATGTTTTCACATTTCCTGTTTAATCGGTGCTGTGGCCATGGGTGGATTGTCATTTGATGTCTTGGCTTGTTAGAGCACCAGTGACATGTGGATGCAGTTCATAGTGTGTTGTGCTGCCACTTACCTGATGCTGTAGTCGTTTAGATAAGGAGAGAATCCCTTCACAGCGACGGGGCAGGCATAATTTCAGGCAAATTTCCTGGAGCTCTCTACAAGCACTAAATACGTCATAACTCTGTTCTGTGCTTTCAGTCTGTTTCACCTGTCTTGATCTCTTTCCACAGTTTTTAATCTTAAAATTGGAAAGGCCAGCAATTGTTCAGAGCATCACCTTTGGGAAATATGAGAAGACTCATGTGTGCAACTTGAAGAAGTTCAAAGTGTTTGGTGGGATGAGCGAAGAAAACATGACCGAGCTTTTGTCCAGGTGAGATGCCCCTGTAGCTTCAGGGAGACATGTTTCTGTGTTTGTCTGGTCCTGTAGTGTCTTTATTGGTAGACACAATACCAGGAGAATGACAGTGCCATCAGAAGTGCTCTCAATTGTGGCTGTCGAGACGACTTCTAGTTGACAGAAATTCACTGGTTGAACAGATTTTTTTTTTAAATTGTCTTAAGTAATAAATTGCCTCAGGTGTTATGTTGAATTTGAACTTCAATAAATACAAATTCAAAGAACAGAGGATTGTAGTAGTTGTAAATGTGCAACTTCAATTGTTGCAAATTGTTTCTGGAGAACCTGCAACTGGCAAATGAGTCCATCCAGCTGAAGAGCTGCATTAGCAGGCTGCATGTTTGTTAACAGCCTGAACTGCAGCTGCAAGGCCACACATGAAGTCTAGTTAGCTGCCAGAGGTGGAGGGCTGTCCAGCAAATGGATTCAGTCGGTATCTCAACTCACCAGTAGGATTAGTGAAACAGCTGTGTCATGTTGATTGTCTTTCTCCATCTGCCAGTGGCCTTAAGAATGACTACAACAAGGAAACGTTCACCTTAAAGCACAAGATCGACGAGCAGATGTTCCCCTGCAGATTTGTCAAAATAGGTGAGAGCAGTTTGGCACGCTTTGTGTTGTCATGTGTTTGTTGCTGTTAACACTTCTTACCACTTGTTTGTTTAACTTCAGTGCCTCTGATGTCTTGGGGTCCGAGTTTCAACTTCAGCATCTGGTACATTGAGCTGCATGGAATTGAAGACCCAGATGTGGTGCAGCCCTGCCTTAACTGGTATAGCAAGGTAGGCCTCAGCCTGGATGTTAGAGGGGTGGGGCAGAGGTGGAAGAGTGGATTTGCCTTCCTGCGTAATATCAGCTTGAATGAAAACTTCTGGGATGTCAGAGGTGCTGATTACATTTGGAAACCCACAAACTCAGTTTGTCTCTGGGACAGTTTCTTTAATTGCATTCACATAGTTTCACGTCTGTCTTAAATTCATGTGTTGGATTCCATGTAATTTATGAATATCGTAGTTTATTACTTAATTACAAAAGATAGTTTGGCCTCTGTGGATTTTAGGCCATGCCTTTCAAATGTAAGCAAAGAAAAACCTGCTTTTATCTGCTGATTCGAGTTTAGGCTTAAATTTATCCTGTAATCCTGTAAAGGCAAAGAGCTGCAGTTTCTTTTGGTTTCTCCTGCTGGTTGTCTGCCTCTGGACATTTCCCGTGATGTCTCCAGTGTCGGTTGTCGCCATTTGCTTCCACACACATTAGCAGACTCGTTGCAGTTTGCGTTTGGTTAGGACTTTAGATATTTTACATGAGACAAATGAACTTTTTCTCAGTCCTCCTCCTCCTCTGACGATGTAGCAGAGCCGAGCTGGCAGGCTCCTTTACGTTTGTTGTCTTAAAATATCTCCAGACTGCTGACAATTCTCATCGTCCGCCTACCTGCTCACATGAGTTAATGTTGCTGTAAAGTGGTATCGTGTGGTCTCTGCTCTACATGTGTTGCTAGCTTAATCATTAACTTGCATATGAAGGAGCCGGGACATTATACCCGTGCTTCTTACGACCACATCGTTTCTTGTATATTTTACTACAACATGAAGAATATAAAATAACTGTACCTGCTACTGTTCGAGTTAACCAGCAGCAGCCGTGTTCTGATCAGGGAGGTTCCTACAAACAGAGAACTAACAAACTGCTGAAATGTGTGGTGCTTTTGGATTAGTGACTAACATTAACAGTGCTAACACAAGCCATTCCTTCCCTGACCCGTAACCATCAACAATATCTGTGCATGTGGTTTGTTGCTGCTTCACTAGTTCAGCTGTTTCCAGTTTACTTTAGTTTACAAATTATAGCCAATATACAGCTGTTTATTTAAACATCTCAGAGTGCGCCCAAATGCTTGATGGAGCTGCAGACGCTGGTGATAGCCTAGCATACTCTGCCGGATGGTGGACGTGTACATGCTCATGCAAGTTAGTCGTGTTTGAGTACTTTGCTCGCACTTTACATCTGCACAAGCAGCACACCGCTTTGAGTACATCCTTAGGTTTACCCCTTTCATCCAAAATTGGCGACTTATATATATATTTTTTAATGCTGTCAGTGTTAATGTGCCATCATCACGACTAACACGATTAATAATTAACCCATCTGGAGCACAGACTGAGTCAAAATCCCCAAGCTGTAACTTAGATGTTCTGTCTTGTTCAGAGTCGGCTGAAGGACTAACGACTTCACACACAAAAAGAATTTCCCAGAGACTCGATGTTCCATATATTTTTGTTGCTGCCTCCTTGTGACAGTACACGGCCACAACATGGTTCAGTGCACACGCTTTGTGTAGGACCAATGCACAGATACACCGGTCCCTTAACAATGGCAGAAACATTTAACTAACTATATGAACTAGTCGTGCACAGGACGACAGTAGCCGCTGCTCTGAACAACAGTATCCTGCAGGTTTTGGCAGGCTACACCTGTCGGGTGTTTGCATGGCTGAGCGGCTGCATCTAGTCCTCCAACTGTAAAGCATCCAGTGCGGTGGTGCAAAGCACCCACACCTAGACGCTATGGAGCAGCGGACACGTGTTCTCTGGAGTGATGATTCAGGTTTCTCCATCTGACAATCTGATGGATGAGTCTGGGTTGGTGGTTGCCAGGAGAATGCTACTTGTCTGACTGCGTTTTGCCAAGTGTGAAGCTTGGTGAGGGGGACTGTGGGGTGGGACTGTTGGCTCAGCCCGTTAGTGAAAGGAACTCTTAATGCTTCAGCAAATCAAGACACTCTAGACAATTTCATGCTCTCAACTTTGTGGGAACAGTTGGGGATGTCGCCGTCCTGTTGGAACATGGATAAGGGAGTTTGGTGTGGAAGAACCTGACTGGCCTACACAGATCCTGACCTCGACCCCAAAAAAGCACCCTTAGGATGAATTGGAGTGGAGACTGGGAGCCAGGCCTCGTCCAGCATCACTGTGTCTGAGTTCACGAATGCGCTTCTGGAACACGATGCTCATAACCACCGTATGGATTAAGAATCGAACGTCGCTTGAGTTCATATACGTGTGAAGGCAGCATAATGTAAAATACTAGACTGGTGGCATCATGCGCTGCGTTGTGTTTTTGTTTTTAAAAAAAGCTTTGAGGCGTAATACTCAACCTTCAGTGTCATTTGGTTTCACACGTGTTTGATAGACCTGATGCTGAGTCGGGTGTGGTCCAAGCATTCGTGCAGTGAGTTGAACTCATCAGTTTGCTCTCCATCATGTCCTTATAGTACCGAGAACAGGAAGCCATCCGCCTTTGCCTGAAGCACTTCCGACAGCATAACTACACAGAGGCCTTCGAGTCGCTGCAGAAGAAGACTCGAATAGCTCTGGAGCACCCCATGCTAACCCACCTGCACGACCGACTGGTGCTGCAAGGAGACTTTGATGCCTGTGAGGAGCTGATAGACAAAGCTGTGAGAGGTATGCAGCCATAGTGTTTGTTCTGACTGAGAGAAATGCTCATGGGATTACGCTTGTTTTCTTTCTCATATTTGATTCATGTGTCCTCTTGCTAGACGGCTTGTTTAACCAGTACATCAGCCAGCAGGAGTACAAGCCCAGGTGGAGTCAGATCATCCCCAAATGCAACAAAGGTACAAGCGCCCAAGAAATCAACCACGACGAAATGAACAGTGAGCCCATCTTTCCAGTGGGAAATGTTCCCGCTTATCACACATTTCAATACATGCTGACAACTTTGCCACCTGTCTAAAGCAGCGCTGTCTTTCTTGTCTGTTTGCTGCCCCGCCCATCCCTTCGCTCCACCCCATTTTGCCTGATCCACGCCTCACCTCTCTGCTTCGTCGTCTGTCCCCCCCACGCTCACACTCCATCTTTGTCTTTTCCATCCTCTTTTCTCTTTGCAGGTGACGGTGACGACAACAGGCCGGGGATGAGGGGAGGACATCAAATGGTCATTGACGTCCAAACTGGTGAGACTCACACAGCGCACTGTTATGACTTGGCTATGACTCACGTCCACCTATGCACACTGAGCTCGCAAAGCTCTGCTGCCGTTTAATCAAATGAACCCTCCACAGTTCCCCCACCTCGAACGTTCTCCTTCCAACCAAACCGTTCTATTTGTAAAAACACATTAATCTCGGCTTTTGTTTCGACAGACGCACCGCTGCTTTTTAATGAATTAATTTATTTTAACCCTTGGATCTGACAACATTGTTGGCAGTGTACTTCCCTGCTGGCTGCCAGGAAAAACAGAAGCCTGCATTGTTAGTGTGTGTATGTGAGACTGAGTGATGCAGTGTCTGCAGCTCGTGTATGAGCTGGGAGAAGGCAGCATCTCTGCTCTGCATCAGGCAGCACACACTGACCTCTGTGTCCCACCACAGGAGTCGTGGTGCAGGACTTCCCAGTGATTTCTCTGTCCGGTGCCTGATATCGTTTACATTCTCGTAATTAGTGTTATTTTATTTTATTTAGAATTTCTTGTCAGTTTGTTTTATTTATTTAAACACAAGGAAGGACCAGTTAAGCTATGGCGTCACAGCCCCTGATCTGAGTCCCTTTACTGGCTGTTGGGATTTGTACTGTACATTCTGGTTATGATGAACCGCTCTCTATTTGAACACACAGCTTATCTGGTAAATGTTTACGGCATGAGAGGGACAAAGGGACAGAACACTTGGTTATCCAGGGTTTTCCTGAGGTTTCTGGATGATATGCAGCATTTGTTGTGGTTGTGTGGGAGGCTGCACTGATTGTGTTTCAGTAAAGCCTGTTGGTTTGGACATTTTGTTGTCATTACAACAATTTACATGAAACAATACAAACACAAAGAAAAACTCTGGAAGACCTTTTAGAAAGCTTGCACAAGACAACAGTTTAAAAAATGACAGTCTGGCTGCTTGGAGGCAAAATACAAAGAATGCAGTAGATTTAACATTTAACAGTACACTTACAAAGTTGATGAATATATTTTACTCAGTAATTTAACAATAAACTTATACCATATAAAATTATATTTCTATCACATGAACCTCGAGTCCTTTCAGACAGTTGCCACATGGTGGGAGTTATTATAGCGTGACACGTGGAAAGCTGCAGTTAATAGTAGGGCTGTGCGATATGACCAAAATCTCATCTCCCGATATCAGACATCTGTCGTCCGATAACGATATAAATCACAAACATGTAACATTTTCTGTAAATTCTGTGAATCTCAGGTAGGTGAAGTGTTTCCTGCTGGGCGTCGTGTAGCTGGAGTCGAGTGTTTTAACCGATGCATGAAACGACACATTTTTAGACATAAGTTGTAACGGCGCCGTTTTCTTTGTGAGTATTTATTACACGGCGTGCTGCGGGGAGAAGCCTGTTCTAACGTTTGAGTCTAAGGTTTATTTTTTAGCACCTGGCGGCTCTTTTTTACTTCTCATCCGTAAATAATCTGCTCTTTCACGTGATTCCGTTTATTTTGAAAAGTCTCAACAGGATCTTGAGCTTTATTGTGAAAGGTTTATGTGGAACATAAACAAGCAGACACGCGATGGTTTTACCGTCGTTGTTGCTAACGACAACGCATAAAAACAGGCGCTTGTCCGTCTGTAGTGTGGTTATATTAAATATAAGAGAAAGAGAGAACTTGAAGAAATTAATATAACCACTACAGTGACATCAGAACCATGAACAAATATTGCTGTAAACAGTTTATTTTGCGACACCACGAAACAAACGACAGCGTAAAATGAAACGATAGATGTTTTTATATCGTCATCTGATATATATCGTTACATCGAACAGCCCTAGTTAATAATGTGATTAACAAAATACAAACTAACACCTGAAACATGTCAGCGGAAACCAGTTTGTCTTATGTTGAGCTGAGGATGTCAGCAGCTCTCAGCTCTCACGCCAGCCGGTCGAAGTTTGCATTGCAAACAT
The DNA here is from genome assembly GCF_057382275.1 of Copadichromis virginalis. Lineage (NCBI taxonomy): Eukaryota > Metazoa > Chordata > Actinopteri > Cichliformes > Cichlidae > Copadichromis > Copadichromis virginalis. Next base: position 1,611,361 of record NC_140634.1, read on the forward strand.
AAGATAAGATAAGATAAGATAAGATAACCTTTATTAGTCCCACACGTGGGAAATTTGTTTTGTCACAGCAGGAAGTGGACAGTGCAAAAGTTATGAGGCAAAAATTAGAATACAATAAGAATAAATACAGTACACAACTGTACAGAATAGAATAATATAAAATACTATATACAGTAGAATAAAATAAAATAAATATACAATAAGATAAAAATAGAATACAAATACAAATACTATATACAACTGAGTAAAAATACAACGATGACAGAAAGGATTATTGCACTTAGTGTTATTGCACATGTGTGGATGTGTGTGTTTGTTCAGTTAAAGTCTTTATTATGGAGTCTGACAGCAGTGGGGAGGAAAGACCTGCGAAATCTCTCCGTCCCACACCGTGGGTGCCGCAGTCTCCCACTGAAGGAGCTGCTCAGTGCTGTCACAGTCTGCTGCATGGGGTGGGAGATGTTGTCCATCAGGGATGACAGCTTAGCCGCCATTCTCCTGTCACTCACCACCTCCACTGGGTCCAGAGGGCATCCTAGAACAGAGCTGGCCCTTCGGATCACCCTGTTCAGTCTCTTCCTGTCCCCAGCAGAGATGCTGCCGCCCCAGCAGACCACGCCATAAAAGATAGCAGAAGCCACCACAGAGTCATAGAAGGTCTTCAGGAGTGGGCCCTCCACCCCAAACGACCTGAGTCTCCGCAGCAGGTACAGCCTGCTCTGCCCTTTCCTGTAGAGGGCGTCTGAGTTATGAGTCCAGTCCAGTCTATTGTTCAGATGAACACCAAGGTACCTGTAGCTGTCCACAGCCTCAATGTCCATACCTTGGATGTTCAGTGGTTGCAGTGGAGAATGCTTGTGCCTGCGGAAGTCTACCACCAGTTCCTTGGGTTTACTGGCGTTGATCTGGAGGTAGTTCAGCTGGCACCAGTCCACAAAGTCTTGGGTCAGACCTCTGTACTCCTTGTCGTCCCCATCAGTGATGAGGCCGACTATTGCAGAGTCATCAGAGAACTTCTGCAGGAAGCACTGGGTGGAATTGTGGGAGAAGTCTGCAGTGTAGATGGTGAAGAGGAATGGAGCCAGAACCGTTCCCTGTGGGCCCCGTACTGCAGACGACCCTGTCCGACACACAGCCCTGAGTCCTCACATACTGTGGTCGGTCGGTGAGGTAGTCCAGGATCCAGGTAGTGAGGTGATGGTCCACTCCTGAGTTCACAAGCTTGTCCTTTAGAACCGAGGGAAGAATGGTGTTGAAGGCACTGGAGAAATCAAAGAACATGATTCTCACAGTGCTTCCAGCGGTCTCCAGGTGAGCGAGGGAACGATGTAGGAGGTGAATGACGGTGCCATGGTGCCAACCAAACTAAACCAATCATACTCATGTCATGCTAGCTGCCTTCATCTGACAAGACCTGCAGTCAGCAAAAAGATGGACTGACAGGAAGGCACGGAGGCTGTTTTTGCAGAAATGTTGATTTGCTCTGTAGTTTTAGCTCGGCCTCTAGATGATGATACAAAATAACATTTTTGTTATGGACTTTCAAATGTTGCTTTATGGCAGAATTATTAATTATTGGATATAATTACATATATTTGCCTCATTCCAAGTGCTCATTTGCAGCCGTTTCCAGGCTTATGTACACTCGGTCATATACATCATATACTGCCACAGATGCTGATATGCTTAAAAAGAACTTGAATAGGGGATTTCCACTTTGTATGAAGCAAGCACATCATGATCTCATGGTGAAACCAGTGTTTTATAAACACCCTGCTCATATATTCCTTTTCTTTCCCGTCACCTTTTGTTATGTTTTTGCTTAATCGCCCTTCTGGCACAAAACGGGCTTTTTAACAAAGCTGTTGCTTCACGAGCGTCATATTTACCTCCACACAGTGTGTCACTTCAAAGGGGGAATGTGATCTGAAAGCACTTTAAATCCCAAATTCCTGCTAATTGAATTGAACTAATTGAACCCCCACCACCATGTGTTATTGATAAAACGTAGTTCTGAACAGAGACTTGTGATGGTGGGTGCTGTGAACTGCAACATAATATCTTTTCTGATTTCATGTACAATAAGAAAACAGATGCTTATTTAACCTCCTAGGACCATCCACATATGTGGACGTCACATTTTGGGACGTCTAGACCAAAATACTTAATTTCTCTCTACAAGGGCCTGATATCCACTTACAAGGACATCATGCTGCCACTGTTCTATCAAAATTTGAAACAAATGTCCTCATATGTGGATCTCATTTTTCTCAGAAACAAAAATTAGGTAAAAATCTGGTGATGCTTTGTTTTTACATTCTTTAGGTCCCAATCAGCCCAAATAGCAAAGACACGTTCAAAATGCTGAAAGAGTTCAGGTCGTAGGAGGTTAAGGGAAAAACAACAACCTTGTTTGCAGGAGCATGGTTACAAAAGGCTCAGTGCTGGTCATTTCTAACCCACAGAGACGGTGTACCTGTTTGGAGGCTGGGATGGGACGCAGGATTTGGCAGACTTCTGGGCCTACAGTGTGCAGGAGAACCAGTGGGCCTGCATCTCCAGAGACACAGAGAAAGAGGTGATCAAACACTCACCAGTGTCTTCTGATTGTTTTTGACTAGAAAAGAAAAATCACTGTCTGTGCATGTTAGACACACGTGTAAGCATGTCTCCTGTGTAACAGAGTGGTCCGAGTGCTCGCTCATGCCACAAGATGTGCATCGACTCACAGCGGCGACAGATCTACACGCTGGGCCGCTACCTGGACTCCAGTGTCAGGAACAGCAAGTCGCTGAAGAGCGATTTTTACCGCTATGACATAGACGCCAACACCTGGACGCTACTAAGCGAGGATACGTCGGCCGACGGAGGGCCAAAGTTGGTGTTTGACCACCAGGTAGCTGCAAAGGCAAAACGATCTCTTACACTCCACTTTCCCTCCATATTCAACATCCTTTGTCCCGTCCATTCACCGTTCTTCCTCTGTAGATGTCCTAAACCTTTAAGCCGTCCTCCTCCTCCTCTGTCTGCAGATAACTCGACCTGACCTGTCCCTCTGAGTTAATCATTATCAGTCCTGTTCCTTCCTGTCACTTCCAAAAACAAAAATCTTCAACTGTGTCACCTCCAGCTGCTTTTTGTTAGTGCCTCCGTCTCCAAAGCAAACATCATAACAGGTCTCACCATCATCTTGGGCACCTTCCCTTTGACTCTTGCTGCTAACCTTCTGTCACACATCAGACCTGACACTCAGCTCCACTCACCCCCGTCAGTTGCTTAGTTGACTCCAGTTCTTTAAATACGTGTACTCACTGCATCTTCCTCGTGTTTGTCCATTGTGTCCGAACACTGTCGGACACAACAGGGGCCTCCACTCCTGAACCAACAGGAGGTGAGATGGAGGGGCTGTGTGTAGTCTGAACCTGGCTTAAGTTTAACAGCTCAAGGAGAAGCCTTACCTTAGCTGATTAGTAATTGCAAATCTTTAGTTTTAGCTCTAAATGTCTTTAATTTTTGTTCACACATTTTTAAACATTTCCAACCTTCATGTACGTGGAGTAAAAGTATGTTTGCACTAGGTGTTCACCCCGTGACGTATAAATAAATACAACTCTTGTATTCGGTGCATCGTTTCCTTGCGTACGAGACAAAAGGATTCAAAAATGTTTTCATCAAACCTGCACATAAATAAAGACCACAGGGGGAAAGGGTAGGTGCACCTTGTGTAGTTTCCTTGTGTATGTCAGATAAAGGAAAGTGGCACAGCTAATGTTAAATATACATTGGTTTCATTTCACTGCTGCGTTGGTTTGAAAGGGCTTAGTCTTGCTGCCACTTTTAGCTCCAGCAGAAGTCAACTTGAGTCCTGGCTAAGCCCAAGCTGAAAAACACGAGCAGCTCTTTGTGGTCATACTCTGTAGCTGCTGCTGGCGTTCATGTTTGTTTGATCGACAAAGCTGTGACGCACACGTGACCTCACAGCAACAGTGGAGACTTGTCTGTGCTGTGCTCTCCTCACTCTTTGAGAGGCAGCGTTTAGATGCTGCAGCTTAACTATTTTTAACATCATCCAAAAGAAGCTCTAAGATGTCACCTTAGGGTTGGGGTGAAACTAAGGCAGATGTTTGTCACTTTGGACCAGGGCTGTTGCTGGCGACCAAGAAACGTTCAGGCATCAAGTTAAACTTGAAAACCAAGAGCATTTTAAACCATTTTCCACATTCTTGCTGCTTCACAGCGCAGCACCTCACATCCTGCATTATCAACAGCACATGTTCTACTAAAATATGATATGAAAGTGTGTTACTACAGAAGAGCTTAACTTATTATTAAAATATACCAAATATAGATCTGAATCCATCCATTTGCTCCCACTTATTTTGAAGTTGGATCTTGGGTGCAGCAGGAAGCCCAGACTTCCCTCTGGGCCCTCCTCCTCCTGGGAAACACCGCCTAGGCCAGTCGATAGGTGTAATCTCTCCAGCGTCTCCTCCCAGTAGGACGTGCTGGGCCTGAACGCCTTACCCAGGAGTTGACAGCCTTAGCTGTCTCCTCCTGATGTGGAGGAGTAGCACTAATAGAGAGCCCATCTCATTCTGATGGTGTTAACAAAAATATCAGCCTATTAACGGATTAGTTTTTTTAAACAACGATGCGCCATCTGGTGGCAGATGTCTGCATAACATTTAGGACAATAATTGACCAGCATTGGGCATCAAATTTAAATTTCAACAGTTAGTTAAACGACTCGTAAGAACAGCAACGAGCAATCGAGTAGTCGTGTAGTCGCACACATCCCCACTTTGGACATTTGTTAGGCAGAATGATTTTAAAGCTGAGTCGTGTCCAAGAAAACACAAGGCAGTTAAAAAGCTTCAACTCAAAAAAACAAATGGAGAAAATGTAATGAAGGAAGCTTTGATTTAATCTGAAGCATTTAAATCAAAGTAAATTAGTTTCAGCTCAGAGATGCATTTTTATTAACAGTGACAAACTGCTCTTCCTGCAGATGTGCATGGACTCTGAGAAGCACATGATCTACACGTTTGGCGGTCGGATCCTGACGTGTAATGGAAGCGTGGATGACAGCCGGACGTCGGAGCCGCAGTTCAGCGGCCTGTACGCCTACCACTGCCAACTGGGGACGTGGAGCCTCCTGCGGGAGGACTCGTGCAACGCTGGCCCAGAGGATGTTCAGTCCCGTATCGGGCACTGCATGCTCTTCCACACTGTGAGTGCGTCATTGGATCTATTTCTGAGGACAATCCCGTCAGCGACTGACTTTAATGTCGGCCATTATTTCTGTTTCTTCGCCAGAGGAACCGCTGCCTCTACGTGTTTGGTGGTCAGAGGTCAAAGACGTACCTCAATGATTTCTTCAGTTACGATGTGGATGGAGATCACGTAGAAATCATATCTGATGGCACCAAGAAAGACTCTGGGATGGGTAAGAACATCTCATATTGGATGATGAGGTCCACTGGTTTATAGAGCTGCACACAGGGAGAGACGACACAGATTAAGCTATCAGTAACAACAAATACAGGTGGCCTGTAATCATCGTAGCGTATTTTCAGACCTCATCAGTTTTTTACACTGCCGGGTTTCAAAAGTGGTGATTTAGATTTTAGTGGTGTCCCTCATCAGTCACCGAGTGTCAGCTCGACTCGGTTCACTTGAACAGCGTAGCTGGTACCAGGTATTATACTGAGAAACCCTGAAAACCAAGTTGAGCCGAGGAACCGTTGGAAAAGGAGAATTCGCTGTTTTCTATTAGAGGAATCACAGATCCTGTATTCAGGGCAGTGCTCTACTTTAAGCGTATGTTAAGGGTTTGTCCCGACCCTGAAAACGAGGCGCTACTGAACACATCCCTGGAAACAAATATCACCCTTTTATTAAACTAGCTCGCTAGCTTCAGTTCTGAAACGTATTGATAAATTCATACTAAAAACCTACAGCTTTGTTTGAGAGCACTCCTCTCGTGGTAGATATTCATTTGCACGTTTGTGGTAGCTGCCTCGTAGTCTTCTGGGCTCTGTTTGACTCAGCTACATTAACAATATGATAAAATGATCGAGGCTAATAGATTCTGTGAGCTATCAGAACAGAGATGACGATTGTCTGGTTAAGGAGCTCCTCCACTCTTCAGACACTTCCTGCCAGATCGACTAAAATGTCTGCTACAGTCTCAGCTTCACCTCAAAGCCAGTATAAATAGACCTTGTCTACCCACCACTTACCTCTGTCTTACCCTGCTGGAGCTATCATCAAATCTGTATGATTTGATGAAAAATGTGAGCAGGAAAGAACCGAAAGGATTTGATTATGAAGCCAAACACGTCTCATGTTGATGTGAGCTCAGCACTGAAACGCCAGCTTGTCCTGTTGTGCTGACTGGTAACTGTCGACTATAACAGATGTAGTTTGCAGGGTGAAGCTAACACATTCGGTTCTTGAAGTTGTTGGAGGTTTTTTGTTTGTTTGGTTGGGGGTTTTTTTGAGGGCGGTGCAGGCAGGTCGTGTTGGTTTGTGTGTTTGCTGATGTTTGTTGAGCTGATAGAAACTTTGCATTTACGATGACCTGACAAACAGAAAACGTCACTCCCTTCATGCACGCTCCTCTTCGGTATCGCCAACTAGATGCTGAACTGCAGTCACAACATCTGCACATCTGCACTTCTTCCAGTGTTGTGCCAAAACTCCAAACCGGCCGACCCCTGACTGCGACTCTTCATCTGTGTTTGTGTGACATCCGCTGCTGATTCGTACCTGAACACACCTGCCTTTCATAAGGCCCAGTGACCTGAAAGAAGTCCAGTCAAAAGCCAAAGTATACGAGCCTGTTTAAGGAGTACAAAGTACAGATATGTGTTTAAAAATTTAAGGAACAAAGGTATAAATAACTTGTATTATTACTACTCATTGACCCAGTATTGGCTCCCCTCACAAAGCTTTACAGTCTGTTGCTCTGTCGGAAATATCATTAATAATTCATTAAACACACATTTGTTGAGTCGATCAGTTGAATTTCACACATTTAAATGGTAATTTTCCAGAAATGAAATCAGCACCACAGCATCTCATCCTGAGTCAGCTGAGTGCTGCGCTGTCAGCAGCTTATTTCATGCTCTGCCCATCGTGTGGACGATTCAGGGAGGGAAAAGCAGCCGTGCTGACAGTGGAGTCATGTTGCTGCTGTGAGCTGAGCTGTGGCTACTGTTTCTACTGGACATTTGCGCTGCATTAGATTGACCTGCCAGCGTCATAACGTGTGAACGTTTTGTTATAGCTGACCCAGAACTCCGCATTTGTGGTTTTAATTGAATTCCTGATTTTATGAAATGGCGCAGTATGAAGATGTAAACGATGTGTGCTTCAGGCCTGCAGGCAGACTCGAGCTCCTCGTTAGGATTTCATATCATAACCGTGCACAGTTCCTCCTGTGCTTCGCTCTAATCATTGATCTGCAGAGACCCCGCCCCCGTGCTGTTTTAACCTGGCTCGATCCTTTAGCCCGCTGTAATCGTAGAAGATCAACCGTGTGTGTTGGGATGTCTGATCACACCGAGCTGCATTTGCATGCTGTTCATTGTTTCTTTCTGTGTCAGTCCTTGTTGCCATGGTGCTCGTTGCTATGTTATCGAGTAGTTTTCTTTGATGGCCCCTAACGCTGCCGCTTTCTTTCATTTTGTGGAGACAGAAGTTTTGCTATTATCAGCTTGAAACCCTGACCTGATTTAGCTAAATCAGACCTGTAGGTAAATGTGTTTGTCTTTGACCGTCTGTTTGCTCCGCTTGTGTATGCAGTGCCGATGACGGGCTTCACCCAGAGAGCCACCATCGACCCTGAACTCAACGAGATCCATGTCCTGTCCGGCCTCAGTAAAGACAAGGACAAACGCGAGGAAAATGTGCGCAACTCCTTCTGGATCTACGACATCGCCCGCAACAACTGGTAGGAGACGGAGAGATAAACACTCGCTTCGTCCTACTAAAAACTTCCTCTGATCATAACCACAACAACACTCACAGGAAGTACTTTCACACACCAGCTCTTTGTAGCCAAGATGTTCACCACAACACACAGCAGAGCATGCATGCAAACACTACTCGCATGCGCTTCGCACTCAACATTTCTATACAAATGTCAGCACTGCAGAGTATTTCACGACCTCTCCACACACAGCGCTGGTAATCCCTGAGAGGTGTGTGTGTGTGCGCGTGTGTGTGCGCGTGTGTGTGTGTGCGTGTGTGTGCGCGTGTGTGTGTGTGTGCGTGTGTGTTCAGGAACACACAATGTTCAATGTCTAACAATGTTCAGGAACACGGAGGCTGCAGGCCTCCGTGTTCCTGAACATTGAGTTCAGTAAATGTTCTTGTACTCTGTGTCCAGTGAAATCCTTCAGTGAGACACCTGCAGCATCGTGTGAGCGGCTCCCATTTCTTTGAGACAGCCAACTTTTAAACGTTGGGGCGTAAACATTTTTCTTAACTCGATCAAATGGTTGTTTGAGGTTTCACACTTGGCTTTATGATTCAGGTTTAGGTTGGAGTTGTGGGTTAATGTGACTGGAAGGACTTGGAAATGCAGTATTGTCAGTAATGCTTCTCACAAATGTGTGTTTGTGCTGTAACAAACAGTTGTTCCCGAGGGCTTCAGGAAGTGTTGTGTATCTTTACCGCTGATGTAAGTTGTGTGTGTGCTCCTGCTCAGGTCTTGTGTGTATAAGAACGATCAGGCAGTGAAAGAAAACCCAAGCAAGGCTCTGCAGGAGGAGGAGCCATGTCCACGCTTTGCTCACCAGCTGGTCTACGATGAGATGCACAAAGTAATGTACACTGTATTACACAAACACAGCCCAGCTCCCACTGCCCGTTCACACATCTGGCAACACGAAGCGCTTGCGTAGAATTTCAGTGCTTGCAAAGTTGCAATGTTTACAGTGAAAAAACAAAAATTCAGTTAATGATGCTTTAAACTGTTTGTAGGTCGTCCCCTTTTCCTTAATAAAGAAGGAGAATCACTATGAACAAACAACTATGTCACTTGCAGAATTTCGATTTGCGCAGCTTGACTGAAGTCCAGCATTTTTCCCTTTGACATTCTGACCGATGTTAACCTAACAACAAGTCTGACCTTTTTTTATTTTAAGTGCTTCAAACTGTATTGTAAAAGTGAGACTTCCTGTGTAAACAGACAGCAGGTAAATGTGAAGGAAGTGTGGATTAACAGTGGAGTGGAACGAAGCCTAGTACAGGCCTGGTTCGTTTGCATCGGGCCTACAGCTCGATCAGATCAACACGTATTTTAGAAGCTAAATTCAGATGAGAGCGGTGTGTTTTATTCATACGGCAGACACCAACAGGCAGATTTATCTTGTGCACATATCTAAAACATACTAAAGAGTGAATGATAAATGTATCTTATCCTTGTTTGTGTGTGTGCAGGTGCATTACTTGTTTGGGGGAAACCCCGGGAAGTCTTGTTCTCCTAAGATGCGCCTGGATGACTTTTGGTCCCTCAAACTGTGTCGGCCCTCCAAGGAATACCTGCTCCGCCACTGCAGATACCTCATCAGAAAATACAGGTCTGTGCCTTTAAAAGCTACCAGCAGCCAGCAGTGTAGTCTATACCCTGAACCCTTTACCTTGGAGCAGTAATGCTCAGTAAGTATTCCACCTCTAAAGTGAACCGTTTATCAAGTTTAACGTGGAATCTTCTGGATTTCTCTCACGATCTAAATGATTTTATTATTGAGATTCTTCTTCTACTTTCATATTATTTCTTACTTCACATATAAGCTGTTTCTCACTCCCAGCCGGCTGCAGCAGAGAGCTGCCTCTTCATGAGCCCAGCACTCCTGGGGGCTTCTTCTTGTTAAAGAGTTTTTTTTTTCTTCCCGCTGTGACCAACGGGATAAACTAACAATAAATATGATTTTTTTTTAAATTGCTTCATTTATAGTTATAAAGTTATAAATTGGGGCAGCTTTTGTGACTGTGGTGACATGATTTGCATACGTAAAGTTAAAAAGAGTAAGTGTAACTGTAGCAGTAGCAATGCAGAGGTGCAGATCTGTGTGAGAAGGGATGAGTACTTCCTGTCTAGCACCTTTGGGAATCTAGCATGCACTTAGTTTCTTTGCTTCTGTTGCCATCAAGTTGCCAGTAGCTGTAACTGCAGCCTCCTCTGTTGGTATTCATGCCATCACTGTGTGTTGGTTTCACAGGTTTGAAGAAAAGGCCCAGTCAGAGCCACTGAGTGCACTGAAGTATCTCCAGAACGACCTGTCTCTCACTGTAGACCACACAGACCCGGATGAGACCAAAGAGGTACAAGATTTCCCTTAAACGTCTACGTTTGTATACAATCCAGTCTTTTAATGCATTCATATATGTGCATATAATAAAACTGAGAATATTAAGTAGTGCTGTCAAAATTAACGTGTTAATATTAATCTGCCATCACGGGCAACAGGATTACAATTTTTAACACACCTGGAGTGCAGAGCGACTCAGAATCCCTGCAATGTTTCTATAAAGGCATTTCGGGCAGTTTGTCCAAGTAGAGTCAGCTGCGCACATGCGCACGGGGCAGCTGGTGTGTAGTGACGGCCAGCTGCACCAATCAACTCGATGTGGAAGATGATAAACGCGCTTCGGCCCTCTCCGTGGGAAATTTAGCATTAAAAAAATAAGAGGGAACAGTCGACCCACATAAGGTATTTTGCACGTTGTGCAAGAAGGAATTCTGTTTTCACTGAAGCGCTTCCAGCTTAAAATATCACATTGACTCGAAGCACACGTTAGCCAGGATGCTGCTAGCACTTTGGCTAACGCCTCACCCAGCTTGGACACTCGCGGAGCATCGGGGCCTCAGGAAGTCGACCTCGGACACATCGACTGACGCCACGCGGAACAAACTGCAGACCTGTTAACATCACTGAGAACCTTTACACAGCTTTGGTTCCTCGTTCAAGCACGTGAAGCCTCCCCAAGACAGACAGAGAGAGGATACATGTTTACAGAGTTTTTACATGAATGTTCAACATGTTAAGTGCGATGTTTGCCCTTTTTTCTCGAGTCTGTTTGCTCATGCAAAATGAAACGTGATTAATATAGAATAAAAATAAATGATGTTTAATCATTAATCCAAATTAATCCACAGTTCCCCTGTGATCAGTCTGCATAAACATTTTAATAGTTTGACAGCACTAATATATATATTAGTGTATACTTCCCTATTAGTATCTTGTAACTGCATAAATGTCAGTTACAAGCTTAAATATAAAGTTGAAAAAATGTAATTACAGCCAGGCTATTGATCAAGTAATTGCGATTAAGCGCGATTAATCACGATCTATTGACAGCACTGCTTTAAACACTTGCTGGTTTGTGAGTAATGCAGGCGTTAAGCCTCTGCTGCAGTTGGTAGGTTGAGTCTGTGTAGACAGACGTGAGCTCAGGTGTATCCTGCCCTCATCTGCATTCAGACCGGCGCAGCACCTGCTGCAGCAGGACTCTGATCAGTGCGTTTGTTTGTTCGTTGCTGTTGAACGTTAAAGTGACTCAGACGTTTGTTCTGTGTGCTTCAGTTCCAGCTGCTGCCCTCGGCGCTCTTCAAGTCCAGCTCTGACTTCATCCCTCTTGGTAAGAACCTGTTCAGAGTTCATAAAAGCTCACGCTCTGCACACATGGGAACCATCAGGTTTATAGTCTTTATAAAAGTGTGACAGAAACTGCAAGTGGAGAGGTTTTCAGAGTAAAAGTTGCACTTAATGAAACAAGTTGGTTGCAACGCTGAGGCACAACTTTTACTTTGAAGGCAAATGGTCTTCGTTTCACAGTTCCACTCCTGCGCAGAGTGCCAGTGTTTGTAGAAAAGACTCTGCCAACCAGTAGGGGTTAGGCATTTTTCCCTAGAGACGGGTGGTTACCATGGGATGGGACCATGGGTCACTGACTGGTTTACAGTGAGACTGAAGCTTTACCAGCGACTGCCATCCACCTCCAGCAGCCACTCAGTCTGTTGGATAATAATCTTTATTTTCCCCTCGTTATTCCCGTGTCTCTGGAGAATGATTCATTGATTGTCACATGTCCCAAATGCTGGACAAGTTAATGTCACATGGTCACCAGTCATGTGTCTGCAAAACCTCAGTATTTCACTTCAGGCAGCACTTTTGTTCAGGTTGATGAAGGTGCAGGATTACCAGATATCTGTACAGCCTGTCTTCACTGCACACTGACTAAAACCAGCTTGTGACAAACGTCATCAAGAAGGTGCTGAAATGATATTTTATTGCTTCCTGTCTGTGTTTCACAAACTACATCACATAAACAAAAGAGGGCTGATGTAAAGCCATATATGTGTCTACATGATTACTTTGAGAGGTTGTGTGCTGAGGCCTGATTCTGTGCATTGAGTCTACACAGATGGTTTCCAGTCAGCATCTTCTAGACCCGGCCTGAGGAGCAGAAAGCATGGCGCTCTGCTCTGTACATGCGTCTCTGCTCACCTGCGTTTTCTTTCTCCCCCTCAGGTTTCTCAGACATAGACCAGACGTACGCTCAGCGGACACAGCTCTTCGATACGCTCGTCAACTTCTTCCCAGACAGCATGACTCCACCTAAGGGCAACTTGGTAGACCTTATCACGCTCTAGCCCCTCCCAGCCTGCCGCTCGCCACACTGCTCTGACTGAACGCCCAGCCGCACACACCGTGTGGAGACAGAGACCAGTTATTTTTCTATTCTGGAACGCCCCCTGCTGGTGGGATCACACTTCACCCACCTCCACCCCACTGATCTGCTGCTATCACGGGCTGCGTTACCATGACGATGAGGGCAGCAAACACACACACACTGCTGTCCTTGTTGAATACGTGAAATTTCTACAACAGCCTGAGGGTGTGTGTGTGCGTGTGCGTGTACACGTGTGCTTTTTTTCCTTTTGTCTTGCTGATGGAGACTGCAGGAGCCAAGCCCAGCGCATCACTTTTGTTTTTGTTTGTTTTTTGTTGTTCAAGCTAAACAAAAATAATTTGCACATTTGTTTGCTGACTCTTCTTCGATCTGTGCTTTCAGAATCAACCACACATGTCCATTCACATGTTTACATCTGAGGCCAGTTGTTAAAAAATTAAGATTGTGTTGTTTTTTGTTGTTTCTCCTATAAAACCACATGTCAGCGTCATTTTAATGAGTTGGTAAGCTGGCTTTCCTGCAGCACCTGCCCCTATTTATGAGCGTGACGGCTGCACAGGCTGGAAAAAGTCAGCAGTTTTAAGCATCGTAGGAACAATAGAGGAATGATTCTATGAGATAAAGTTTAATATATATATATTAAATATATAGGTATATAGGTTTTGGTTGCTATCCCTGTAAAACTGGCTGATAACAGTGAAATGATTGGCCTGTCGTTGAATTCTGAGTGGATGTACAGAATATGTAAATATACATATAGGAATTTGCTCCACGTGTCCTGGGCTTGTGTCAGGTCATGCTCTTTCTCCCCATCCTTATCAACAAATGTCAAAAACAAAAAAACATCAGGGTCCAGTCACTCTGTGGCTCCACATTTAGCAGTTACTTACTAAGGACAGTTTAAACGAGACGTGAGTGAGGTGCTGGTGCAGGTATCCACCGTGATCTTTGCAGAGCAGCTAAAGGTGTTTTCAGTTTGGCAGCATGTTCCTTCAATGGGAGGATGAAGTGCATGAAGCTCTGGTCTGATTATCAGTCAGTCACATATACGATCATGGAACTTCCAGCTTATAATCTGTGTTGAATATTAAAGTCTGGGTTATCAACTTTTCTGTACTGATAATAATTAGTGCTGTGAGCGTTAATCTCATTAAAATGACGTTAACGTCATACCTGAATTAACGCGGCAAATCTCCGAGTTAGCGTGGCTCGCCCGTGCGTGGGGCTGGACAGCACTAACCCGTTGGTGGCGTGCAGCCCAACGAGCGAGCCGCGTTAACTCGCTAACGGAGATTTGCCGCTTCAAAGCGGTTATGGCGTTAACGTGATTTCAACTGGATCAACGCTCACAGCACTAATAATAACTCAACTGGGCTACAGTTATGATCTTCATGACTAATCTCATCGTGTAACCAACGAGCTGCTGGCTCGGCCCAAGAAAATGGAGAGCAGCTTAAAAAAAGAAGCACAAACCGGTATCGCTAATTAATCTTCTGTTGACTGAGTTCCTGTGGTTGACCTGGATGTGCTGCAGTTACAGCTAGAAAGGATCCCACCCTGTTCTTTAGGTTCAGCAGAGTCTGTGACATAAAAGCATGCTGATTGGTCAGGTGGCAAAATAATGTGCTGGGGTCACCTTTCCCACCTTTGTTGTCGTGAACACACACAACCTTCCTTCATCGGCTGCTGTACCTCCTGATCACACAAACACAGAAGGAGATCCTGAAGCTTCTCATTGTGCGATTAGCCTCGCTGAGGACTCCTTGGTCCACGAACAGGCGCATCTTCAGATCATGGAGACATTTGCAGTTTGTAAAATTTGATCCTCAGCTGCTTCGGCTTATTTTTATTATACGCCTGAGACTTTCTTACCAACCATGTGTAACACACAGACCTGATTGTAACCTCACATACGGAAGGAAAACATTGAGCTGGGAAGTTTGGATAAAATGCTTTTGGAGGATGTCGAAGGTCCGAGTAGCTGGATATGTGTAGCAGTGTTGAAATGGACTGAAGCTGTGGCAGCTGCAGTTTCTCTGTCACCTCTGAGGGATCCGTGTTTCATGCAGGTGCTTACTCCCCATTCGCTTCCTGTTTGCCGTCTTCCCTGACTGAGTCAGACTCTCACTAATTGCATTTCACAGGAAACCTTTTCGCTTATATTTCTTCCAGTGCTTTGTTTCTGATAGCTGTGATGCAGTAGAACACTACAGACGCAGTCACACAGCTGCTGGGACTCTTGAGCACCGTCCGTCGAGCGTATGCTGTACTTGAACAGACTTCTTCCTGGGAGATTCAAAGAACGTTCGGCACAGTTTAATGAAAGAGTGGATTCTTTTACAGTCGTGTAACGCAGGCCAAATTTACGTTTCACACTCTTTCCCTCATAGTTTGAATCAAAGATGCCAACTGATTCAATCTCATTCATTGGACACATGAATTATAGATAATGCTCTTATTTTGAAATTAAAGAACCTTAAGAACGTTTCTGTTTGTTTTTATTTTTTTAATAAACTTCCATAATTTCCTGAGCTGTGGGGCTTAGTGTTGGAGAGCTGTTAGTCCGCTGATGCATCACAAATCCACGGCAGTGTTCTTGCTTCCTTTGTGCTTCAAACGTACAAAGACCTGGATTTGTCATCGCCTGCTCGATTCTTTTGTAGCTCCAAAATGTGTTTTAAAATATGAACAAATCAAATTCATTCGTAAAATGAGAGCAGTGAGTGAAATTCTAGCACACTCGACCTCCAAACAGCGTGATGATAACGTGAGCTGCGTGTAACTGCTTCCATTGACTTCCTGCTGCTATGACGATGTTACTATCTTTGCCTCAGAGGATACCACACTATATCTGTGCACTACATTTGACATGTGTTGATAGAGTGATACACTCTAACAGGAAGCTTCACTTGCAACACTGTTACCAGCTTTGTAACTGTTAACATAGTCAGCATAGTTTTCTGGTTGCCTGGCAACCATAATGGTAGGACACTTCAACAAGGCGCAGTAAATGAATAATCTTAATCTGAGCACATAGCAAGTGTTTGTCCATAGGAGCGTAGCCACTGCACCACCACACAGAGATGAGTTTGGAAATGTTTGGGTGGTGTCAGGACAGCTAAGCCCCTAACTCAGCCTCACCAGTCTACACCTGGGACGAGCTATGCTGTCATGGAGGAGGAAGTGTCCATAAAGGCCAGAGGTTTTCAATGCTGTAGAGATGAACGATGGCGAGTGTGTGGAGACGGCCTCCAAACGACTACATTTTATTGGCAGTTCTTCATTGACTTGGTGCTTCAGGCTGAAAGTTGATGTTTGGTTTTACAGATTAAACAAAAGAGACAAAGATTTCGTCTTTGAGCGTTTGGACAGACCAGCCGAGCTGCTTCCCTCCACACTTTGTGTCAGCTGTTCTTTAACGATGTGTGGTTTGTAACAAATGGCCTACTGTGTGTGTGGTCACGTTAATGACCTCACAGAGGTGATCCTTTCAGTTTCTGACATCAACACACCACCTACAGGTCTCAATGTGGAATTTGTATCCAGTTATTTCAGCCAAGACTCCTCACTGTTCACCCTTTATTCCTTCTATGGAGCCTTCCCAGGATGGAGATGCTCTGTTCTATGTTCATGTGTGACTAATCTCAGACAGGTAGCAGGGATCAGCAGAAGTGGCCTAAATTTACATACTGAGGAAGTGTAACAGTTTACACTAATAAATGTTCTTTTTGTCTGCTAATCTGTTTCGGACGAGGAGAAATGTGAAGAAGTAAGAAAATGATGACATTTTGATAACATGCAGGGCTCACCACACTGGCTGTAGCGTTAGTTTTGTGTTCAAGACTAATTCAAAGCACCTTTGTAAGAACACACAATGCCAAATACGACTTTTCTTTGTCTTTCTTTGGGTGGGACTCAGGAGTTTTAAAGCTGGTACTCTATGATCAGTGAGCACTACTCTGGATTACAGTGAATGTGTAGAAAGCCTTGCAGTATTGCATTGTATGTACTGTATATAATGAATAAAGATTGTATTTTGTTCAAGTTTTCCTAACTGCCATCTTTGTGTGGTTCATTTTAAAGGAAAGTCTCCAAAGTGGGAAAAAGATTTATTTTCAAACCTGAACAGGTACAACAGAATACCAGTCGAGACCATCCGTGCTTTACAGCTTCCAGTGTGTCAGACCCCTGCTGTTTGCCTTCTGCAGCAAACAAACCATAAATACATAAAATCCTGGTACAGTAACGTACGTGAGAAACTATACACAACTATGATAACAGTGGCAGACGCAAACACTCACAGCAGTCAAGCAAACATACTGGCTGGACTGGAGAGCCCAGTGTGATTGAGTCACTTGCACATAATATAGGTTGAAGTGAAAGTAAATGTATATTAATTGAAATTATTGGACTGATGAGAATTTCAAAATAAAAGTGTTAAGCTGGGGTTCTGCTGTGAGGGTTTAGCCCGACTCCGTCCAGCCTCACCAACAAAGAGCGTGCAGCCATTTACAGCGTGGCTCAGCTGACTGAGAATGGGCGCACGTCTGCTTACTAATAATGCAACTAACAAAGTAGTTAAAAAGTAGTTTGGCATGATTATAGCTTGTGTTTATTGTACAACAGCCACAATTGACATGGTAGAGTCCAACATGAGCAGGTCACCATGAAATTAGATTTCAGGGTAACAACTTAAAACACACTAACATAAAAAGATGTGGGCTTTGCCTTGTTGGCCCTAGAAACAACTTCATGGCTCTCCTATGCAAACCCGAATACAGGATTTCAGATGAACAGAAATGACGCCTGTTTGCATCAGAATGACTTTAAAGGACAAGAATTTGTCGTCTCTGGCTTTCCATACACAACAGAGTCAATATGAGGCACTTTGGATTCAAACCGGTCCTTTGTCCGCCCAGTGTAAGCAGCATCTCTGTGGCCGTGTCCTTCCTTCTGTAGGGTTAGTGCACAGCCTCTATCTTTAAATCACTGGGGGCTTTAAAGTGCCCCCTGATCACATTTCTATGTTAGTAACTCTAGAGTGGTCAACGCAGATGACCTCTGTTCCTCAAGAGCGAATGCAAAGTGATTGGTTTGTAATATTGCCGCTCCTTCGTCAGATGCAAGAAAACACTCAAAAACAGGTCACAGTGTGCAACCTCTTTGTTAGTACAATAGCGAACAGGCACAGAAATATGTGTAAAAACCAATATGAAAAGGTTGTGCTCCACAGGAAGTCACGCGCATGGAAAAGTGCAGCATAAACACAACAGTGATTGATTTGGTGCATTTTTCAAACATGTTTCATGAAGTTTGCTACATCGAACCGAGCAGCTTCTACACGCCACGCCGTCACCTGCTCTGGAGGAAGTGTTGCCTGGCTACAAGGGCATGAGAGACAAGAGTTTAAGATGCGTGGGTATAGCTCGATTTGTTGTGGCGTTGCGCGCCCTGTGACCCGCCCCTCTCCCACCCGTCCTTACAGGTGGGTGTCCTCCTCTTCGGGGTGGTCCTCTTTCGACAGGTGGTCCAAAGGTACCATCCAGCTGTCGTTGAACTCTCCGTTCAGCACCATCTTCTTCTCCAGCATCTCGGGCTGCACTTCCATCACTTCCAGCGTGGGGTTGTCATGGTAACCGTTTTCCACAGTGTGCAGCTCTTCTGTTAGGTGTTGCTGTGGAGATTGAGAGGGCAAAGTAAAAACATGCCCACTGTTACTTCCTGTTACACAGACCCAGTCTTAAAAAAATTCATAAATCTGAGTGGAATCTAACTGCTCTCACACGACTGTTGTTTAACTTCTAAACATACTCCAAAGTCCACAAATCCAACAACTATCCGTGGATGAATCAGGGATTCAGGCTACCACAGCTTTAAATGAAAGCACTGCACGATACGACACTTTCCTTTTGGAAAAGTATTTCGGCACAGAAGGAATTTTGGCTAGAAGAAGAGGCCAGAATCAAAACAGATAAAAAGGAGGCCTTTGCTCCTGCCCAGTCATCGTCCCCACACGGTCATATGTCCTAGAACGTTTGCTAAAAGTTTTCTCCACAGAATATTCAGAAAACCAATTAAACACCGAGTTTTGATCCTGACACAGTTCTGAAAGTGTCAGGCACCCCCGTAGGTCACCGCTGCTGGAGCTCCTGTCAGGTATTTGGTAGTTCAGTGGCTAAAAGTAAAATTGGTTTCTGCTGAAACGATAGTCCCACCACATCGATGCAAAATTTTAAAAAAGGAAAAAAAAACAAAAAAGATTTGAGAGGGGTGAAAAATCAGGGGAAACAAAAATTAGTGGCATTAAAGCATGAACCAAACCTGCAGGGACACAGAATAAAAAGTTAAACATGAATCGATGTGTCATCGTTTGTCTATCACCGGTTAGCTTAGAAGATATAACGAATAATACCATGTCTGGAACAACCCAGGCCAACACTCATCAAAGATTTTATAAGCACCTAATAAGCACATATGATTGGCTGATGTAGCCTTGAAATGTGAAGCATCTGGAACATCTCTTTTCCTGTTTCATCATCTCTATTCCTCTTTGAAAGAGGTCAGATTATAAATGAAGAAGCAAAGCGAGCAGCTAATACGTTCACTAGTTCTGGAAACTCAGACTATAATGGAAGCATACTGGGGATAGTGGGATGGATGTCTCTTCTTACCTGGTTCTCATTGTAAGGCTTACGGTGGTGGGAGGCGCAGGCACCGAGGATGACGATCATGATAAGAAGGGCTCCGCAGGAGGCCAGGATAGCGATCAGGGTTTTGTTATCGGTCTTTATCTGTTCTTTCTAGGAGAGGAACAAACAGAGGAATAAGTAGTTGCTGTAGAGGCCGAGGGTCCCGAGGCTGATCTAAAGAGCCGAATCCTCACCTGGGCGAGCTCGTCATAATACTGCTGCGCAAGGCTTTCGTTCACTGAAAGATCAGGATCACATTGATTGATTTCCAGAGAAAAATAATCTGAATTATAAACTCAGTGAATGTCCCCTTTCTGAACGGACTAGGATATTCTTTTACCTTTGCCATTTATCTCCACAGATTCGATTTTCACTGATCCGTTTTGGACGAGCCAGTTCACGGTGCAGGATCCGTTGTCCATGCTCTCCATCAGCCTCTTGCACACTTTTCTGAAATTTTTCTCGCCATCTTTTTCTTTGGTCTGCGTAAAAATGACACGTCTGTAAATGCTGTTAAACAAAAACATTGATGCACGCAGCACAAGTCCTTTTTTGTTTCATGAACCAGAAAGCGCTCTTCTACGCTGCCGTGCTGCCAGTGGGAGGACAGGAAGGTCAGAGGCCACAGCCAAGGCCGTATTTTCCTGTGTTGTGATGTGTTGCTTATTTCTGGTGTACTATTAAAGGGCACAACTGAGGGACTCAGAGGGTCAAAGCTGCTTCAAAAAGAGTTGTGGGAACAAAGGAAACTAGAGAAAGGCAGGAAGGGTTCCCACTAAGACACTTTTTCCACCCAGTGACTGAAATGGTTGTTTTGTTTTAATAGCAGGCTTCACTGCTCCACTCAGACAAAGCTCGCACGCCTAACAGATCCACCCAGCGCCTGTCTGAACACAAATGGTCATCAGCTGTTGAATCTTGTAAAGTTTCGAGGCTCAAAGGTAAAAAGTTTCAGTAACACCTAGAACAGTACGAGTGTAAGCACAGGAAATGCAGCATGTGACTGTGCATCCACAGATCCCTCAGTGATTCATGATTTTACTAATAAACTCTGCCCTGCATAGATACAGGTAACGGCATTCAGTCTGCAGGCTCTCAAATAGATCAGAGCAAAACAAAATCTTACCTCCTCGTTGCCTTTGTGGAAATACTGCAGAGAAAAACAACAAGCATCTCATTCAAAGGCACCGACACTTCTATTAGATGCAAGTAATAATGATAACAACATAGAAGCTGTATGTGCGCCACTTCAGTGCTTACAACAAACTTCTGGGTGGATGTTGGAGTCTTGATAGTGGCCGTGGTGGCTTGCATGGCTGAATCTGTAGTTGCTGTATTAACTCCTTTTTTCACACTGAAGGAGGTGCTGGAGGAGGTGCTGGAGGAGGTGATGGAGGAGGTGCTGGAGGAGGTGATGGAGGAGGTGATGGAGGAGGTGCTGGAGTCCCCTGGGTTTGTAAGCTGAGTGTTCGCTCTGGCCTCTCCAGGTACTATTGTAGATTCAGGGATTTCGGTGGAAACTTGGACCAGAAATAACAACAAGAACAACAAGAATAAGGAAGCGTCGTCGTAGTGATGCAGATCCCTCTGAGCCAGCCAATCAGTGACAGCCACGTCACATTTTAAGGTTTGGAGGAAGTATTAAAAGAACAAAATACACCACAGTCAACACCACCTCCTTTAACTTTCCAGCTACTTGAAGAACTGAGCAGATGGACCAACGCTTGTACAATACCAAGTTTAACAGGGTCAGGAGTGTGTGTGTGGTCTCCGTCACATGAGGCAACAAATACTTAAAGTAGGAACACTCGAATAATAATCAAAAATGCATACCATGAAAGACAGAAATACTGCTTTCCCCAAAATTACTAAGGAATTATGAAGTACTTAAAAGTACGTAAAGTGCAAACTGCGTCTTCTTCCCTGTAAAATACACGACGTTAAAATCATTCACATGGTACCTAAACCTGCGCACGCCGTGCTTCCACCTGGAAACGAGACCTTTTACCCTTTTTCACAGCTGTTCACATCCAAGTTTTCATGTCATTGGAGCGCAGTTTGAACGCCACGCTCTCACAGTCTTATTTATACTACTTCGGTCAGGTTTAAGTATTTGTTGTGGTGTCTTCTCACTTTAAATATTTCATTTTCAGATTCACATCCAGGGGACAAAAGTCCTTACCTGTGGGAAGCGTCTGTGCCGCGGCTACAGTGGTCAAAGCTGGAGCGCTGGATGTTGGTACTGTGGGGCTGTTTGTGCTCTTGCGTTGATCCTCGTTCGCTGATGACACATATGGTGCAGTGATTTTACTGGACAGAGAATATGTTGATGCCGTTACTGTGGAAGGCTTAGTGCTCAGCACTGATTGGGTGCTGGGGCTAGTGACTGTTTCTGATGGGGCTGGCGTGGGTGTAGCAGCCAAGGTCGAAGTGGTGATCGCAGTCGTAGCCTCTTTGGTGGGAGAAGTGAGAGCTGCTGTGGGGCTTGTTCCTGTTGTTTCTGCTTTGAGAGTTGCTGTGCTCTGAGTTGGGATAGTCTGTGTTGTCTGCACTGCTGTGCTCTGTTTGTCGGTGTTATTCTGACTGGTAGTGACTCCCGCTGTTGCTGTTGCTGCTGACACAGTTGTGGCTGTAGTCTTTGTAGGTTCATCCCCATCTGTGGCAGCAACACTTGTGACATCAGCAGGTGTCCCAGTGGCTGTCTCTGCAGTAGTATCTGCATAGACGCTGTGACACAGAAAGCCTGAGGAGGAAAAGACACGAGCGGTTACCTTCACAGCACAGCTGCATGAGGCTCTGCATCAAACCCATCAAAGACAGCATCTTATAGACCTGCATTTGTAATAGTCACTTGGGGGCAGTACAGTCATATTAGTGCATACAGTAGAGAACTGCAGCCTAATATATTGGAGTATCCAGAAAATGCAGATCAAATAAGCACTCACTGTTTACCTGTATGTCTATTTTAGTCTCCGCCTACTCTGAAGACAAATGTTTGGACCACTTCCTGAGCTCGCGGTCTGCCTGCTCTTTGCTACTGACCACGTGGTCTGCTTGTAATTTAATGAACATTATCTGCTGCTGCTGGCAACAAACGAGAAACTGTAAAGCAAAAGGAAAGTACGCATCATGAAAAAGCTCGAATCGAACATTTCTTTCTCTGTGCTGTTGTTGTTCACAGTGAGTGGAGCCGCTCTCCTCAGCTCGAAGCAGCTACTCCTGGACTTCCTGCTGTGCTGACAACTGTAAGCTATCTTTTTCTCTTGGTCTATTTATAGGGACGAGGACAGGATGCTGTGCACAATAAACTTGGAGGCACCACACCCTTGACCACAGCCTGTTTGGAGTGCCCTCTGCGAACGCTCCTCAGCACCAAGAAAACAATGGCCTTATACACCCTCGTATGACCTCATGGCAGCTTCGCTCCATGCTCAGTCGCTGGAGTTTCACCATAGATCTCTGCTGATACATGCAAACACACACACATGCTAAATGAGAGACAATGACCAAACTGTCCTGAGTAGATAAGACATGAAACGAGGGGCTAACTTGTAGTTTAGTTTGCACATCGTGTTCATTATTTAATGTTTGAGCAGAAAGGTTGTGGCGTTTGTACGCTCACATCCAGCTTTCAGTCAGCTGACTCCTCTTTAGCATCGTCACTGTATAGAAAGTGAGCAATACATTTCTTTCATATTGCAATATTGCATCTGTGCTTCAAGCTTCTTATGGCCTACAATTCAGCTTCAATGTCAGTTTAGTAAAAACAACCAGGTGCTTTGTATCGTAAGATAAAGACAATCCTGAAAACCCATCAATCAGATGACTCCAGTGAGCCGGGCGACGGTGGGAAGAGGAAGAAAGCAGAACCAGGCTCAACTTGTGGGTTAGAGGAGGGACAGGACAAAGGACGGACTCTGGAAAAGAGCCAGAGATGAATAATACCTAATGATTGAATCCAAACTGGTGCATAAACAGACAAACCAGTAAAGTGCTGTTACATACAGTGCACGGCCCGTTTCCCAGACAAACGCATCATCACGTTAATGATCAGTTTGTTTGGTTCATTCTGAAATATTGCTCAACATATAATTTTGTGTTATAACATCAAGCAGATGTGAGCGGTCAGTTTACCCCGTGAATCTGCTGCATCCTCTCGGGCAGACGGAGGCTGGCCTGTCTCCTGTCAGCCCGCTGCCTTAACACTGCTACTCAGAGACTAAGAGTGTCAGCGTTATCTGCAGCTAAGTCTCCTGACAGCAGATAACCTGCTTTTTCTTCACTGCATTTCAGAGTTTAGAGGCTCTCCTAATAGATGCTCGTATGTTTTCTTACTTTGTGTGGCAGAAATTGATCCACAAATACAAAAATATCAATCAGCTGAACCACTGTTACACGAGTGCAGTCAGAGGTGAGGCCTGTCTGCACTGTTCGCGTCTTCACAATCCACGCGCCCCCTCCCCCAGATGTGCTGTCTTGTTGGTCTTGACCCCGGTGACCCTGTCACTGATGTATCTGCTTCTTAACATGTGACGGCAGCAGCTAGTCCTGCTGTTATCTGCACCAAGCCTCTGTTTACCTCAGCCACACATTCCTCACCACACACACTACCTGTTAATCACATTTAAACATCCACACAAAGAGCTCACACCACGAATCCCAAACGCTCGCTCACTATGTGAAACGATCTGCTCATTTTATTCATCATATTTTATTAAATATAGTACATAAACAGGTATTTAAGGTGGGACATTTTCTGTCCTTTCATGATAAATACTAACTCATTTTGAATTTGATGGCAGCCACACGCCTCTAAAAAGTTGAGACGGAGCAACAAGATGAGAGAAAGTATGTAGAGCTTGAAAAAGAAGCAGGATGACCTGATTGGGTTTCCTGGCATCGTGGAGAGGGAGACGGAAAGATGCTCACTCAACCTAAACGAAACTGCATCTACAAATTGTGGAACTATGTAAAACTGTGAATATCTCGTCATCTACAGCACATGATGTCATCTAAAGATTCACGAGACAAGGCCACAGATGATTGTGGGACAGCAGTGATCTCCAGGAGACATAAAAACACGACTGTCATGGAAATCGTTGCACAGTTTGACAGACCAGCCACAAAAGAAGCCATGTGCTAATATTGATAAGAAAGGCCACCGTCTGTTGTGGAGCAAAGCTTGTTTAAAATGGACTGAAAGCTATTGTGTCGTGAAGCCTGACGTTTCTTTTTGAGAGAACATAGACGGCCCATCCTCAGGACTGTAGACTTTACAGCGCATACAGTGAAGCTGTAAATACATTGTTTGTATTAAATGCCAAATTTTGTATTATATAAATAAAATGTTACAAGCTGTCACAATCTTTCATTTGAACAGCTCTCAGTAACAGACGTCCTTTCCTGTGCTTGGACACTTGTCGAGCTCTGAATTTTAAAATATCACCTCGATCTGTTGCTGTTTCCTCTGAACATCTTCCGTCATCTGAAGCTGTCTGACCTTTCTGATCTGAATTTTGCCATGACAGTGATCTGTCAGACATCACTGGGCGTCAGACAGCAGCCTGTGTGGGAAATGACCTGCTGTCCTTTCCCTGGCTCTTCTTTCTGGCTCCCTTCAGTGAGGCAAAACAGCTCAGTGATTTGGGACTTTGTGAATTGGATCAACATCAGTATATAAATAAATTTGGGTTACAGGAAACCCTGGTACCTGAACCGACACACCAGTGCTACTGCAAAGGAAGAGCGCGATCAGGGCGGCTGCAGACGTGTTTCTGTCTGCTGAGCGTGTGTTGGTTTTTAAAGCCAATATTCATTTAGCATCAGTTTAGGAAACACCAGAACATCTGTACTCGGATACAAACATGTAATGGTCGCATGCAGTGGGGTGAAAAGCTCCTTCTTCCTCAGTCTGTTCCAGGAAATGGGAAGTCTGAAGCACATTATTCCCCGAGGTGTTGCCTGAGAACCGGCTAGTTTGGGATGTTACCGACACCTTGCTGGGTTAAAGCAATAAAGCTCCTCCAACCGTCAGCAGGTCATCTGTGCTGCTTTGGGCTCAAAGCGTCGTTTTTACCACAATAATATTTTATTTAGTAATTAATGTGAAATTTGGGTGTAGCATCATGACTGACAGCTGCAGAGAAACCTCCGCCCGTCTTTACTTCTGTTTAAATAAAACTTCAAACTGACAACATGAGAAAAAACCAACAGCCGAGTCATCATCTTGGTTTTTCTGTCATTTTGATTTGTAAAGTGAGGAAAGGAAACGACTTGGCTGACCGCTTACAGCAGCGGTCGTTCGCTGCGGCGTTTGCTACTCATGGTGTTTTAATTTGAGAACATTATCCGAGCACATGACTGAAACACCGCCTGTGCTTCATCTCGCTCCACTCACTCCTGGCTGAGAGAACATTTAATTGTTAAATAACTATTTATTAAATAAGTAGTATTAGCTAACATTAGAGGGTGGTGGAGGATCTTTTAGAGCCATTCTTTTAGAAATGGAGCAGTGAAACAGTATGAAAGCGCCTCACCACACAGGAAATGGCTTTATTGGCAAATTGTAGATAAAACATTAACGGTCAAAGCAGTCTTACATGGATCAGTATTACTGCTCTAGACTTTTAACCCTAAATTCTATTTATTGTCTTTAATCTCCAGTAGTGTATAATATTCTATGTGATCATGTTTGTTGGCTGTCTTGTAAGGACCACAGTCTACACGCTGTTTTTAAAAGGTGGATTCAGAGTATTAGAGCCTGATCTTAAGGATTAAAAATAAAGAGAAAGATTAAGGTGTTGTAACAAAACAGGACAGCAAACTTTGTGCCTTTATTTAACCAAGTGATTTATCAGAGAAATCAGTTCCATCAATTTGCTTGTTTTACTGACCCAAACATTCGCTGATGTCATCGAGACAGTTTTTAATAAACTGCACTCTAACTTGTCACCGAGGTTCCAGACATAAATCTCGATGTTTCCACAGATGCACACGTGGTAACCGAGCAGAGCCGTGACAGCAGAGCCACCATCGGCTCGTCCACCATGACGGCCTCCCATCATTCTCCTGTTAAAGATCAGCGGTTTGGCCTCTGGCCTCGACAAACAACCAGCAGTGATATAAAGGATGATGCAAAAAGAAGGTTCATGACGAAAGCTGTTGGAGATGAAACTGGGGGTTTAAACTCGTCTGGGGGTGGTTGTCTCCGTGTTAGCCTGGCACCGTGGCCAGCGCGTCTCCGCCTCTCACCCTACGGCAGCTGGGATTGGCTCCAGCCCTCCCCTGTCATCCCACATTTGATAAGCTGAAGAAAATGGATGGATGGTCCAGAATGTGTGTTTATTGTACTAATGATAGGAATTACATTTTTCTATTCTTAAAGTAACCAAAAGCTTCATTCGAAGTTATTATGGACTGTATCAGGTGTTCATTTTTCACTGAATGTGCTGTCGTCTTTGGCACAGCTCCCATGATTTATGAAAACGTGTCTCCTGAGCAGCTGTTCACGTTTGTATTCCTGAAAACATTTCTCCTCAGAAAACACTGATTTCACTTTGTATTTATTTGTATAGCACCAAATGAAAACAACAGTCGCTTCAGGGCGCTTTACGTTGTAGGGCACAGACAATAATACAGAAAAACACTCAAGCCAGCACTTGGCGACAGTGGGAAGGACAAACTCCCTTCAAATACATAGAAACCTCTGGCAGAAGCAGGCTCGGGGAGGGCAACCAGCTGTGAGGGAGGAAGGCGGGACAAAAGCCACACAGTGGAAGAGAGCCAGAACTCAGTACACGTTGATCTGTGGGCTTAGAGAAACCAGCAGGCTGGCCTTTTGTGTGAGCGTCAGCTATCGCTCCATCATGCCAAGCAGTCTGACTGTAAGCTCAGCCTGATGTGAACACGCCAAACTGAGCCAAGGGAATAAATGAATGTGGCTGTCACTCCAAAGCGCTGGTAAGGCAGTGCTACCCCATTAGCTTGTTGACAGTCCACACAAAGGCCCCTCGTTCGGTCGCGCACGGATGAGCCACCTCCTCGCTGCAGACCGCTGCAGCTAGGCCCCCATCTGTGTCCTATTGAGAGAGGTATTTCAGCTCTCTGTGGGTCTGGGGTGGGCTGCTGGTGGTGCGTGGGTAAGGAAGCAAAGGGTCCCTCTGCTTTACTGAAAGGAGGCGAGAAGCTGTGAATCTAAAAGCACTCGGTGAGAATAAAAGACAGAGACGAGCCAAAGGGAGGAGGGAGGGAAACGGTGAGAAAGAGGAATAAGATGAAGAGCAGTAATTCCACCAGCCACATGGTAACGACTGACCACACACACATTATCCACAAACAACACACTCCCTATCCTTGGAAGCAGACTGGTATGTGTGTTTATACAAGTCGGTGCTCTCATTGCAAAAGTTGAGTGTTAGACATGCGTCAGCTCGCTCCTCCTGTCACATGCGAGTACACTCAGTTTCTTCTGTCCTGTAACCATGTCTGAAGCCTAACCTCCTCTGAGGTCAGAACATACGTGACTGAAGGATGCATACATGTTTATTTATCCTCAGACCAGTTTGGAGCCAAACCTTTAGTCCAGGTGTGACAGTTATAATGTCATCAATGACACCGACCTGTACTGATGACCCAAAATATCCCTTTTTGCTGTTGTACTAATTAAAAAAACCCCATTATCAAATACACTTGGTGTTGGAAAATAATGCACATTATTATTATTTCTTTCTTTTTCATTTACTGTTAATGATTTAAACCAGGCAAGCAAATGAGGCTAAAACCAAACGTTTGATCTTGTTGAGCAGAAAGTGAGGGTGTTTCTTATTGAACGAACAAATATTTTATTAGGAGGGTAAATCACAAACAGTTTGATCCCAGCTAATGGAGCAACAGCAATTTTGTGTTTGCTCTGAAAGCTGAGACGTGAGGGGAGTGCTCGCAAACTGATGAGGCAGACGAGAATCGTGCTGAGACAGTAAGGAGTGAAAGACGAAGAACGAGGAGGAGGTAAGCTCACGTCCTTGATGGTACCAGCCACAGCGATGATTAATGGACACCTGGGTGCCAGCGTAGCATGGAGGGAAGGAGTGTGTTCTGGAGGTGAAGCTGAAGGCTGCAGCGATGGACAGCTATGAATGGCTTGGCTTTACGGAGAGTAAAAGTTCCTCCCTGATAAAACCTGCACGTGGCTGCCAGAAGTGTCTGGCCTTTAAAATCAGCTCGTCTGCAGAGTAAAGGTGCTTTCAGACGCTGCTTAGCTGTTTCTCAGCTATTGCGTTTGTGAGGTGTAAATGTTATGACATTTGGCATATGAAAGTTTATATCTACAAAAATCTCATTTTTTTCTGTCTTTACATATTTACCAGCAGCAGCCTTTTAGCTTCAGGCTTCGTGGGTTTTGCACCACAGGGCCGAGCACACAGGAGGACACTGGGATGACATCGCATCCATTTTTTGTGAGCAGGGACCAGCAAACACAGGCATGTACAATATATATTCATTTAAAACTAAATAATATGTCTGTCACTAATGAACAACTTCCGTATGACAATAATGAAAAAACCTGAGAGCTCACATGTTTCCACAGCACGGATCGCATGTTGGCAAAGCGCTCTTCTTGTAGTGCATGGACATCAGAGTTATTACTGCGTTTGAATGCAGCAACACGAGAGAGCGTAACTTAACTAGTTAGTCAGTTTAAATCAAACCAACAAATTGTCCGTATCTACTTAATTAGCATTCACTGGTTCCACTGGTTTGCAACTGGGTGCACAACATTGTGGAGCCCCACCCATGTATTTCCCTCCATAATCCAACCGAGGGGTGTGGATGGGCCGGACGCTATGACGGCAGCCTTAGGGCAGGAGGCGAGGTCCACTCAGGACAGGTCGCTGTCCCGGGGCTAACACAGAGAGACAGCACCCCACTCAGTGCGTGTCTTTGCACTGTGGGAGGAAGCCCGAGGACCTGAGAGAACCCACGACACAGATACAAGGAGAACGTGCTTCACACAGAAAGACCAGATTCAAACCCAGGACCTTCTTCACTCCAGTTTCAGTTCATCTTTATGTTAACATTCATTTGAACTGAAACCACAATGACTTAAAAACAGTTCTGTAGAAAAAGGCCTGATTGCAACACGGTGCTCAAGGTCATTTCCTGTCACCACACCCTCCTTGGGAACTGGGATGTTGATAAGGTATTTCCCCCCTTCTATTGTTACTCGGTTTTCTCCCATCGACTGGCTGCTGCAGACTCAGACGAGTGTGCCAGGCAGGCAGCTTCTTCGCTGGTGTTTGACTGAACCTGGAACCCTGACTGTCTGTTCTCTTGTAGGAAGTGATAAAGGAAAAGCAGATGGTGTGAGAAGAAGTTAGGAAGTCCGGGAGCAAACTGATAAGAAATGATACCTTCTTCTTAAATTCCATCTTATTTATTGAGTAAGCACTGATATCTTCAAGTAATAAAATGTATTGTGCAAGTTACTTTTCAGGGGAGAAATCACACTGATGATGTAACGGTTTCAACATCTTCTCACGCATCAAACAGGATACAGTTGGTGTTAAAGGGTCAAAGACCATGGCAGCATTACTTTACAGGCAAAGCTGCGTTTGAACAAACCCGCTCGCTGTGAAGCTCGGTGGTGGAGAGCTGATGTTTGTTTTGCAGCCACAGGACCCGGGCACCCTGCAGACTCCACTATGTCTATTATCAGTCCCGTAGGACAGCGAACACTCGGCACAAACAGGACAATGATTCACCAGCATTAAATTCAAATCTGCAACTGACAAAGAAAAGAATCAAGGTGGTGCAACGCCCCAGTCAAAGTCCAGACCTCCACCTGCTGCAGCGGGACCCCAAGAGAGCTGTGCATTAATCACTACGCACAAAGCTCCATGAAATGAAGGAATATTGTAAAGAAAACCCTGATTACTTCAAGTTATCTCTGCTACAAGCTGCTGAATCTCAGGGTTTTTCCCAGTTCTTAGATTCCATTTAGTGACTCCTGTGAAAACGTTTCTTTTTCACATCACTGGGCCGAGTTTTCATTGTGGTTCATATTCTGGAGTTTAGTTTCACTTAGTGTTCAAAGAGTTTGTTTAGTTTTGATTCATTTCATTGTTAATTCAGGTCTTTTTAAATATAATATGCTTGGTGTTTGTCAGTGGCAAAGGTTTGTGTGCTGTAATACAGTCTGTGAATCCAGACCTGCACTTAAAGGCCAGTGATTCATATTCATGGAGACGCTCCCATCCTGCAACGTGTGGCCACAGCAGGCTGCTCTGCAAGCTTGAGTTTTACAGCGGACTGTGCAAACCACAGCACCACTGAAATCTCATATATGTATAAAAACAATAAGACATCAGGAGCGCTCACTTTAGAGTGATCTCATAGAGCAGAGACAAAAGCAGTAGGTCTTGCACATGTGTGGAGCATTTACTTACATGCACATAGTGTTAAACAAATAGACACAGGTGGCTGTTCACAAGCACAAAAACATGCCAGCGTTTATCTTTAGAAAAAAAGGTGCTGACAGCCTTCGGGTGGAATTTTGGGGCTGTGTCGCTTACTCTTTTTCACACGCTTACAAGAAATAAATGAATAAAAGCCTCCCGTCTGAAATCACCTACTGCAGTGGTGAGAAAGCAGCAGGTGCGTAATTAAAGGAAAACACTTTTGTGGTCTTTCAGCCCTGGAGGGGGGTCAGGGGTTGCACTTCATTATTCAGGCTCCTTCTGTCTCTCTGCAAAGCTCTGAGTGGACTTTGTGTGTTTTTGGAGGGAGGGCGAAGCAGTGGTGAGTCCTCGACTGTGGGGGGTGGAGGCAGATGTTTCAGGTCTGAGCCCGAGTGCGCCACTTGGTCTGTGTTTGTGACTGTTTTACTGCAAGTTTCAGACAAAAACGGTGGAAAAACGGAGCAAAGAAGAAAAGAGCTCTTATTATTAATGCTGAGACAGAATCTGAGTTTGAAATAAAAGCATCTATAAAAAAGGCTTAAAGTGTTCGTCAGTCCAAACTCACTCCTTCATCTGTCACTGTTCGGTTCATTGATCCTGAGCTCATGTACCATTTACACTTTTCTAGTTTCTACATTAGAGTGTTGCAGTGTTTGTGTGATGCAGCATTACTACCTAACCATAACCTGCATCCTACATATGAGCTACAGTTTGTTGTTCTACAACCACATAATATAGCAGAGGGGATGAGAAGAAAGATTAGAAATGAACTGGCATTTATGTAGCTACAGTACGCACACACACACACACACACACACACACACACACACACACACACACACACACACACGAACATGTTTTTTGGGATGAATTTACACGACGAGGGGAAAGAAACAACTCTGCAGTGCCAACATGAGTAAATAAAATGTTAGATTTTACAAGTGACAACGCTGTTTTCTATTTTAAAGGTTACACAAGACTTTTGTGAGGAGATGCTGCACACTTCCACCTACAGACGATTGCAGTCAGTAATTAAGACCTGACCTCAAATCCCCAGAAAACAGCCAGGTTTAACTAACAGAGTGGAAAGCTAATGAAACAGCCAGTATTCCTTTAGGTTTTAGTGTTTCTGCTTTGATGCTAATAAGTTTATTCCACTGATTTCACATCTTAAGCTCATAGTTGTAATGCACTGTGTACTTCGTGTGCTCCATCACTGTTAAGGCGTGATGTATGTAAAAGAGTCCAGCACGATATGCACATGCAGACGACTTTACAGTTGACTTCTGTGTTTGGTTATCATCTACAATTTATGTTTCCTATAACTTAAGCATGGCTTTGTTAATTTTACCAGACTGTTAGAAGTAAAAGGAGTTTTAAACGCTTTAAAAGCTCACTGGTTCATCACTGCACTTAACCTCCTAGGACCTGGCGTCCACATATGTACAAGGGCTGATATCCACTTGTGAGGACGTTATACTGCCCCTGTGCTATTGAAATTTCAAATGAATGTCCTACTACGCTGATATCAGGCCTTTGTAGAGCAAAATCAGGTAAAAAGATCATTCTTTGTTTTTACATTCGTCAGTTCCCAATCAGCCCAGGTAGCAAAGAGAAATTAAAAATGCATGCCGTTAAAGAGTTTGGGTCTTAGGAGGTTGAACAAACAGACAGCAAAAGTTTAAAAAACGTGTCACACAGACCACCGGGATCCAGCACCTGTTGCTGCAGCACTCTTTCACGCACAATGAAGAGATAAAGAGACATAAACGATAGAAAAGCCCGAATTCTGACAGAAAGGCTGAACAAACAAACCAGTGGAGCTGTCTGATGTGAACGCGTGGGCTACTCACCGAGTAAAACTGTCAGCCACTTGATCCGCAGAGTCGCTCTCATCCTGTCTCTGATGCTCTCTTCTCCCGGATGGATTTATCCTTCATGCAGCGCTGCGCTACAATCCCTCACTTTGTATCGGGAGATGTTGCGCTAATGGTAAAACTGAGTCCTGCAGCCGGCTGTCACGCCTTTCTTCTTGAATTTGTATCTCAGAACAAATGATCGCGCCCCACGTATTGTAATTTTCTTCTTCTTCTTTTAAACTGAAAGCCAAGAATGTCTTTGTGTGTGTGCACCGCGTCTTTCTCCCCTCTCTCTCCACAGAGTCGGGGATTTGGGGGAAGAGTGCTTCTGTGGTCTCCTTGGCTGCACCGTTGTTCCTCAGGCTCTCTCTCCCACTGCTGTATCGTCAGTTCTCACTCTTCTGCAAAGTGTTCAGCTGTTTGCAGACCAGAAGCACTGCCCTGCCTCCCTTATCATGAGAAAGCAGGGGCAGATCCAGTCCCACAACTCACCGCTTCTCCTGACACTTTGGATAACATAGGAAGCAGTGAGACAATGTGTTCCACTGACTTTGATTCATTAGTTAAAATGATCAAAATTGACTGGAGGACGCGGGGTGAAGTCACACATGCAGCCGGATCAAAGGAAATGCCTGCTTCACTGAGGGGACCCGGATTCTTGTGTGTGTGTGTGTGTGTGTGTGTGTGTGTGTGTGTGTGTGAGTGTGTGTGTGTGTGAGTGTGTGTGTGAGTGTGTGTGTGTATTGCCCAGCAGACAAGGTTTGGCCACCTCTTGGACTGAAAAATGAAACCTGTGTAAGTGCCACGAACTGGAGTGTCTACTGAGGCTCGCTGTAATAAAAGAGAGAGAGCAGTTTATCTGCTCAAAGTCTTTGTTGGTTTATTAAAGGTCTACGTAAACTTGCTTAACTGATAGTTGTTTTGAACACCAAATAATACCAACAGTTGAACATTGTTGAAAAGTAAATATTCTAATAGAGAAATATCAGAATCCGAATAGTTTAAGACCGTGAGATCTTCAACGCACACCTCCGGCAGAGCTTCAACAGCATTCTGAGGGAGGCTGGGGACACTGAGTCCGAATGGACCATGTTCAGCATCTCCATTGCTGAAGCTGCTGCACCAAATGGTGGACACCAGAGGTGAAGGGAGCCACCAGGCTGAAGAAGGAGTCCTATCGGGCTTGGTTAGCCTGTGGGACTTCGGAGGCAGCCGACAGGTATCGACAGGCCAAGCAGAATGCGGCTCGGGCAGTGGCTGAAACAAAAACTCGGGTGTGGGAGGAGTTCGCTGAGGCCATGGAAAAAGACTTTCGGACTGCCTCGAAGAGATTCTGTCAAACCGTCAGGCGTCTCAGGAGGGGAAAGCGGTGCTCTACCTGCACTGTGTATAGTGCTTACGGAGCGCTGCTGACGTCGACTGAGAAAATTGTCGGGGGGTGGAAGGAATACTTCGAGGACCTCCTTAATCCCACTGACACGTCTTCCGAGGAGGAAGCAGAATCTGGGGATGAGGGGGATGACCCGCCAATTTCCGGGGGCGAGGTCACTGAGGCAGTTAAACAACTCCTTGGTGGCAGAGCCCCTGGTGGTGGTCCCCATTTTTAAGAAGGGGGACCAGAGGGTGTGTTCCAACTACAGGGGGATCACACTCCTCAGCCTCCCTGGGAAAGTCTATGCCAGGGTGCTGGAAAGGAGAGTTCGTCCGTTAGTCGAACATCGGATACAGGAGGAACAAAGCGGTTTTCGTCCTGGTCGCGGAACACTGGACCAGCTCTTTATCCTCTCCAGGATACTTGAGGGTGCATGGGAGTTTGCCCAACCAGTCTACATGTGTTTTGTGGACTTGGAGAAGGCATTCGACCGTGTCTCTCGGGGTGTCCTGTGGGAGGTGTTGCGGGAGTTTGGGGTGTCTGGCCCATTGCTACGGGCCATTCGATCCCTATACAACCGTTGCAAGAACTTGGTTCGCATAGCCGGCAATATGTCGCAGTAGTCCCTTTGTCACCGGTTCTGTTCATAATTTTTATGGACAGGATTTCTAGGCGCAGCCAAGTGGCGGAGGGCTTTCACTTGGGTGGCCTCAGAATCTCATCTCTGCTTTTTGCAGATGATGTGGTTCTGTTGGCTTCATCGGGTGAGGGCCTCCAGCTCGCACTGGAGCGGTTCGCAGCCGAGTGTGAAGCAGCGGGAATGAGGATCAGCACCTCCAAATCTGAGGCCATGGTTCTCAGCCGGAAAAGGGTGGAGTGCCCACTCCGGGTCAGGGACGAGACCCTGTCCCAAGTGGAGGAGTTCAAGTATCTCGGGGTCTTGTTCGCGAGTGATGGGAGAAGGGAGCCGGAGATCAACAGACGGATTGGGGCTGCAGCTGCAGTAATGCAGACGCTGCATTACTGCATATATATATATATATATATATATATATATATATATATATATATAGTTAACTGTGATATAGAAAACAGACTTTAAAAACTGCAAACACTGATCAGCCAACTGCTTACCTTTATTCTTATTCAGCATTCAATCAAAAGCACCAGACCCTGATTATCACTGCCATTCTCTCCCACTGTGGATCTTTAAACACGTTTTAGTTGTTTTTGTTCAAGCGGAAGTTTTTAAAGAATATTTATTTGGTCCCTTGGTGTTATCCTCCAATAGCACCGACTCTAGAAAGGGTCACACTGGTCCTGCTGGTGCTGTGTTTGACGTTTGGATTCAACTCTGGCAGCTTGTTGGATTCTTGCCCTAC
Organism: Copadichromis virginalis; assembly: GCF_057382275.1. Lineage (NCBI taxonomy): Eukaryota > Metazoa > Chordata > Actinopteri > Cichliformes > Cichlidae > Copadichromis > Copadichromis virginalis. The sequence continues at coordinate 1,646,827 of NC_140634.1, forward strand.
TGGAACCCCGGAGTCGAAGTAGCCACGATGACGAATATTTACAAAGGTTCCAGGAATTGCTTGCAGTACACTTTTACTATGCCTCCATTCATAAGAGTCCAAATCTGACTTGAATGGCACTGGATCTTATCCAGAACCTTCTGTGAATGCAAAAGGAAACTACTACAGTATAAACTTCACTTCTTTAAGTGAGACTAACTGCTGTGACAGTGCACTCGGGTGTGTATGATGACTTATTCCATTCTGAATGTGTCGGTTTTATGTGGAAGTGTAAATTGTCTCTTTTATGTTCTTTAATCTGCAGTTTCCAGAAGATGACTTTCATTTAATGTAAGAATTTTCTGATCACAGATCGAGTCCTTCACTCTGGTTCCACATGTGAAGCACCTCGGCATGTTAATCTTTGATTTCCCACAATGTGTTGAGCAGTAAACACGATGTGTTCTGTGCTCTGCAGCCCCAGTCAGCTCCAGAATATTAAAATCCAATGCTCTCTTTTGGTTAAATGAGGAATTAAGACATTTACAAAATGAGACAAAACGGAAAAAGAACAAAGTCAATGCTTCCTGTCTGCTTTTAAGATTGTGATGTTTGCTCATGACCTGAAACTCGAGGAAGAAAGAAACACTTTTCTTTCACAACCTGTCACAATTTCAAAATACTTTTTATTTTAACAAAGTGTGATTGGTACCTGTTACGGATTCAAATATTGGGGATGGAGACAAGAGAAAAACCACAATAACAACACTGGTCCGGCCGGGTTGAGTCAAACGATGATTTTAATGATCACACGCGTGGGAGATGGACACCGTACGCAGACAGCATCAGATCTCAAAATGGTGGAGCATTGATCAACCTCTTATAGCCTCTAGTGGCCCCCACCTTATCATAAAAAGCCTAAACATTCACATGCTTTCTCTCACAGCGCCTAAGCTACGTCCTTGGCTCCCTGTTTATCTGCTCCTGCTGAGATGGGGCAGAAAACTCCAGCATGTTCTCTTCTAATCAGACAAATAAGGCGATGACTTTCTGCGAACAGTATTTCTTATAACTCAGCAGTATAATGCATCATAAAACAATATCATTCATTCACTGTCCTTACACAGTCTGGCCCCGCCTCTACCTGTGACATGCTGCCTATGTTCTGGGATATTGGCATGTTCTTGTTGCCTTTTCAGTCTGAGCTCAGCAGCTCTGGAGTCTCCTGGCCGACGACCTCAGATGCAAATCTTGTAACCGTTTTTTAAAATCTCTTCCTGACACATCGTTTTATTATTTGGCTTTCTATAAATGCTAGTGCCTTTATCACTCACGAATATAAGTATGTTGCTGTTTTTCTTCTCTTTTCTTACTCGTTCACATTTTAAATAGTTCTTCGTGTCCTTTGTCTTTATTTTTAACTTCTCATATTTGTCGCATTCATTATTGTTAATCATTTTGTAACTGAAAAATGATTTGCACATAAAAATGAAGTCAAAGTAAACCTTCAGGCTCTGCCGCCTGTTGATGGGAAGCGTCTGTAAAAGGAAATGTAGACAGGAGAGATAAGATCAGGGGTGTGGAGGTTCTCAAGGGTGTTTCCTACCATGGAACATTTAGAAGTCATTAATGAAAAGCCTGAGCATCAGAGACATAGTCACCAATCAGGAGTCACGCTCGGACTCCAAGACAGTGAAAATTACACTAAATGATGTCAGGATTGCAACTGTGTGAGCACGTGTGTGTTGCTATCACTCCTGTGAGCTGTGGTGTATCCTGCTGTTAGCCTGTTTCTTCATGAATATTTACCCAAAGACACAGAGAGCTGTCAATGAGGGAAACCTCAACCCCTGACCCTCCGATCCCTGTATGTATATAGCACTAAATCACAACAGCAGGCACCTTATAATGTCAGGTGAAGACGCTACAATGACACAAGACAGTGTGATGCCTCCGCTACACTCTGGGCTGAGTTGTGCCCTCAGGGTGAAAAGTCCCTGTTAGTTGATACAAAGTTGCTCTGACTGATCTCCTACGATGAAACGTTTCCATGCTGGTAGAGTTTCTTCCAGGGTGTTCACACAGTATGATGGGGCATTGAATTACTGCAGCAGAGGTTCCCCGTACACCGACTGTGATCAACCAGTAGATCTCAGTTAGTGTGAGTAGATCATATGACAGTTTTCTTTTTTTAGATTTGAGTCTGTCATCTGTGGTTTAGAAAATGAACTCCACCCTCTTCTATGGGACAAAGGCCATCATGTACATCCAGTTTATATCTACCAACGACAGGATATCAAGCATGTAGAAAGGATGCAACAGTGACCCCCTATGAGCAGCACTTTGGCGACAGTGGGAAGGAAAAACTCCCTTTTAACAGGAAGAAACCTCCAGCAGAACCAGGCTCAGGGAGGGGCGGGGCCATCTGCTGTGATTGGTTGGGGTGAGAGAAGGAAGACAGGATGAAGACATGCTGTGGAAGAGAGACAGAGGTTAATAACAGGTATGAGTCAGTGCAGAGAGGTCTGTTACAGTTTTTGCCCGTTGCTTGAACACTATAAACCCATGCTTAGACTAAAGTAACACACCTTGAAGCTTTTGTTACCATACCTCAAACACATGTACCCATACCTTGAACAAAAGCGCTGCTTTGCACCCCAGTTCCAATTATGCAACACACCTACTCCTTTATGCAACACACATGGTCCTGCATACTACACTCTATTTCATACATAAGACACTTCGCTCACAAAATGAAATCTCAGGGTGCCATTTGGAAAACACATGTATCCAAAATACAAAACACATCGGGTAATTGCAACCACTCAAATACACGCCTGAAGGCACTTACTTGCAAAACCGAACACCAATTAGCCAACTACAAAAAGCCCTCAGTTTAGCCAATTCAAGAACTTTGCAAGCATGGATGGAGGCAGAGCAAGAGGAAGAGGAGGAGGAGGAGGAGGAAGAGGAGGAGGAGGCCGAAGAGGCCATGAACGGACCCATATTTCTGATGAAATAAGAGCAACTTTGGTGGACCATGTCATCAACCATGGCCTGACTATGAGGGAAGCTGGGCAGAGAGTCCACCCACATCTAAGCCGCTTCACAGTGGCATCTGTAATACGAACATTCCGACTAGAAAACAGGTCTGTCTTCACCTCCATACCTTCTGCTCTACTCAGATGGTTCCATAGCACTGTTCTACAGTATATCACATTACCATATCAAGTGTACGGGGTGCTAATGCTCCTTTTGCAGCCAAAGTGGCTGATTCCTTATATTGAAGTACAGTGTTGTACAGTGGATGACACAGTACATACAGTAAAGTACTGTAAGAAAAATAAGCAAACCGATGACAATATGTGGTTGTATTTCTCTAGAATGACTCGAAGACCTTCTGGGGGAGGACGCCAACGCCTGTTCACACAACAGCAGGAACTTCCCGTTGTGGACCTAGTGAGGGCAGACAATGCCATCCGTCTCCACCAGCTACGACGGAAAATACTTGCAGACAGGCGAGTGTTCAGCAACATAGACCATGTGAGCATCACCACCATCAGACGCATCTTGGGTAAACACAGCATCACCATGAAGCAGCTCTACAGAGTCCCATTCGAGAGGAACAGTGACAGGGTCAAAGGACTTCGAGCTGAATATGTACGGGTACGTGTAACTGTCCCTTACATTTACAATAGAGTATTGGTGAAGTCCAGTAGCAGCTGAATATGTACCATATCAGTACCACATGGATCTATTCTGAGAGCTACACAGGTACCTGTGTGATGGGGTGAGGGTGCTGTATGTGTAGCACTGTAGTACAGTGATATGTTCCCCTTTTTTCCAGAGAATCTTGGCCATGGATGGAGCTGCACAGCCTCATGAATACATTTTCATTGATGAAGCTGGATTCGACCTGAGCAAAACAAGACGACGGGGTCGTAATGTAATTGGCCAAAGGGCAATTGTGCACGTCCCAGGGCAGCGCGGGGGAAACATCACATTATGTGCCGCCATATGCCTTCGAGGGCTTCTGCACCATCATGCAATACTAGGTCCATACAATAGCCAACACATACTCACATTTCTAGATGCTCTCCATGATATACAGTGGGGCAAAAAAGTATTTAGTCAGCCACCGATTGTGCAAGTTCCCCCACCTAAAATGATGACAGAGGTCAGTAATTTGCACCAGAGGTACACTTCAACTGTGAGAGACAGAATGTGAAAAAAAAAATCCATGAATCCACATGGTAGGATTTGTAAAGAATTTATTGGTAAATCAGGGTGGAAAATAAGTATTTGGTCAATAACAAAAATACAACTCAATACTTTGTAACATAACCTTTGTTGGCAATAACAGAGGTCAAACGTTTACTATAGGTCTTTACCAGGTTTGCACACACAGTAGCTGGTATTTTGGCCCATTCCTCCATGCAGATCTTCTCGAGAGCAGTGATGTTTTGGGGCTGTCGCCGAGCAGCACGGACTTTCAACTCCCGCCACAGATTTCCTATGGGGTTGAGGTCTGGAGACTGGCTAGGCCACTCCAGGACTTTCAAATGCTTCTTACGGAGCCACTCCTTTGTTGCCCGGGCGGTGTGTTTTGGATCATTGTCATGTTGGAAGACCCAGCCTCGTTTCATCTTCAAAGTTCTCACTGATGGAAGGAGGTTTTGGCTCCAAATCTCACGATACATGGCCCCATTCATTCTGTCCTTAACACGGATCAGTCGTCCTGTCCCCTTGGCAGAAAAACAGCCCCATAGCATGATGTTTCCACCCCCATGCTTCACAGTAGGTATGGTGTTCTTGGGATGCAACTCAGTATTCTTCTTCCTCCAAACACGACGAGTTGAGTTTATACCAAAAAGTTCTACTTTGGTTTCATCTGACCACATGACATTCTCCCAATCCTCTGCTGTATCATCCATGTGCTCTCTGGCAAACTTCAGACGGGCCTGGACGTGCACTGGCTTCAGCAGCGGAACACGTCTGGCACTGCGGGATTTGATTCCCTGCCGTTGTAGTGTGTTACTGATGGTGACCTTTGTTACTTTGGTCCCAGCTCTCTGCAGGTCATTCACCAGGTCCCCCCGTGTGGTTCTGGGATCTTTGCTCACCGTTCTCATGATCATTTTGACCCCACGGGATGAGATCTTGCGTGGAGCCCCAGATGGAGGGAGATTATCAGTGGTCTTGTATGTCTTCCATTTTCTGATGATTGCTCCCACAGTTGATTTTTTCACACCAAGCTGCTTGCCTATTGTAGATTCACTCTTCCCAGTCTGGTGCAGGTCTACAATACTTTTCCTGGTGTCCTTCGAAAGCTCTTTGGTCTTGGCCATGGCGGAGTTTGGAGTCTGACTGTTTGAGGCTGTGGACAGGTGTCTTTTATACAGATGATGGGTTCAAACAGGTGCCATTCATACAGGTAACGAGTGGGGGACAGAAAAGCGTCTTACAGAAGACGTTACAGGTCTGTGAGAGCCAGAGATTTTCCTTGTTTGAGGTGACCAAATACTTATTTTCCACCCTAATTTACGAATAAATTCTTTACAAATCCTACCATGTGGATTCATGGATTTTTTTTTCACATTCTGTCTCTCACAGTTGAAGTGTACCTCTGGTGCAAATTACTGACCTCTGTCATCATTTTAAGTGGGGGAACTTGCACAATCGGTGGCTGACTAAATACTTTTTTGCCCCACTGTAGTTGTACAGAACAGAGCAGATCAGCCCAGGTTTGTGGTGATATGGGATAATGTCAGTTTCCATTGGGCTGCTCTGGTCCAGGCCTGGTTCTCCAACCACAATCAATTTGAAGTGGTATACTTGCCCCCTTACTCACCATTTTTAAACCCTATAGAGGAATTTTTTTCGGCTTGGAGATGGCGAGTATATGACCGCCAACCACATGCCCGCATGCCTCTTCTGCAGGCAATGGAACAGGCCTGCGGCGACATTCAGGTGACAGCAATCCATGGATGGTTTCGACATGCAAGAGGATATTTTCCCCGGTGCCTAGCAGGAGAGGACATTGCTTGCGATGTTGATGAGGTCCTGTGGCCAGACCCCAACAGACGGCGGGATCCATGAGCCCACTTATGCACAATTGTCATGGTTTTTTGTGTTTACAGTATAGTGTTTTTTCTATTGCAGTATTATTGTGTTGTTGTTGTTGTTGTTTTTTTTTGCTTTATCTGAATTCATGGTACTGCAATGTACAGTATTGAGTAGGTCTATTTGCGTTTTTGGTTGTTTGGAAATGTGTCTCCTGTAAATGTGCCTTCTGAATAAACAATGGAAATCAAGGACTGCAGTGTTTTATGTAAAGGAGACTAGTGTGTTCCCCCTGATCTGTCAGTGTTTGCATATGATGCAAGTATGTGTCATTTTGTCAACAGAGTTACATTTTGACAGAGGAATGTTAGGTTTTGATAGCAGAGTTTAGGTTTTGGGAGTGGAGTTTCAATTTGGCACAGATGTGAATGGTATATTTCCCAGTGTTGTGTCATGTGTACTTGTGTGTACAGTTTTGGCACAGAGAGCGGAGTTTTGCAAAATGTGTTCAAGCAGTGGGCAAAAACTGTAATACATAGTGAGTGAAGAAGAAACACCCAGTGCATCATGGGAATCCCCGGCGTCCTACACCTATTGCAGCATAACTAAGGGAGGATTCAGGGTCACCTGGTCCAGCCCTAACTATATGCTTTAGCAAAAAGGAAAGTTTGAAGCCTAATCTTGAAAGTAGAGATAGTGTCTGTCTCCTGAATCCAAACTGGAAGCTGGTTCCACAGAAGAGGGGCCTGAAAACTGAAGGCTCTGCCTCCCATTCTACTTTTAAATACTCTAGGAACAACAAGTAGGCCTGCAGAGCGAGAGCCAAGTGCTCTAATAGGGTGATATGGTATGGCCAGCAGGTGGATGAGGGAAAGGGGAGGCAGGAGGAGGAGGAGAGATCCAAGGCGGCCGCCGGTCTGAGTGTCAGGTGAACTGAACTTCAGGTATCTGGGTCAGATATAAACCAAGTTTAGGTGGAGTTTATTTTCATTGTGCTGACAGCTACAATGGAAAAGACACAAAGCTGGAGTTATTCTGTGTCTTTGCTGCACAGCTGCTTCTTCTTCTCTCATTCTCTCCCCTCCCTCTCTTGTTTCTACTTCAATCATGAAACTGATCAATGATCAGCTGATCGTCTCTCTTGTTTGTTTATCGCTCACTTTGCGCCAGAAAGAAGAAACCAGCCGTTGTCGCGTTAAACAACAGCGGGGCGTTTGATCAGCTGTTGTTAGAATTTATTTAATATTAATTTCTAGTATCAGCTGATGTTTGCTGGAGCCACAGCTGTAAACCTGCTGGTCATGATATGGTTTGGATATGTGGTGAGAGGGAAACATGAAGATGAAACCAGGAGATGTCCTTACTGAATCATCAGAGCTGAACAGGTGATGGAGAAACAGGTTTACCTTTTAGGTGACATGAATGAGTTGAAGGGAAGTTATGAACTGTTTCTGAGAGACAAATAACACCAGGATCCTTTTCTAAGCAGCTGACAGCTGGTAACTGTGCAGGGGCGGGTCTAGCAAAGTGTTGCCAGGGGGGCAGGTAGGGCATTAACAGGGAGAGGGGGGCACAAAGAAATACTTTTCTTTCTTATTCTCATTTAAAATGTCTGGCTGTTATTAAATAATTATCTGAATCTTACAACAAACGATTGATAGATTGATGCATATATACCATCAGAACAGTGAACATCACTGTCACAACAGTGTTTATTTTCATTCAAAGGCTTTATGATTTTTCCTATAATGGCGGTCGGTCTCTAGTCAAAACGCCCGGGCTGATTTTCTGTCCCAGTCCAGCCCTGTATGCAGCTCATCTGCAGTCTGGTGTTACCTACATCTTCCTATTCAGAAGGCAGAATTTCTGAGTTCTGAGTACAATCAAAGCACCACGACTGCAGTTTTTGTGTTGGATGCAAAAGGCGCACATGACGCTGTGACGTAGGCTAGAATCATGGCGGCGGTCAACGACGGTCCAGGCGTGGGACTTCTCTCGTGGAAATATGCACATTATCTTTTCCTTTCTATTGGTAGGTGGCACAGTGCACTGTGGCAAGTAAGCAAGCTAGAAGACTGGCAGTCTGGCTGGGTATCCAGTTACAGAAGCAACGCATTGACGAATTCTGAGTAAAACCAAAGTTACTTTCCCTAGTAACTAGTTACTTTGAAAGTAATGAGTAACTTGAAGTAACTGAGTTACCTTTGATAGAAGTAACTAGTAATGTAACTCATTTACTAATTTAAGGTAACTGCTTGTATGTGAGGGGTATGTCTGTCTAATTTAGCCAGAATATAGTAAAACCTACACTTTCCCTCACCCCCCTGCATCCCTTCATGCTGCAGTCGACTTAAAATAGAATAGAATAGAAAACAGTTGTATTTCCACTGTCTGCCATCAGATGAGCACTGGCCAGCATACAGCTGGCAGTCATGCTTGATGTTAGCTTTAGCCTCTGCACAGCATGTGGAATTCCACATAGGTCCACATCGCTGTGCATCACCTCTGTGTGGCCTCAGAGAGGCTCATTCATGCTTCAGTAAACTGAGTGATTGTGGTTGGGGGAAAGGGAAGGATGTGTCACACAGCTTCCTGACTGTGGTGGAGATATTTTCTCTTGTCACTACTCTCCCTGCTGTGATCTAAAAGTTGAAAGGATGTTCTTTATCCACTTTGATGTTCACTTCAGTTCCCTGCAGACTGCTGATCATAACCCATTTAAAACCGAGGAGGCCCACACTGTTGCTGATGTGTGAGAACTGCAAAAACCAGATAAAGCATTGAGGGTACCATGTTGTTTCTGTTACGCTACGACAGACATTAAACTTCACTGGAACTGTGATATTTACTGAGATATTAACACATATTGCCATAAAAGTTTGAACAAAACTGACTCTTTTCATCTGCTGGGCTGAATTAAGGCTATTACGTAACAGATGGACACGAGCAGAGAAAGTCTCCAGTTATATAAACTGTGGTCTTGATCTAAATATTCCCATTTTAAGCTTTAATTACAACCTGATCATGAATGGATGATGTGAACAGTTTCTGAGCTCTCTATGTCTGTTCCTGTCTTGTTTGTGACTGATGTGTCACAGCTCAGTTATCCTATTTCAGCTGTTTTATGGACTTGGAGGGTCGTGATGGACTGGTGTCCACGGTGGCGTCTCATTCAGAGTCAGCCCTTTGCTGATGTAACAATGTGGTTAAAAAGATGAAACACGCCTAAGGATGCATCAACTCTCCCAGTATGAGTTGAACAGGAGCTACCTATTACAGTTTTTCTCAAATGCTAAAACACATGTCACAAACGTTACCACCAGGTCCCCCAATGGTTACCACCAGGTCCCCCAATGGTGGGGGACCTGGTGGTAACCCAATGCAAAACAACTCTGCTCATATCCTCAAATGAAAGCCCATGTGATGCAAAATGCTTGCCACAGTCACCAATCTTTGAACACAGGGAACACACCTGGCGTCAGTCACTACACACAATGACTCAAAATTGAAGACACTTGTTGCTAATGCTGTACCCACATGTAAAAGCAAGTTCAGAGTGCACAGTATGCTGAAGATTCCAAACAAACACAATGGATGAAGGCAGAGTCAGGGGAAGAGGAATTTGATGCAGAGGAGGGAGAAGAGCTGGCCCTGGAAGAAGAGGAGCAGGCCAATGAGGAAGAGGAGTTCAAATGAGAGGAGGAAGAGGAGCGACCAACGAGGAAGAGGAGAAGGCCAACATGGGAGAGGAGAAGGTCCAGGAGGGAGAGCAAGACAACCTCGCACCATCATTACGGACGAGATGCGAGCAACAGCTCAGCGACATGATGCCGCACAGTGATTGTGGTGTGTGTGTGGTGTGAATAACGTAAATAAAAAAACTTCACACCCTGTTCATGTTTTCAAGATTACTGTTGTGTGCAATAGATTCTGTTTTTGCATTGAGTTGTGTTACAGTAGTGTACGTACATGCAGGATTTTCCATAGATTTATACTACTCATATGAAACTCACAAATCTAAATGCCTAATCCTCTGCAGAGATCTACGACGATCCGTTACTGTATAGCTTCTAAAATATGCATTGGCAGTTATGAAACAAAGAACCTTCTCACAAATTGAGCATTGTGTTTTCAATTGTTTTGCTGTAGTGTGTAATGCTGTGTATAGTGTTTACAGTTTTGACAGCTTCGAGCTGCTCTCTTGGTGTGGGAGTTTGAGTTTTGCAGTGGGAAGGTGTGGTTGTGTTTATGTAGCTTTAGAAAAGGGTGTTGTGGAACATTGGGGAACATGGTGGTAACGTTTGTGACATGTGTTTTAGCATTTGAGAAAAACTGTAACTTTCTCCAGTGGCATTTCCACTCAGGGAGTCAGTGAAAGCCCTCTGTCTCCACCATCCCTGCCTCCTTCAGTGTGCAGACAGCCTCTGGATGTTCTGCTGCTCTGCTAAGAGAAAAAGAAACACTTGTGAATCAAATGTGTTTGTTTGCTTGTGATGATGTGTGATTTTGCAGAGCAGCCCAGCTTTGCTAAATCCCAGGGTGAGAGATGCTGGCATGGAGCCCGCGCTCTCATGTCCGGTGTTTGGAATTCCTTCGCCGTGAGCTCAGACGCCCTGTGCCGTCCGCCACTCTCCACGTTTTGTCCTGTCTCCGGGCTTGGAGCAGCACCATTCGCTCCCTCCCTTGCCTCATTAGCCTGCTACAATGAGGTGGGCATTCCAGGAATGTGAGCGTACATTTTTCCTTACACTCCCCTTGCTCTCCTCCCCACAACTCCCCACCAGTAACCTCCTCAGCACCTTCTGGGTCTCCTTTAAACACTCACAGTCTGATTCATACCCCCACCCTACCATCCACTCCCCTCACACACATACACACTCCCCTGCATCTTGCATAGCATCCCTCTCACACATCCCCTTTTGCCCCCCTGGTGTCCCCCTCACCAGGCTCAAACCTCCCACCTCGGTGCTGCTCCCTGCTTCTCTCCAGGGCTATCATGTAGCTTTCTGACATTCTCTTGAGACATGGTACCATTCACAGGGAGATAAGATGCTAATCCTCCCCGTGATTTAAGGCATTCTTTGCATCACCTTTGAGCAGATTGATTGTTTACCAATGCTCTCTGGACATGTTTCTCATTGCTTTTTCTTGAGCAGATAAGGTGTGTGAGCTAAATTTTAATCAGTAAAAAATATGAGGAAAAGGAAATTAATCACAGAAGCACCTGATTACGCAAGTAGGCAAAACGAAACACTTTCACAGGCTTGGAAAAGTGCAGCGACCCCCTCACAGCCAGTTTATTTTTCCTGATAATTGTTTTATGTAACATTTTCCATCCATAGTTTTACCTAAAATAAATCAAGTCAATGACAAAATCAAAGCAAAAACCATTCCTGGACTCCTAGAGTGAGACGATCCAGATGCTCTGGTGATGATGAAACGTTTCTTTCCCAACCACAGAGGATAGCAAATCACCCCGCCCCCTTCACTTTGGTGGATTGTCCTATTCACAGCCGTGCCACTGACAAAAAGATCTGGCAATGATCATCAAGTGATGAGGACACGGTTTCCTTCCTGTGTCAGAAAGAGTGGACACTGGGGTTGAGGCTGGTTGAAATAGAGGGTAAATGGGTTTGCTTATGGTCCCAGTGACCAGCTCCTCTGATACATGCTGCTGATTTGTTCTTGTTTTGTTACGCAGGCTTTCACATTCTGTTTAGGTCACAGTTCTCTTTTACTTTTGGAGTGAAATAAAAAACTTTCTTTAAGCAATATGTCTGCACCCAGAGCTGGGCAGTAACACGTTACAAGTAATTTCAATTCAATTTATTTACACAGCGCCAAATCACAACAACAGTCGCCTCAAGGCGCTTTATAATGTACAGTAGATCCTACAATAATAGATACAGAGAAGAAACCAACAATCATATGACCCCTTGTGAACAAGCACTTTGGCGACAGTGGGAAGGAAAAACTCCCTTTTAACAGGAAGAAACCTCCAGCAGAACCAGGCTCAGGGAGGGGCGGGGCCATCTGCTGTGATTGGTTGGGGCGAGAGAAGTAACGCATTACTGTAATCTGATTACTTTTGTCAGGTAATGAGTAATTTAAGGGATTACTATTGCAAATAAGTAATTAGATTACTGTTGCTTTCTTGTAAGCACACTGTGTTACTAAACCGTTGTGATTTTGTTTGTGAGAGTGTCTCATGACACGAGTGTGCGACGTCCGTGGCAGCAACAGACGCGTGCAGACCAACAATGGATAATATGGAGCACAGGAGAGAGTATGACCATGCAGCGTTTAAAGCTTGGAAGTACTAACATTACTTTGAATTTTAGACAAAAACATTAGCATCCACACTCTGCGTGGGAAGAAAACTTCTTACTACAGCAAAAAATGAAACTTCAAATCTGTGTAACTAAGAAACTAATTACTTTTGAAAATAAGTAATGGGATCACTTTTTTGGCGATGTAAACAGTAATTAGTTACTAATTACTTTTTTCAAGTAACTTGCCCAACACTGTGTGTACCTGCGTGTCCTTGGACTGCGGGTACTCTTACATGAATAGAGCAGGATTCAAACAGCTGTTCTTTTTCATGGTAAGTTTATAATCTTATAGTTGATATTATAAAGAGACCATACTGTATGCCATGATGAGATCCATCCATGTAACAGACATCTTTGGACTTCTTTATAAGTGAGTGATGTCTGCTTCAAACCACAGTCTAAACACACACATCCAAACTGGCTGTGTGTGTGAATGTGTGTGTGTCTCTGGAGCTTATCTCTGCTGTCATAGAGTGAGAGGTGGGTACAGGACAGGTCACCGGTCTATCACAAAGCATTAAAAACTGTGTTGGGCTTGTGGTGATGTTACATATTTTATTTTTACATATTTTGGCCTGAAACATACAGAAATACTGTGTAACCTTAAGAAATGCGTGCTGCAGATGGTGGCCTCCCTGGACTCCGAGTTTCTGCAACTTCCTGTTTTAAAAGAACATATTCTGTGTAATAAAGTGAATACAGTGAAGGGACAAGAACTACAAGAACTCAGGGGACAGATTTCCAGGTTATTTATTTATTGATGTATTTATTTTTCAGTTTGGATCAAAACTGATTGAAAAACCCAAACAAACAGAAATTCAAAAGAAACCAAAATGTTGTGTCTGGTATTTCTGCAGCCTTTGACTCTGTAGAGTCTTCTAGGACTCACTGACTTTCTACCAGCCTGTGGAGAGTTTGGCCTTCAGGACTCACAAACGTGACAAAGCTGGCACACTGGCCTGGTTATGATGGACGACTGGGTCACACATAAGTCCAAACCAGGAAAGGGAAGTTTACATCCCACGTCAAGCCAAAGGTCAGCTGACGTATCATTTTCAGGTTTCTGTCTTTGTCTGTGTCCTAAAGGAACATTCTCCATAAGCCAGGTCAAAGAGGAATCTATGTGATTATGAAGAGCAGCACAGTGCAAAGGACATTGGACACCACTGAGATGGGGTCTGCATCCCATGCAATCATACTGGCAATGGCAAAAATCATATTTATTTTTAATTCACTAAATCATTAATTATTAATTCTGTAATTATTTTCAAGTTCTCAGTTGTTTTCTTTGATTAAAAACAGGCCTTAGCACCTAGAGTGTGAGCACTTTGAGTGCAGACAGCAGAAAAGCAGGATCTAAGAACCAGTCAGTGCATTCGTGTTTACAGATGAGACATACACTGGCTGGAATGTACACAGCCAGTACCTCATGCTTTCAATGATTACAGTTTTTTCTGATTGCTTAAACCCTAACTGTGATTCCTGTAGCACAATCTCTAAAACTATTCAGACTTATAGCAAAACCACTCACTGAGTTTGCAAAACTAAAAGCACAAAAACTGCTTTGCACTCAGTTTGCAATTTTGTAACACACACTTTGCAAAACTGTAGGCACAATTCACTGCACAACACTAAATTACCAAATTTCCAACACACTCCTAGCAAAAGTATACACATGTATGGCTATCATTAACACTAATTTGCCAACTGTCTGGCACACTTTCACATGTGAAAACTTTTTTAGATAATTAGTTCACTTTGCAATCAGCCTAAGCACTATAATACAGGTAAGCTGTGTGTGCGGAGTACAATGGAGGGAGCAGGAAGAGTGAGAAGTAGAGGAGGCCGAGGAAGAGGACGTGGAGGTGAAGAAGTAGGATGAAGAGGACGACAAGGACAAGGAGGAGCAAGAGGAAGACGAGGAGGGGGGAGAGGAAGATGAGGAGGGGGGAGAGGAAGGGTAGGAAGAGTAAGAAATAGAATTGCTGATGACATCAGAGCTACAATAGTGGACCATGTAATCAACCGTGGAATGACCCTGAGGGTAGCTGGCCAACGGGTCCAGCCTAACTCGAGCCGCTACACTGTAGCAAGCACCATAAGGACATTTTGAAATGAGAATCGGTTAGTACAGTCACTTCGCACTAAGATCTGTAGCACTGCCATATGCCAATGAGAAACACACCAATACCATTGATGTAAAAATACTGAAGTTGTGACTTTACAGAATTGCTAGATGACCAGATGCTGGGGCAGAGGAAGCATGTTCACTGCAGACCAAGTAACCCATATAGTCATTATGGCGATTGCAAATAATCCTATACTTGGAAATAAACACTTGTGGTTGTTTTGATGTGTGTGAATAAACACCAGTACTTGAAGTTTGGATCCCTCTATGCTTATGGATCTATGACAGAAGTATGAGCTCAAACTGACATAGCCTACCTTGTGCACAGAGAAAGCAAAAGCCAGATGTGTTTTGTATTCATACCATCAGTGTGCAGTTGGCGCATTGTGTGCTTAGTAGATGATGGCTTGTGTGTACTGTTTGATACGGAAACACCATTTTTACGAAGGTGTGAAGAGTTAATCCAGCTGTGTTTGCTTTTGCAAGAGAACTACAATGTTTTGATTATTGGGTGACAGGTTTTCTTATTTGTGTGAAGAGTTTTGCAAAATTAGCCAATAGTTACAAAAAATGTGCTTAAGCAATCAGAAAAAACTGTAAATGCTGATAGACCTGCATCGGTGTGGGTGAGGTGGTGACGAATCTATGAGCTGTTTCAGTCTGATGATATTAACACTTTCCTAACTGCAGTATCTCTGTCACAAACTGGTCTCTTTCAAGTAATGCTTAGTGAATCTCTCAGGAGCACAGCAGTCTTTGAAAATGAGTTTAAACATAATTACTTTGTTTATCTGTCCTTCCTGCAGGTTTTGACTCTCAGTAAGCATTTTACAATCTGCTTAAGTTTCATCTTCAGAGATTTTTCATTAGGGTGAGGGATGATGTGTGCACTGCAAAGCTTTCATCAGGAAGATGTTCTCCATTATTTGTTTCTTTGCTCTGCACAGGATGTCTCGTGTGGGAGGAGGTATGAGAGTAATGATGCAAGGCAGAACACCCCACACCTTGTTATCAGAAGCGTGGTACCAAGTGGAGCTGCATGCCTAACATTAACCGCGTGTGTGTGAAAAAGATTTTTTGGAAAAGATTTAGTGTCAGGGGGTTCTGCTCTGGGTAAATGTGTCCTTCCTGTGATTTGTGAAAAGCTTTGATGATCTTTTAAGCTACAAACCGTGCAAACATCTTTGCTTGCAGAATAGATGGGCAGGACAAGGGGTCGAGGGTTAAAGGGAGGAAGGAGCTGACGTAGGATAAGCTAAAAAAGGAGTGGAAGGATGGAGAATGTGTGTGTGTGTTTGTCCTGAATGAACATTCTCCAGATGCAAGGTCTGAGAGGACGCTATCAGTCTGCGGAGCCTCGGAGGAATGAGCGACAGCAGGGGTCCAGCTTGTGGACAGATGCTTCAGTGTGAGATAGAACTTATCTGCAGATGCTGCTAAATGGGCACATCTCTGAGTGACACCACCAAGTGTTGACCTGATCCATGAGCACGCAGAATGACCACCATGTGTTTCTCAAACGTTTTAATGGGAATCCAGCTCTTTAACAATACCTTTTTTTTACAAATGTATCTTGTAGCAAAAAAAGTGGTCTCTGTCCAAATATTTATGGACCCGACTGGAAAAGGCCTCCTTGACTCCCCATTCAAACAGCTTCCCTCTCTGTCCAGGTCGTCCACAAACATGCACAACACTGAAAGAGTGGTCACTGCACAGTGTAGCTGGACTGCTTCTCTATTGCAGCATAGACCCAGCTGTTGTTTGATTTCCTCAATTTCTATCCAGTTGGTGCTGAACTGCATACACTGTATCACTGTGCGGTTAGACCTGATTCCTGGGGTGGACCAGTTTCTGGTTTAGAGTATGTTTGAAAGCCACAGACATCCAGCATTAAAGAAAAATCCATCTCAGCTGGGCTGATACTTTTGACACATGAAAGTTCACATTTAGCAGTCATCCTTCTTCTCTCATGGATCGTCTGGAGCATTCTTTAGGCAGCTTCCCAGCTTTGACAAATATCCAGCTGGGGTAACCACATTCACTCAGGTCCTGTTTGATATGATGCTGTTCTGCTTCCTGTCAGCGCTGTCTGTGGGGATGGTGTTCCCTCTGTAATGTAGCTCCTGATGAGAGTAGCTCCTGATGAGACCAGATCTGTACTTCAGTGGATGATGACAGTCAAACCACCCAATTTCCTTCAGACCGAATTTCCTTCGGGGCCACCCTTTGGGATCAATAAAGTTTATTGAATTGAGTTGAAATTAAAAACCTTGACTCTCATCAAAGTCTGCTTTGTATTTGAAGATGGATGGATGATCATGGTGAAACATTTTCTCCTCAAAATGAAAAAATTATATCACAGTTTGCATAATGTTCATTTTCTTACAATGTGACAGCAAACACAGACCACGGTTAGGCTGAAAAAGACTTTCTAATGTGGCATTTTGTTAACGCTGTGAGGTCTAACCTCAACATTACCTCTGTCTGTGTCTTTGCTGCCAGTTTTGACTTCTTCTCTTTCTATATCAGAGCTGATGTGGCAGGAGGAATACTCATTGTTTAATGTCTTCAAATGGATTAGAATTCCAATATCCTGAAGGCAAACTATTTTTAAAAAGCGTCAGTATTTTAGTCCTTTGATAAACTGGGATGTAACATCACATTTCTCTGCAGCATATTTAGCATTTTGAAAAGAGGCCACAGACAAACTTGAACTTCATTCTTCTTCCATTCTTAAAAGATTGTTTGCTCTTATTTATGGTGTCTGAAGTAAACGGATGGGTGGAGGGTGGAGGGAAGGATGAACAGACAAATGGGTAAAACTTTAGAAAAGGAGGAAAAGGAAAGGGAGGAGACTAGGTTGTGCTGTTATGTGTGCACAGATCTGGGAACAGCTCCTTAGACAGAGGATTGCTATGCAGCCAATTTATAATGAAAGTAGGAGCCTGTCTGAGTGTCAGTCAAGCAACATGAGAGTCTGCGGGTGGACACTGAAGTATGCCGTTTATTCGTGGAGTGGGAGCGGCTCAGGAAACAGAAGCTTCCTGGGGAAAAAGACCAGGGGCAATCCCTTCAATTCTATAGGAGGAAATGAGCCACGTGGGCGTGGGTCTGATATAGACAAGCCCAGGGGCCCTAAGGTGGGCCCACCCACAGGAAATATGAGATTTACATGAGCTTTCCATGTATACTTAGTTATTTATCTTATTGAGAGTAACTGAGTACAGTCTCCGAGTAGCGTAATGTGACAGATTCATCTTGATTAAAAAGAAAATTGACGGGGTAAATGGTACTAAAAAATCATTTTAGAATAGACAGAGCTGTAAGCTTTATTTTACTCAAAGCCCAGTGTAGGACGTTAAATGATCATTTCATTTTGATTTTAGCCCGACCTTCTTCAATGCCAGTACCACTTCCAGTTGGCAAAGAATTCCCAGGAGAGAAGCAATGCAACAGTGATTGGTTGCAAACGCAGCATTTTATTACAGCACCATGCTCAAATTCAGTTTTGTCTTTAGAGGAATTCTTTCTTTCATAAATATCTGTAAAGGCAGACTCCATGGCTAAGCACTTGGTTTTATACTTTGAGCTCGCTACAAAGTCGCCACAAAGCCTCGGGTCAGTCCTCTGTACTCCTTGTCGTCCCCATCAGTGATGAGGCCGACTATTGCAGAGTCATCAGAGAACTTCTGCAGGAAGCACTGGGTGGAGTTGTGGGAGAAGTCTGCAGTGTAGATGGTGAAGAGGAACGGAGCCAGAACCGTTCCCTGTGGGGCCCCCGTACTGCAGACGACCCTGTCCGACACACAGCCCTGAGTCCTCACATACTGTGGTCGGTCGGTGAGGTAGTCCAAAATCCAGGTAGTGAGGTCCACTCCAGAGTTCTCCAGCTTGTCCTTCAGAACCGAGGGAAGAATAGTGTTGAAGGCACTGGAGAAATCAAAGAACATGATTCTCACAGTGCTTCCAGCGGTCTCCAGGTGAGCGAGGGAACGATGTAGGAGGTGAATGACGGCATCATCCGCTCCAATGCCAGGCTGGTAGGCAAACTGAAGTAGGTCCAGTGATGAGCTTGTTAGGCGCCGAAGCTGAGCCAGGACCAACCGCTCCAGGGTCTTCATCAGGTGGGATGTCAGAGCCACCGGCCTGTAGCTGTTGAGGTCCTTGGGACGTGGAGTCTTTGGCACCAGTACCACACAAGAGGTTTTTCAGAGCTGTGGGACTGTCTCCAGTCTCAGGTTGTGTTTCTGGGCTGCCTTACCTCATAACAGCCATCCCTCAAGAGTCTCTCCATCTAAAGCAATGCTTTATCAGGGACTGTAACATCTAGTCCTTTTTACTGAATCAGAATACTTTAATAATCCACAGGCAGGAATGATTTCCTGTGTCGCAATATGGGTAATCTCAGTCTCTCACTGAGCATGCTCCTGTATTATCCAGCATTGTCCTTATCTACACCACCCTAACGGAGCCCAGCTCCATCCCCACAACATTATTGGCCTTAGAGATCAGTTTATTTAGTCTGTTGGTGTCTGTGACCCTCAAGCTGCTGTCCCAGCATGCAACAGCATAGAGGATCGCACTGGCCACAACAGACTCATAGAAAATCCTGATCATTGTCATTGAAAGACCTCAGCAGCCTCAGAAAATAGAGACGACTCTGGCCCTTCCTGCAAAGTACTGTGGTGTTTTTAGCCCAGTCCAGTTTATTGTCCATGTGTACTCCAAGGTATTTGTAGTCCTCCACAATGTCTACGTTGACCCCCTGGATTGAAACAGGGGTCAAGATTTTCCTGGTCCTCCTAAAGACCACAATTAGCCACATTGAGCTGCAGATGATTTTGCTCACACCACGTGACAAAGGGTTGGTAAGCTGAAGGGGACCCAGATGTTGTCTTACTATGGGTCGGAGCTGGTCAAGGGTTTTTTTCAGGGTCTTCATGATGTGGGAGGGCAGTGCCACAGGCCTGTAATCCTGGGACGTGATGTCTTTGGTACAGGGATGAGGCATGATGTCTTCCACTGCACTGGGACCCCCTGCAGACTCGTCATGAACAGTTTATGAAAGACTCCACAAAGCTGGGGGGCAGAGACCTTGAGGACACGGGGACTCACCCCGTCTGGTCCAGCAAACTTGCCTGAGTGGAGTCTCCTCATTCTCAAACTGTTTAACAGTGATTCAGTTCATTTGCCCACCTCACATCAACCCCCCAGCAGAGAGTTTTGATCTTTGTGGCCTGAGATGGTTATAAGGCCTCTCCAGACCTCGCTAACAATCTTCTGCCTGTAGCTGTCCTTCCCATTCCTGATCAGTCCCCTCAGCTCTCTCTGCACCCTTTTCAGCTCCTCCTTGTCTCCAGATTTGAAGGCCCTCCTCTTCTGCTTGAGGACAACTTTAATTTCTAGGGTAATCCGGGTTTGTTGTTGGGCCTTTCGTCCACACGGAAACGGTGTCTTGGATCACTGAAGACAGAGACCTTTAAAAACTCCTGCCGGGTGGAGGTGCGTTGTAGCTTTTGTTTGATGTCACGCTGTGCGCCACGTTATTGTTTACGTAAGATGAATTTCTACAGTGGCGGATAGAGACAAAATGCTGTTACTGCACAGTTACTGTCCCTGCTTTAAGAAAGCGTCAGAGTGAACTTTGTGGCATCTACACACAGACGCTCTCACAAACAAATCCCGACGCCAACGAATAAATGTCTTTTTTTTTTAAATTAAATTTGCTGTATGCATTTTGTCCAAAGCTGTGAGTCCACACCAGCCGTACTTCACAGCGCCATGAGAGCCTGTGAGACAACATCTAAAATACAGTCTTTAGTCATTAACATTTAAATGATGAAGGCACTTGAAAAGTAACACAGCTGCCTTTGCAGAAAAACACAAAAACCTTTTAGAAGGGCTTCAGGTTTGGTGAGGCGCCCAAATGCTGTTTACTCCCCCCCAGGCTGCTAGACTTCTGATTGGCCAACATTTCTACACGGTTAGGATTTGGCATGTTCTTAACAGCGTTTGACTTTGTTTTTTTATCATTTACATGTGGACAGAATTTTATAAACGAAAATGGAAAAGTTTTCAAAAATACTCATGTATGTGTGGATGCAGCCTTAAATAACAGAAATACATCTTTATGGTTTCATTATTTTACGTGTAGTTGTTTCTTTCCTGTGTAATAATATTCAACATTGCTATCAACACATTTTTCAAAAATGCCTCTCTGTGCAAAATGGGTTCAAAAACATAAACGACTGTGAGATACTTTGTGTCCCCAATTTGGGCAGGGGCAACAAATCGTGGTAGGATCACCGTGACGTTATTTGTAGCCTCCTGTAACTTTACTGTATAAAGAGCTAACATCTCCAAAATGTCAGGAGTAGTTAGTCGTTATAAGAATTAAAAATGCAGAGAGTGGATATTGTTTGTCCGTGATTTGGACAGCGCAGCTGCTGCTGACGCAGGGGAAATAACTTCTGTCGGGGAGCCCTACCTTGGTACCCACGTGCAGGTGAAGACAAAGGCAGGATATGTCATCATATTTTCTAGTCTTTGACTTTAAGGAAGCTCGTTTTGAAGCATGTTTGTGTGGGAGCCTCGTCAAAAACCTGTCCATTGTGCTAGCAGTGTCCAAGCATTTTGTTTAATTCATACTCCGCATTCAAACACCCCTGCAATGGACCTGCCCCCCCACTTTGGAAACCACCAAGTTGTACTAACTCACCTGTACCAACTTTGCTAAATGTTCTCTGACTCCTTTTGTTAAAGTTAAGCCTCTCAACAGACCAGCTGCACATTAACCTTGCACACTGATTACCTCGGGTTATTAAATTATTTTCCAGTCACTCAAAACCAATTTGCATAATTATTTTTAATAGGTTTTTGTAGGTATTTGCATGTGTGTGTGTGTGTGTATATATATATATATGTGTGTGTGTGTCTGTGTGTGTGTGTGGAGTGAGAGAGAGATTTTTCACGCCATGCATCCATGTTTGACAAGTGATAATGTTTTGTGTGTCAAAGTTTCCCTTTCCCTCTGCATACTTTTCCAACTCAGTTAATCTTGGTGTCACAGACTTCTAGGAAAGATTTTGGACAAAGTGTAATCTGCCTTCCTGTTACTGATTGTTACCAGTGGTTTACATATTGTTTCAAGCCCTCTGTGTGCCATGATGCTGGGTCTTAGCCCCAGGATTTTGAGCTTGTTCTTTCTCATACTTCTGAGTTGGTTATTTTGTAGTTCTTGGTTTCTTGTCTGATTATGTTACTTCCCTTTCAAACCCAGTGTGTCCCAGTCTTGTCTCTGTGTCGTCATCATCTCCTGTATAAGTCAGTCATGCCTCCATGTTTTGTTACTCTTTCTGCCTCCTCAGTCGTGTCACCATGCCTGTCTGCTCTCTCTGCTTCCTGTCTCCATGCTAGTCAGGGTTACCTGTCTTGCCTACCAGAGGTGTGGACTCGAGTCACATGACTTGGACTCGAGTCAGACTCGAGTCATTAATTTTATGACTTTAGACTTGACTTGAAAAAATGTTCTAAGACTTGTGACTTGACTTGGACTTTTACACCAATTACTTGGGACTTGAATTGGACTTGAACCGGTTTACTTGAAAAGACTTGATATTTTACCCCAAATATAAAATTTAACATGCATATTATATAGAGATTGAAAATGTGACGTCATTCACGGGTAGAACCGCAAAGGATTCTGGGAACTCGTGGCAAGCGGTACTAGCGCACGCAGGCTTTCAATTAAAATCAGTCACACAGCGATAAAAAGAAACACAAAAATGTCAAGAAGCTGTTGTATTATTAACTGCAATAGCCGGTCGCATGACAGCCACGGGAAGCCGACGGGTAAAGAGATCGGTTGTTATCGGATTACGTCGTTGAAGAGAAATTGTTCAAGCCATGTTTCCGAAGTAACAAAGACGCGATGGATGGCCTGGATTGCAGCCATTCAAAGATCAAATATAACATCCCAGAACCCTCCAGCTCACAGGTTAGTCTGCTCCAAGCATTTACACGAAGGTCAGTCTGCTGTTGTAGTTAATGCGTCATTTTCATAACATAATTGGTGATATAGGTTACAAGCAAGTCTGGCGCTGAACAGAAATTGTCGCGCTATGCTCCTTTGTTTATTGTGCATAAATAGTGAATTGTCCTGACACAATATTGCGTTTCGCTTCTGTTATTATGGTACATTGACAAAAACATACTTTTATTCACAGGATAAAACAGTTGTTTTGTATCACTAATTGCCCAGTACGATTACAGCATACAGTATTATTGTCACTGCTACATTTCTGTGATGAACAAGAAATTATTTCCACTACTAATTAATTACCGTTGAGCTCAAAGGTTATATTAATAAACGGTTAAGGAATCTGTATTTATGACGACGATTTGTGAGATTGGTAAACTTATGATACGTACGATGGTCTTTCGTTCTACACGGTGCATTTCAAGGTCCTGCACCCATCCGTCGGTAAACTGTACCTGGGCTTGTTGCAGTGACCTGACGTTACTAAACTTCATGAGTGTATGCACTCACTCCAAGAACCGTATGATTATTAATATGCATATAAATAAAGAAGCTATTTTGTGCAAAGATGTCAACTGTAAGAATGCTGTGCATAAACATTTACTCTGCTCCATGTATGATGATATAGTGACTGCTCTGTATAAAAGTGGCACACTGCTTGATAAACAATATAAGCATAAGAAACCTAACATCAGACCTGGCTGGAAAGAACATGTATCCATGTACCATGATGAAGCTCGCATAGCTTATAAATGTTGGGCCATGGCTGGAAGACCTAAACAAGGCCCAGAATTTGAACAGAAAAAATGTGCGAATGCCAGATATAAGTACGCTGTTCGCTTTATAACTAAAAATGAGCAAATGCTGAGAGCAGATTCTTTGGCCAGGAAAATGCTGTGTAATAATACGGCAGATTTTTGGAAAGAGGTGAAAGCTCTTAATAACTGTAAACCATCTCTACCATCAACTGTTGAAGGTGTTTCTGGGGCAGATAACATTGCAGCATTATGGAGACAGCATTACAGTGCGTTGTTTAACTGTATAAAAAGTGAACCATATGAGGACAATCTTGACATGAGTAATGACACAATAAGTGTAAGGACACATGAAGTATATGAAGCCATTCATAGGTTGTCTGATAATAAATCCTCTGGTTTGGATCACATCACTGCAGAACATTTAAAACATGCTAGTTTAAGGCTAGCTCCTCTTTTAGCGCTCTGCTTCACTGGGTTTATGATTCATGGCATATTACCAGACTCAATGCTGTGTATTTTACTGGTACCAGTTATGAAGGACAAAGCTGCAAAAGTGAGCTGCTTGGATAATTACAGGCCGATTGCACTAGCCAGTATTTTATCTAAGGTGTTAGAAAGAATCTTGTTTGACAGAGTTAGTGTGTTCATCTCTTCTCTGGATAATCAGTTTGGCTTCAAAGCACGGCACTGACATGTGCATATATGCACTCAAGGAAATAGTCAGGTTGTACAGGGCTAAAAATTCATCTGTCCTCATGTCTTTCATTGATGCCTCTCAGGCTTTTGATCGAGTGAACCACAGAAAACTTTTTGATAAAATGAAGAGACGGGGAGTTCCTCAGTACATCGTGAGGATTCTCTCTTACTGGTACGCTCATCAGAACATGCAGGTTAAATGGGGAAGCAGTATTTCTGCCCCCTTTGGTGTCAGCAATGGTGTCAGACAGGGTGGGATTTTGTCTCCAATTTTATTTAATTTGTATGTTGATGATTTGTCCATACAACTGAGAGCCTGTAACACTGGGTGTATATTAGGTAAAGCACTGATAAATCATCTTATGTATGCAGATGACCTGGTTGTTTTTAGTCCAAGCAGTGCTGGGTTACAGGATCTTCTTAATGTCTGTACTGAATATGGTGTGCAATATGACATTGAGTACAATGCTGCTAAAAGTGCTGTTTTGATATGTAGAACCAAGCAGGATAAACAGCTAAATTTCCCTTTGTTTAAACTGGCACAAAAACTCTTGAAGTTCATAAAAAGGTGAAATACCTCGGTCACTTTATTACTGAGCAAATGAATGATGATGATGACATATACAGACAACGATGTAAGCTCTATGTGCAGGCAAATACTATTGCACGCAAATTCAGCTTTTGTTCACTTCCAGTTAAAGTGGCTTTGTTTAAAGCGTATTGCACACCGCTATATACTGCCCCCTTGTGGTCATCCTACAAACAATGTAGCATGCAGAAGCTGCATGTTGCATATAATGATGCGATGAGAATCCTTTGCAGGATACCTAGAAGTGGTAGTGCCAGCCAGATGTTTGTAGCTGTGGGTGTTTGGACTTTTAAAGCACTTTTAAGGAAGCTAATGTTCAATTTTAGAGAACGACTGGATGGTTCGAGTAACAGTATAATTTTAGCACTCACAGATCCGACAGTGAGTGGTTCCCGTTACTCATCCAGTCTCAGAAAGCACTGGTTAAAGTGTTTGTGTATTTATTGATTTATTTTAAGTAATTGTGTTTTATGTATATTATGGTTTTATGTTTTTACAAATGTTTTAGATACTTATTTATATACATATATATATTTAATGGTGTATACCTTGTGTTGGGGGGGGGGGGGGGAGTGTTGTGTGTGTGTGTTTTTTTTTTTTTGTCTTGTTTTTATGGACATGAAGTCTGCCAATTAAGATTGAATTGAATTATAAAGATCCATTAGAGTGTTCATCATATCGTCCTATATCACTCTTAAATGTAGATTTAAAAATACTGTCAAAAACACTTGCTCTCAGGCTAGAGCAACATCTACCATTGTTAATTTCTCCAGATCAGACAGGTTTCGTGAAGGGTAGGCATGGTTTTTTCAACCTGCGCAGGTTTTTGAACATATTACACACCAAGTCAACTACAACCCCTGAAATTGCCTTATTACTCGATGCTGAGAAGGCATTTGACCGGGTGGAGTGGGATTATCTGTTTTATACTCTGCATAAATTTGGATTTGGCCCTAATTTCATTTCATGGATTCAGTTACTTTACTCCTCACCTATGGCACGTGTTGGAACAAATTCGTTATTCTCTTCTTATTTCCCACTTCTCCATGGTACGAGACAAGGTTGTCCCTTATCCCCTCTTCTTTTTGCATTATCAATTGAACCACTGGCGATTAAACTGCGAGCTGACAGTTGCATTAAGGGCATCTTCAGAGGTGACCAGGAGCACAAAATATCCTTATATGCTGACGACCTCCTGCTGTATATGTCAGAGCCTTTATGCTCTCTTCTCCGTGCTCTTGCCATTTTTGAATGTTTTGGTAATATTTCAGGTTACAAGTTAAATCTGCATAAAAGTGAACTTCTCTGTGTCAACTCTATAGCCAGAAAGATTTCATTTTCAGGTTTTCAATTTAGCGTTAAATCAGGGTATGTGACCTATCTGGGGGTTAAGGTTACCCACTCATACAAAGATCTTTATGAAAGAAACTTTGTCCAGCTGCTTAAAAATACTGAGACAGATCTTCAGAGGTGGAACAATTTACCACTGTCATTAATTGGCCGCGTCAATTCTATCAAAATGAACATACTTCCCAAGTTCCTTTACTTATTTCAATGTATCCCATGCTACTTACCCAATAAGTATTTTATAACACTGAATAAGCATAGCTCTGCATTTATTTGGAATGGCAAAAGTCCACGAATTCGTAAAGATTTCATGCAGAGGACTAGGCCAATGGGTGGATTAGCCTTGCCAAACTTTCAGTCTTATTATTGGGCAGCAAATATTCGTAATATGCTGTACTGGATGAGTAATGTTACTACAGAGACTCCAGCTTGGCTCCAAATTGAGTCATCCAATTGTGGCAAAATTTGCCTATCAGCTTTGTTGAGTTCAGCTCTCCCATTAGAACTATACACCTATAAACGTAACCCTTTGTTGTATGACTCGCTCAGAATCTGGGTGCAATGTAGGAAAAGGTTGGGGTTACACTTAATGTCAATTAAAGCACCTATCTGCTCAAACCATATGTTCCCACCCTCCATGATGGACTCTGCCTTTAAAATATGGGAAAGTAATGGCCTTAGAAATATCAAAGACCTTTTTGTAGATGGGATTTTTGCCTCATTCACGCAGCTCCTGAAGCAGTTTAATGTTCCTCGGCAACATTTTTTCCGCTATTTACAAATTCGTCACTTTGTAACGAGTCGATTTCCTTCATTTCCGGAACTACCTGAGGAAACTTCTTTGGATAAAATTATTAATATAAACGTTCATAAGAGAGGGCCGATTAAAGAAATCTATGCTATACTATTAGATCTTCAATCTCCTTCTCTCTCCATCCTTAAAGCACAGTGGGAGAAAGACCTTGGGATGACTATAACAGATGAGCTCTGGCAATCTTTTCTCCAGAGGGTACACTCTTCTTCGATATGTGCCAGGCATGGGCTCCTTCAATTTAAGGTCCTACACCGATTACATATCTCCAAGGAAAAGTTAGCCAAGTTCTATCCAGGAGCTGACCCTCTGTGTAACAGATGTAAAGCAGAAACAGGTTCGCTCCTTCATACCTTTTGGACATGCCCCAATCTTCATACCTATTGGGTGTCTATATTTAACACTCTGTCAGAGATGTATAACGTTAAATATGATCCTTCTGCTCTAACGGCTATCTTTGGGGTGATACCTCAAGACATCACTTTGCCAAAATGCTATTCGAATTCTATTGCCTTTGCTTCACTTATCGCAAGGCGCCTTATACTTTTAAGATGGAAGCAGGAAGCTCCTCCCACACATGAACAGTGGCTTGCGGAGCTCATGAGGTTTTTACATTTAGAAAAGATGAGATATACACTGGCAGGTTCAACCACCAAATTTCTTAGGGCATGGCAGCCATTCTTGATGTACATGGAAACATTTAAAATGACCACCTTATCATGACCAGATACCATATCTCTATATCGCTATCATAGCTAACTGTACGCTGAATGTCCCTTATACATTTTATTTTTCTATTTGTTTGTTGTTGTTTGTTTGTTTGTTGTTGTTTTGTAGGGGTTTCTTTGGTTTGTTTGTTTGTTTTTTCCTTCTCTATTTCTGTTATCTTTTGGGGTATTGTAAATACTGAACAGCAAACTACTGTATGTTCAATGTTTTGTTGTTAACATGCTGCTGTGACTGAAAATAAAATTTATAAAAAAAAAAAAAAAGATTGAATTGAATTGAATTGAATTGAAATAAATATGCTAAGATGAGATAGCTGACTTCATCTAACTAGCAAATGTTGTCCAGGCTACGTTGGTGATACAGTTTTTTTTAATGTGTATGATATTTTTGTCATGCGATTTTAAAGCTGGTCCTACAACCGCATCCAAGAATAACATGCAGCTTATCTCAGAACTGTCGGTGAAAATTATTCTTGGAGCTAGGTTTAATTGAGCTGCATTTTAAAGAGGTGCAATTTCACAATTTGTGTATATTTTCTAAGTTCACTATTTTGTCATGTGTTGAGAAAAACACAGATTAAAAAATTACATGGTCTAATATTTACATTTAGCATAACTGCAACATTATTTTTTCGTTTTTTTTTTTAAAGACTCGAAAGGACTTGAAATTCAAAATTTCAGACTTGTGACTTGACTCGGACTTTTACACCAGTGACTTGAGACTCGACTCTGACTTGCCTGACATTACTTGAGACTTGACTTGAGACTTGAGGATAAAGACTTGAGACTTACTTGAGACTTGCAAGACAATGACTTGGTCCCACCTCTGTTGCCTACAGAGGTAGGAAGTAACAAAGTACAATTAATTCAGATATCTAAACTTTACTTGAGCATTTTTTTCTGAATACATTTTACTTTTACTCTCTACATTTTTAAACAAACATCTGTACTTTCTACTCCTTACATTTTCAAAACATGCTCATTACTTTTGTGGGTCTGGGTGGAGTTATACCAGCTTGACACAATGAACCCGATGACCACAGCATTGTAGTTTGTCCTTAAATTTACAGTTTTAAAGGTGCAGCTTTCCAGCTGCTTCGTCTCTGCCTATCGTGGCAACATCCTTTAAAGAGGAAACATGATTAGATGATGAGGTCAGGTGTGTGAGTCAGCCTCCACCACACCCTAAACCCACTGAAGAAGGGAGTAATATTAGCACTCTGTCTCCCGTTTAGAATTGCCAGAGTCTATCCACTCTGTTGTACAGGCGCTGCTGACTTTGCTGGGCCTGAAGCAAATTTTCTCATGATAACCTTCCCAATGTGTAGCTTTAAAGTCTTATTCAGCCGCTCCACGACCCCCATCAGTCTGTGGGTGGTAGACACTGGTCCAAACAGATTTAATTCCCAGTAATTCACACAGTTCTTTTAGTGTGCAAGACATGAAAGAATTGTCCTGGTCAGTCAGTATCTCTTTTGGGATGCTGACTCAGCAGATGACCTGAGAAAACCCCCGGGGCCTCATAAGAAGGCTGTGCCATATCGTCCTCCCCAGAGTGTCGGGCGACCCCATGTCTCTGCTGAGTGCAGCGCAGAAGCTGCACACCAGTCGGAAACACATCCCCGGCCAATCTGTCCAGAATATTAAGGGGTGTGTCAGGCGTGGGCTAACTGCAGCCTTTACTCTGTATGTTTTGCTCTTGTATTTAATTTGCAGCAGCACTTTGGGATATTTGTGTATTTCCCCATGCAAGCCTCCAATAATGCCCCGGGTCCAACCAGGGTTTGCATGCACCCCGTATCCACCAAGACCTGGCGTATATCGCCTCGGCACCTCACCGGTATGCTGTATGTGTCACGGGTGTATACAAGAAGGGAAACCCTTTCAAACGGGAAGAGCAGCAAGGGATGATCACGGCATGTGAAACCCAGTTAAAATAGTTAAAAAATAAATACACTTTATTTACAGCATAAAAATACCCTGATCAGGGAAGGGAATAATAAAAAAAAACATAAAACTCAGCACAATAAAAAAAAGAGCCTCAGTCAGCGAGCTAAAGTCCCAAGGGCAGGGATAGCTCAGTAGGTAGAGTGGTGGCCCTGTGATCGGAAGGTCGGGGGTTCGACTCCACTGAACGGCTACCCTGAGGTACCCTGAGGGAGCAAGGTACCGTCCCTACACACTGCTCCCCGGGCGCTGCACTGGCGGCTGCCCACTGCTTCACTGGGTGAATGGGTTAAATGCAGAGGAACTATTTCCCTATGGGGACTAACACGCACACGTTACACTTTACAAGAGTCCCAATCGGGCTCCGCCACACTTCTTGGCCATTAAGGGTCCGTCGAGTCCACCAGTGGGAGCCCAGCCGACACCGTCCTCCATCGTCTCCTCTTTCACACCGCTGCCACTAAGCACAGGAGAGCAGTGGCAGTCAACCTTCTTAGTTTCCCGGGGTGTCTTATGAATCTTAACGATTGGGACTTACCCTGCGAGGGCAGAACTCTAAACTCTTCCCGCCGCTGCTACGTGCTCGAATGTATGGTTGGCGTCAAACTGGCGTCCTTACTGCCATCCTCCGGGCATACTTACTTCGCCCAGCTCTGCTCAGCTCAGCTCAGCTGCTTCCCACGGTAGCTACCTGTTACCACTCCATGGCTCTGAGTCCTCTCTTTCATCCAACCCGCCAGCCCTCTTATTGGCCTTTGGCAGCCACGAAGGGAGCCCTGATTGGTTGCAGTCCTGTGTGGGCTGACTGCTAGGTGTGCAGCCTTAGTGCTCAGTAGGTGAGGGGGCGGGAGTCTCCCCGTCCACATCAAATAAACACAATAAAAGCATGCAAAACTGTAAAGATAAAACATTCAAGAGAACACACCAAACCCGCACACAGCAATACATGCAAAATAATAAAAACCCAGGTTAAAACATGTCAGTTCCACACTGTGACATCTCCCCTCACAAAAATGTTAGCAGTCCCTGCTACGTGCACCGTTTCCAGTCATGCAGTTATCAGGGGTATCAGCGACAGTCTCCAACCTTATCATGGTCTCGAGTTCCTTTTCTACCCTCCCGAGCAAAAATATAACCAGGTGCGTCACTCCATCCACTGCCACAGGAAGCATGAGGCATAAGCCAAACTTAGCTGGTCCTGTGGGGGCCTAACCTGGCTTCATGCTGAATCCCAAGCACCACTGGCTAGCAGCAAATCTCGACCCCACAACCCTGCAGCTAACCTCCCATGACACCTTAAATTTGACCTTTTTCTGCTACTCTTCTCGTGGCCTAACACTATATCTGCGCACACACTGCCCATCACCCTCTGCTCGGGTGGCCCTTTAAACTTCGACAGCCCCGGGACATCATCATCTTTCTGCTCCCCTGTCACCTCAAACTGTTTGAAAACACGTATCCTGAATCGGGTGTATGCTAGAAGGGAAGAGCAGCAGGGGATGATCACAGCAACAGAAGTAAGTAAGTAAGTAAGTAAAATTTATTTATATAGCGCTTTTCACAGATAAAAATCACAAAGTGCTTTACAACACAGAAAATGGGAATATAAAACAATATAACAGTAAATAAAACAATGTAAAACAATAAAACTATAAAAACAGCATAAGAAGAAATTAATCAAATGCTTTTCTAAATAAAAATGTCTTCAGCTGTTTCTTAAAACAATCAATGGAGTCCGTGCAGCGAAGAGACAGTGGGAGAGAATTCCACAACCGTGGTGCCACAGTCTGAAAGGCCCGGTCACCACGAGTTTTAAAATGAGTGCGCGGTACCACCAACAGTCTCTGATCTAATGACCTTAAAGCCCGAGAAGATGTATGTGATTTCAGCAGGTCAGATAAATATTGAGGAGCCTGACCATGCAGGGCCCTAAAGGTTAGAACTAAAATTTTAAACTGAAACCTAAAATTTACAGGCAACCAGTGAAGGGAGGCCAAGACTGGAGTGATATGCGATCTTCTCTTGGTGCCTGTTAAGAGACGTGCTGCAGCCTTCTGCACAGTCTGAAGACGATTTAAGGCTGATTTGTTAAAACAAGTAAAAAGGCCATTACAATAGTCTAAACGAGAAGAAATAAAAGCATGAATAATCATCTCAAGTTCAAGCTTTGACACCATTAGTCTGAGTTTAGAAATATTCCGTAAATGATAAAAACAGTTTCGGACTAGCTGCTTAGAATGCTGCTCGAGCGACATCGAGCTGTCAAATAAGACACCGAGATTTCTAAGGCTTGATTTTACGTAAGGGTCTAAGAAGCTGATATGCTGTCTAATTTCTGGGACCATATGGTCTGGAGCAATAATTAGAGTTTCTGAAAAACGTGAAACCCAGTTACAATAAATACACTTTAATAAATAAAAAAAAACTTTATTTACTGATTCGATTCCAATTCACAAGGTCCCGATTCAATTCAATTTGATTCCATTCAATTCAATTTTGAATCAGACAGTGAGAAATATTATAATTCTGATCATTTATCAGTACATATTTTTATATCTATGTATAAAAACGAAGCTGAGACTTGATCAGAGGTGTGATCATCACAGCAGAGGCCTTTGCGTTAAAGTAACGGAGGATAAAACAGAAAAACATGAAGCAGATTTTCCTGTTCTGGCTATTTACAGCAGATAACCTTCAAAATATTCTGCAGTAGAACAAAAATGGAAGAAAACCATGAATCAACATGTGAACATGACCTGCTGAAGTGAAGCAAAGTTACAGAGCTGAGAGTTTTGCAGCTTGGCAGAATTTAAAACAATTTAAGTGTCTTCGGTTTGAAGAACAGAAATGAGGCTTTCTTGTTGGAGGTCATTTTTGGAAAAAACAAAAGCACCTGACATTGCTGCACACAGCTGTAGACCGGTGCGTAATAAGCACCAAAGCACCATAAGCAAGCGAGTAATGCAGAAAATAGAGATTTTGATGGTAAACTGGTCTCTGAGTACACTGAGAGAGAGAAAGCTGTGCAGGAAGTAAAAGCACGAGTCAGAGGGAAGTCATCTTTGTCAAACGTGACGCGTAGTTTTGATCTTTTGCTGCTGGTTCAGTGAATTTTGGTCAGAGTGACCAAACCTGTGAGACGTCTGCTGTCAGCACCCAAAATCGATTTGAACTGCACCCATAGTTACTGTTTGGTCACTTTGATGGACAGTTCAGGTAACTGAGTTACACCATGGCAGCGCTGTTTTGAACCACATTACAAACTGAATCTGGATTACTTTACCTGAAGAAATCCTTAAAACAAAGGATTCTAAGGCAAATTCTGTGAGTGTATTACTTCCTGTTTTACTTTGATAGTCTTCCGTATGGCGCGTGAGCTTCCAGCTGTATGTTTCCCAGTTAGTTTGCGTTGTTACTGTTTTATCTACTCCACCTTTGTGAGCTAGCTGAGATTTTCAGTTTGCTTCTTTATTGCATTCTGGGTCAGTCTCTCTGCCTGCACATGCCCCTGACATGGCACTGTACTTCTATTTATGATTGTGTCTTATTTTTTACCTCACAAAGAGGTTCCACTGTTTGGTTGTCCACTTCAGTTATTTTTTTCTGGTTTTTCAGACCTTCTGGTGTTAATGAGCCGTGTAGTGCATACTTTGAACATTTTTAACTTGGTGACTCTCACTGGTACATCTAGATTTTTCAGCTTAGTGCTAGCCTTCATCAGCATCTCTTTTGAGCCAATATTGAGGCCAATATAAAAATAATTTTTTATATAAAATTTACGTAGAGGGAAAATCGAGAATAACGCTTCAGAAGATATTACGACGTACCTATTGAGATCTTAATTTTCTGTCACCAAACAGTTTAGGACAAACAGAGAGAAACCCAAGAAATTGACCTGTTCAAAGGTTAACTCGTCATACAATAATTCACCCACAGCTCAGTGCTCTGGCCCCCACCTTTTTTCCATGCCGTCTGTCTCACGGTATGGTTAACTATTAGTATGAGCTAGATGGATAATATTTTACATTTAAATCAGCAGAATTAAAATGTATTTAAAGGATGCCAAGGTTTGCTTTAGTCTAGTCTCAGATCGATCTCTGTATGGTGACATACAAAAGTCTGTCTGATACCAACTGCTGACATTTTCCAGTAAAGTCATTCCAGGATCACAACTATGACTTCCAAATCCAAGGGTAGTGTTCCAGGTGACAAGGCGTCCTCATCTCTACTTCTGTCCTCTCCACCTTATCAGCGCCTGATCACCAAAGAGGGACGCTGTGCTTTTCGTGTCCCTCTGTCTTCTTCAGGCTCACGGAGAGAGTCTTTGCACAGAGCTTGGCTGCTGGCCCTGCAGGACCTGTGGGGACTGCTGGTAAATCTTCGCTGGAGATGGACTCTTCTGGCCTTCTGCAGCTCCTTCGTGGCTCACTGGTTGTTTTTTGCCTGTCTCTGGTATTTGTTGGCTCATCTGAATGGAGACCTTGATGTGCAAGATCACGATGCCCCACCACAGGGGCATGTTGTCTGTGTAAAGTACATTACAAGCTTCTCTGCTGCCTTTTCTTTCTCTTTGGAGACACAGCTAACCATCGGTTATGGCACCATGTTCCCCAGTGGAGACTGTCCCAGTGCCATAGCGTTGCTAGCTGTACAGATGCTGCTGGGGCTCATGCTGGAAGTATTTATCACAGGTAAAGCGCTCATCAGGTATTCTAATTCTAGTTTTAACGTATAAATTGTAAGACAAAAGAGAAGGTAACAGTTTTTCTACTTTGTAAAAAGTAAATGACATTTACAATTTCAGAAGATTAGGCCTTTTCATGAAATCTTGCAATGATTTACTCGTAAAAAAGGGCATTTTGAAATTTTCCTCGTTAATCTGAGTCTATGGTAGCAGTGTCAAATCAATCCCTGTATGCTCACATAGAGCACATCTGAAAGAGGCATGAAAAGAATCAGGACTTTATTCCAAAAGTGACGTCACTGTGATTTTATTTATTTCAGTAAAAACGTTATAAAAATTGGTCACTTTGTTCTTTCACTTGCTTTGAGACTTGCTGCCTTGCCTTAAATAACAGCAGATCAAATCATTGCATAAGCATGCGTATTTATTCCTGATGATGTCACAGTATGACATATTTGTTCATGAATGATGTCATTGTCTTAACATTCAGGTGCATTTGTAGCCAAGCTCTCCCGCCCCCAGAAACAAGCAGGAGCCATCCAGTTCAGCCCCCAGGCAGTGGTAGGTCAACACCTGGGCCAGACGTGCCTCATGGTCCGAGCCACCAATCTGCTGAAGCGGCCTCTGGTCGATGTAAAGTTGAGTGCTGTGCTTTACAAGTGTGAAGGTCAGGCTCTCCACCAGACCTCTCTGGACTTCTATTTGGACCATTTGGGCCAAAAGGCATGTCCTTTGTTCATATTCCCACTCACCTTTTACCACCCCCTGGAGCCTCAGAGCCCGCTCTACCCTGCCCTGTGTGAGGGGTCCTCCACTAATTTTGAGTTGGTGGTTTTTCTGTCGGCCTTGCAGGAGGGAACTGGTGACTCATGCCAGAAGAGGACCTCCTACCTTCGCCAAGAAATCAAATTAAATCACTGCTTTTCCCCTGCTTTCAGGATAGACTCCCGTGGGAGGTACACAGTGAGCTCCCAGCACTTAAGCACAGCCCCTTCAAATGAGCCTGTGAACAAAGACTCTGTAGTGCAGATCAACAGTGATGGGATGGAGCAAGGATGCTGAAGGAAAATCTCAAGAGATAGTAATTTTCTTTTTTCTCAGGAGGTATTTCACTGAATCTTGTAAA
Organism: Copadichromis virginalis; assembly: GCF_057382275.1. Lineage (NCBI taxonomy): Eukaryota > Metazoa > Chordata > Actinopteri > Cichliformes > Cichlidae > Copadichromis > Copadichromis virginalis. The sequence goes on from NC_140634.1 coordinate 1,682,053, forward strand.
CATTAATATATGATTAAGCATAAAAAAATCAAGTGCATGTCAGACACACTGTCAGTGCTGGTGCAGACTCCATCACCATCAACTCCTCGGTGCAAAACCTAAGGAAGCGTGTTCCTGAGGTCCATATGTAAAGATTTTGTACTTGTAGGAAAATATCTGGAAATGTTATGTTTGTGCATCCATACAGGAGAACGTGTGTGTTTGTAAAAATAATTACACAAGTTGCTTTTTCATTGTTGTTTCGGTCTGTTTGCTCATACAAAGCAAAACAATAGGTGTAAAACTCTGCGTTCATGTTCCGTGTGCGAGTTTCAACTTGCAAGTGCAAGACTGACTCGATTTTCTTCCTTTCAGCTGATTGGTCAATGTCATGGCCGTCACAAATGTAACAATCCAATCAGAGAACAGATGGGTTTGACTATCAGAGGTGTGCTTTACTGAGCTTCAGGTTCTGGGAGGGTAATACAGTTTGAAGATGGATGATGGTGACAGCGCTTCTGCGGCTCAGTGTGAGTCACTCTGTGGTGTGACTCACAGCACTGGTCCTGGGTCACCCCTGACTTTGTGTACACAAAGCAATACTAAAGTAATAATCATATTTTTGACCTTTGGTATACCACAACCTAATCCATGTGGTATACCAATGGTACACTGCTACCAAAAGTTAAGGGACGTAGCTGTCGCTGTCCTCCAGCTTCAGACTGTTTTAGCCTTCCACAACCTGAAAAGCGCCCGTCCGACAGCCAAGCCCATCTGTTCTCTGATTGGACTGTTAAATTTGCTAGCTCCCCTTCTGATTATGCCAGTAACTTGGGCATATTACTGGATAGCTTGTTTAAATTTGCCAAGCAAGTGTTTGCTGTACTGTGGTCTAGTTTTCATCAGCTGCGCCTCATTTCAAAGGCTAAGCGCTATATGCCGCATAAAGATCTGGAGAAACATATTCATGCATTCGTGACTCCCAGGTTGGACTACTGCAGCTCTCTTTACATTGGCCTTTCCTCCTCCCTTCTCCTTAGATTGCAGACTGTCCAGAATGCGGCGGCACGCCTTTTGACGGGTAGCAGGAAATTTTCCTCCATCACTCCTGTTCTTGCTGGCTTGCACTGGCTGCCAGTTAAGTACTGTATTCATTTTAAAATACTGCTCTTCATGTCCAAAATTATCAATAATTTGGTGCCGAACTACCTCATTGAGCTTCTTAGGTTACACACTCCTGTCAGAGCACTTAGATCTGCTACCCAACTTCTTCTGGAGCAACCTCGTTCTCGGCTGAAGTCTCGGGGCGACCGTGCGTTTGCTGTTGTCATTATCATTTAAAGTCAAAGTGATGTGGCACCATAGCACCATATAAATAATGCTGAACTGAATACATCACCACAAGCCATAAATGAAAGTGTTATATCTACAAGCAGCTAGAAGCACAAAGAACAAGTGTGTTGGTTTCCCAAACAGTTATCTCTGCTGCACGAGTGCAACACTAGCAGAACGTATCAGCACATTTTCACTGAAGATGTGAAGTTTAATGTAAAAAAGGAGAAACAACGATAAACAAATAATATGCTAATTTTACTTTGAGAGCAATTAAAAAACGTAGAAATCAAAGTAGAAAACTCTCACTGTATTTTTTAACTGTGTGGTTATAAATGAATGTCTCCAAACTAACGGTATAAAACAAGCATCTGTGTACAGTACTGTGCAGAAGTGTTGAGTACTGATACTGAGTCACATTTTTAAAGTGGTCTTGAGCAATAGTTTTCCAGGTTTTATTTTCCCAGTATATCTTTGAACACTGGCTGCTTGTTCACTCTTTTCCAGTCCAGTCCCTGTAGCTGAGCTATTTCACAGGAAAGCGTTTTTTAATCCATTTAACATTAATCTGTAACTCTGTTAATCAAAAAAGGCACCTAAGTCAAGGAATGAACCAGAGTTGTATCAACACATAACACAACTCAGAAAAGAACCAGTTTTAAATGATAACTTTAGGCACTGCTAACAGCCTGCTGCAAAAACAAGTCGTTTGTTCCTCTTCCTTTAGTTGAATCTAAGACAAACGCCAAGGTTAACACAGTTTGACAGACATAAAATAGCACTTCTGTAACAGAAAAGAGCTAAAAACCCGACATAGCTCAGCATGGTTGTGATTTAAGGACAACATGCAGTATCACCTGGACACCACCGGCAACAGCTTTATTTAGCATGGCAACATTGAGGAAGAAAAGCCCAGCATGCAGATGCATGTAGACAGATATAACACAATGCAAAATCTTCATTTAGGTTGAAAGCAAAGTGCAGACACTCAGAATCCATGAAAAGGAAACAGCAAACTAAATGCTTTGATGTAGAGGACACAGGGGAAATAACACTATGACAAAAACAAGGACAAAGGAAGGACTGGGTCTATAAATAAAGATATATTAAAACATGTCAAAGTAAAGTGATCTTTCTCCTTTCACCTCAGACGGCTCGGTCATACGGCTCCTCACCAGCTTGCATCCATCCTATACATCACTGCACCAACTGCTGTAGTCAATACTGAACTTCAGCTGCCGTACAGTTCAACCTGCCTCTGCTCTGCTTTCAGATTCTCTGAGATTAGTTACAATTTGCACTTTTATGGAAACAAAAGTATCAAAAGCATCAGCAAATAGTTATTATATAGGGAAGTGTGACAACAACAGAGAGGCCTGGTCTAATAAAACAGGAAACATCTTTGAGAAACTTTTTAAAAACAATTTTTTCCCCAACTCTCCTTATTCTTTATTCATTAATATTTTTAGCTACTGACAGTTAACCATGTAACACACTGCTTGAGTCTTTCAATTCAGTTGCTTTTTGTTATTAATGTTTTAAAATACATTTTAAAAATAAAGATGTAGGCTGTGTTTCTGTGTTGATACATTATATTGCCAAAAGTATTCATTCACCCTCCTAAATCATTGATTTCATGTGCTCCAATCACTCCCATGGCAACAAGTGTATCAAATCAAACACCTAATCTGCTTCTACAGATACTTGTGAAAGAAATGGGTCGCTCAGTGAATTCCACAGACGTGGGGAACCACCGTTTCGCAGGATGACAAGTTTATTTTCAGTGTCTGAGTGTTCAGAGCTCATCTCGGTACATGCTCATTTTGAGAGGACGTGTAGAATTTTTATTAGTCCTTTATTCATCCAGGTAAAAAAAAATCTAATTTCCAAGAGAGACCTGGCAAAATACACAGACCACATAAGGTTGTGAAATAAAGGTTACATAAAAACAGAGGGATGGAGTGACCAAAAATGTAAAAGTTAGAGCTGCCAGCGTTAGAATGACGCTAACGCCTACCCGCATTAACGCAGCAAATCTGCGTTAGTGAGTTAGCACAGATCGCCCCGTGCGTGTGGCTGGACGCGGTTAGCTCATTAACGTGTAGCGCAGTTAGCCGTGCAGCCCCACGCACAGGGCGATCCGTGCTAACTCGCTAATGCCGATTTGCCGCGTCAATGTGGTTATGGCGTTAACATCATTTTAACAAGATTAACGCTGACAGCACTAGTAAAAATCAATTAAAAATGAACATTAGATAACAACTCATACCTCAAGTTTAAACATTCATGTTTATTTTCCCAAATGTAAAGTACTCTCACTGATGCACTGCTGCAATTTCTTCTTCCAAACATGTCCAACATTACTGAATGTCAGCCGTACACCACCCTGATATTCAATCTAGACTCACATTGAACTCCGTAACATTATATATGAAGCATTTATCAACTTATTTCATTTGTAACAGCAGTTTCACTTGAACACACACATGAACACACACACACACACACACACACACACACACACACACACACACACACACACACACACATGATGTCTCCTTCCTTCAACAAAACACGATTTCCCAGTGTTGATAGTTCCAGAATAGCCTTTATTGTCATTGTACATGTGCAGCAAAGTTGTGGGTTCTCCACACCGACTGTGCCAGGAAATAGTGGACCACAGGACTAAAGAGAAAACAGGAGAGATACACACAATCAAGAGGAATGTAGACAAAACAAGAGAAACAAATACTAAAAATAAAACAAAGGCACACAGAGAACAAAAAAGTTTCAGAGATGCGAAGAAGAGACTCGGTCTGAACAGAGTCGGTGTGTGAGGGGCTTGAATGATGGGAGTCAAGCTGGGCAGACACTGTGCGACTTTTTCAGTCGCACGATTCAGCTCCTGCTCAACCTGCACGATTGACTCGCAGAGGTTAGAAGTTGGTGGGTCACGATGCAGGTCTCACACTATACGGCCCGATGCTCTGATGCAACCTGAGTGCTCACACTGTGCGTCCATAAAAATGAAGGTTATAACAAAATCTGTCGCTCGCTCTCTCTCTCTGTCTTTCACTCACACAGACACACCACCACCATCAACTTTGCTAAATTGCTAATGAAAAACATGATCAGCTGTGATTGAGCAGCAGTGTAGATCAAACTATTTTCATGGTTGTTGTGGTCGTGATAATTTTGTGAGGCCACATCGAAAAAAAGCTCGGATGAGCTTTCCAAAGTTCTACAAGTGCCCCCATCGCTTGTGTCCAGATCACAGGCTGCACCGCTGTGCTACGTCACAATATAATTCATTAAGTTACATATTTTGATTACCAAATTATGGAAGCGTGGAGCTGCCACCCAGGCAAAAGCAAAATAGAGCTATATCACATTATAACGTGAAAAGTTTATTGTTCTAACATTATGCTTTTCATGTTTGTATAATATAATATCACATTATTACAATATATATTGTATTGTATTGATTATTGTAATAAGGTGATAATATATTGTACAAACATGATAGTATATTGTTAGCACGATATACTTTTCACGTTATAACGTGATATACTTATATTTCTCTTTTGCCTGGGTGGCAGCTCCACGCTTCCGTGCCAAATAAGCGAGAATAAAGTAATATTTGAGAAAAGGCACCTGCTAGCTTGATGATGGAGGCTTCGTAGACCGGCCACCTTTTGGCTCCTTGCTGCCACTCCACGAAAAAAAGGTCAGTTTCCTCCATGCCGGCTAATTATTCATCCTCATTAAAATCTCGTATATGTTCAGTTGGCAGAATTTTACATCTTCCAACCACTTAATTAACACGAACATAATAGACCCTGTGCACAAGAAAATGCTAACTTCCTGTTTTAAGACCGGATGTAGGGTTGTACATTTCCAGTAGCTTTATTTTGCAGTCAATCGCTACTGCGAAGGTCGACTCAAAAATCATGTCCAAAATACGAAAACAGAAAGATTACGTTAAGTTACAAAGAGCAGGAGGTGGGAACACTCACCACTGCTGTGTCATAAAAAATCTAATGATCAATTTTGACGTTTAAAGCATTTAGATCGATCAGTTGTTTACATCACTCAGCACAAGCAGAACTGCATCACTGCAGCAGAAGACACATCGTCCACATGCAGAAGCACATCTCTGTATAGTGACTGGTCTCATGATTTAAACAGGCAAATGTTCAGCATTCAAACTACAGATGAAGAATAGTCAAACCAGATGTTTCTCTGTTATGTCGATACCAGTACACACCTACACAGCATGTTAACAAACCGTGAAAAAAAGCCACAGGATATAAAAAAAATACATGAATGATTGCTGGTAACGGTTTCTATATATTAGTATTTACGAAGGGTATGTTGTGACCTATCTTCTCAATTACAGTGGTCCCTCGCTATAATGCGGTTCACCTTTTGCAGCCTCGCTGTTTCGCGGATTCTTTTAGTAAGTAAGTAAGTAAGTAAAATTTTATTTATATAGCACATTTCTAGATAGAGATCACAAAGTGCTTTACAAGATATAACAGATTAAAAAGACAAAATACAAACAAAGTTAGCAAAAGGCAGTTTTAAAAAGATGTGTTTTTAGCTGTTTTTTAAAAGTAATCAATGAATCAGCGGATCGTAAGTCCTGAGGAAGGGAATTCCACAGTCTGGCGGCCACAGTAGCAAAAGCTCTATCACCCCTAGTTTTCAGTCTCGTATACTGAATGACAAGTAGGCCCTGACTACTCGACCTCAGAGACCTACTAGGGGCATAGGGCTGTAAAAGTTCAATAATATATGGTGGTGCTTGTTGTTGAAGAGCCTTGAAAGTTAAAACCAAAATCTTAAACTGGACTCTAAATTCAACAGGAAGCCAATGTAACTGCATGAGCAACGGTGTTATATGTGAAAATTTAGAAGCTTTCGTCAAAAGTCTTGCTGCAGCATTCTGAACGATCTGCAGACGCTCCAAAGAACCTTTATTTAAACAAGTAAACAGGGAATTGCAATAGTCCAGTCGTGAAGAGATAAAAGCATGAATAACAATCTCCAGTTCGGTATAGGATATAATAGAGCTCAATTTAGAAATATTTCTTAAATGATAAAAGCAAGACCGAACAAGAGATTTAACATGACTATCTAACGTAAGAGCAGGATCAAGGATAATCCCTAAGTTCCTGACAGATGGTTTTACAAACGTTGAAAGAGGACCAAGAGCATTTATTATACTGGGTATATGTCTATCTGGGGCACATAAGAGGACTTCGGTTTTACTTTCATTTAGTTGGAGGAAGTTTTCAGCCATCCAGCCTTTAATGGTTTCCAAGCACACATTTAAAAGCCGCAGCTTAGAAGCCTCTTCCGGTTTAAAAGATATATAGAGTTGGATATCGTCTGCATAACAATGGTAACAAATATCCTCAAAAGGGCTCAAAATGTGCTGAAGAGGGAGTAAATAAACTAAAAACAGTAATGGCCCCAGCACAGAGCCTTGTGGCACACCAAAAGACAGGGACGCAGAAGATGATCTATACTTAGAAACTGCCACAGAAGAATATCGTTCAGAGAGATACGAGGAGAACCATTTCAATGCAGTCCCAGAGACACCAACCCAGTGTTTCAGCCTGTTAAGTAAAATATAGTGGTCAACAGTATCAAAGGCCGACGTAAGATCCAACATTAAGAGAACAGAACATTTACCTGCATCGCTTTGTAACAAAATGTCATTAGAAACTCTAAGAAGGGCTGTTTCAGTGGAATGAACTTTACGAAAGCCAGATTGAAATTTGTCGAAAATACTATATTTATCTAAAACTGCTGTAAGCTGCTTAGCCACGATCTTCTCTAGAATCTTAGCAATTAACGGAATTTTTGAGATCGGTCTATAATTGCTAGTGAGAGATGGGTCCAGCATAGGCTTTTTTAACAAGGGATGTATAACAGCAGTTTTAAAATAGGCAGGGACTATGCCCGAGGCCAAGGAGGTATTAATTATAGTAAGAATACAGGGACCAGTAGAGTAAAAGACATTTTTAAATAATGATGCAGGTAAAAAATCAAGAGAGCAAGAGGATAATTTTGTTGCACTAACTATTTTTCCCAGCTCTGGTAGTGAAACAGGTGAAAAACCTTCTAAAACAACAGGCCGAGCTGGCGTGGGAACAGACAGCGCAGACGCTGAAAAAGACAAGTTTTTCCTTATGTTGCTAATTTTTTCTAAAAAGAAAGCAAGAAAAGTTTCACAATCTTCAACAGAAGAAATAATAGCAGCAGGTGGAGCAGGAGTAATAATATTAGTAATAGTATCAAATAAAACTTTAGGATTACCTCTGCTCCTTGCAACCAACTGAGAAAAGTAAGCAGCCCTCGCAACTCTAATAGCATCGTTAAAGAAGGCTAAAAGATCCTTTAAATGAAGGAGATGAACATTTAAGTGAGTTTTCCTCCATAACCGCTCAGTTTTACGACAATTTCGTTTTATAAGACGAATGTTGTCATTTAACCAGGGTACAGACTTGGAAACAGGCACAGGTCTCATTTTAATCGGACAGATTTCATCTAAGATCGAAAGACAATGATAATTGAATAGATCTATAGAACAATCAACATCGTTTTGTGGGGATAATGTTAAATTAAAAACATCAGAGAACTTCTGTGCTGTGGAGGAGTCTAAAGTGCGGGAAATAACTGTCCGATGAACAGGAGACATGGGCTCATAAAAAGACATATTAAAAAAGACACAATAATGGTCAGAAATAAAAATGTCCTTAGAACAGATATAATCAATATTCAGACGCAAAGAAAAAACAAGGTCCAGTGTATGGCCTTTGTTGTGTGTGGGGCCAGATACATGTTGGATAAAATGATCCATGATACTGGTAAAACTCCTAGCAAAGAGGTCGGACTCATCATCAATATGTATATTAAAATCTCCCACAAGAAGCAATTTAGACAACCTCATAGTAGAGGACAGAAAATCACTAAACTCGGCTAAAAACGAGTTGTTTGGGCCAGGAGGGCGATAGACCAACGCACAGTAAAAAGGATCCTTCTTTCCAATTTTGATGAGCTGCAGTTCAAAAGACAGAAAGTGTCCAACTTTCACTGAACGGCAGTTAAAACGGCTCCGATATGCCACCGCGAGGCCTCCTCCACGACCAGATCCTCGAGGCTGGCTAATGACAGAGAAGCCATTTGGGCACATTTCAATAGTAGACGAATAATCCGACCCCCGTTGCCAGGTCTCAGTCAAGAACAGGAAGTCCAGATTTTTAGAAACAATAAAATCGTTAAGCACAAACGATTTATTCGTCAAAGATCGGGCATTAAAGAGCGCCATAGACAGCGGGGTGAAAACATTGTTGTTGGAAGAAGCTAGAGTTTCTCGAATTAAAGGGCGTAAATTCTCGGGATCAGACCCTTCACGTTCATATATTCCACTCACCGAGGGGATGAAGAGCCAGTCGGCAGGAGAGTCTGGATGAACCCTTCTGAGATAACACGGCCTTGGAGAGCCGGGCCCCCTATATCCAAGTAGGGCCTTGGGAGACAGATTCCTCTCCATATAGCTGTCATGTGCGTAGGTAACGGAAAACGCCCGACATCGCTTTCCAATTCGTCCCCGCCGCCAGAGGAGCCTAAGCTTCACCTGGATGCCCGATCTCTTTCCTCTTCTTCTCCGTAGTCTACGGGGAATGCTGAAAGCGCTGGCCGAAGATCCAGTCACGGGCAGAGGGTGGAAGGTACCAAAGGAGTGCGGAGAAAAGTGTGGAGAATGGAAAGTCCCACAAAAGGAAGGAGAAAAAACATCTTTGGCCGTCATTGACGAACGGATGGATAACAGCGTCAGACGATCGTAGACCAAGGCAGCCAGTACATCATTAAAACAGTTAAAAAACAGCAGAGTAGAAAGAAAAAACACGACAATAGAGCGAGACCAACTACACCCGGCAGCGGCGAAGCCAAACACAGGTGCCATCATGCCGGAAGTGCAATTTTGCATGCTTTTTTTTTTCTAAGCGCATTGTGTTCTGCGTCCTGATTGGCTGTAGATCACTGTCGATCTCCTGCATGCCGTCTCTCCTGTACAGTACAGAATCGCTACATCAATCACTAGCAGTGTGACTCTGAAGTGCTGCACTGTTTGTTTGTAAGTTTTCTCCCCAAGAAACAACAATGTCAACGAAACGTTTTGCACCGTCAAAGGCACCTGCGGTAGCACCATGCACAAAACGTTGGACTTCTGGTCATACTAATAATAATGGATTGGATTTATATAGCGCTTTTCAAGGCACCCAAAGCGCTTTACAATGCCACTATTCATTCACTCTCACATTCACACACTGGTGGAGGCAGCTACAGTTGTAGCCACAGCTGCCCTGGGGCAGACTGACAGAGGTGAGGCTGCCATATCGCGCCATCGGCCCCTCTGGCCAACACCAGTAGGCGGTAGGTGAAGTGTCTTGCCCAAGGACACAGCGACCAGGACAGAGAGCCCAGGGATCGAACCGGCGACCTTCCGGTTACAGATGTTATTGTTTGGCTTTTTCAGTGTTTTATTTGTTTGTGAGTAAATTGGTTTAGCTGTTAAGTTATTATCTTAGATTAAATTAAATTAAACTTTATTAATCCCTCGGGAGGGTTCCTCCGGGTTTTCACACAGCTGAATAAACGTCAAACAGAAAATGATTAAACAGAAGAGTTTAAGTCAGCGCCCGGGTTATATTTTAGATAGCAATGAGCAGACAGCAGAGTTTCACTCCACTGAGGGAGCTCATGATGTACTATCCAGCTTTCTTTAGACTGTGAAGGCCGCGTCCTCAGGTGGAAGCAGCCTCTGAATTTGGACACCACCGCTATTTCCGGACATTTAACGTATTTTATCTGATAAATCAACACTGTAAAATGTATTTAACACCGCCCCCAACAGCCTTTTTGAATGTCTCCCTAGTATGGCCACAACACCTCACCTTTTTTCCACATGTATTGCAAACCACGTCTCAGCTGTTTGTGGAGGTAAAATAAGTCCGCACATGACTCCAATTACGCTCAGCCATTGTTGTGAGTGCGCACGCCAGCAGCTGCGACACATTTATACAGCCGTATTTCGCACATGACTATGAAAGGCGGAAGAGGAAGTAGTTCCTTTGAATGTAGGCAATCCGAATGTTATAGTTTCTTTCCACTGTGTTCCTGTTAATGATAAACTACAAATTTACTCTAAATTACTAAAATATCGATATTTTAATGTGAGAATTGATTCTAGAACATAAATGATTGGTATCGGAGGAATCGATATTTCAGGATCGATCCACACATCACTAGCTTAAATTAAACAATTAAGCTTAAAGTTAAATTCATTAGTTCAAAAATCTGTCATTATTATTTATAGATAAACAAATATACTGTATGTTTATTTCTCAAATAAATGTTTGGAACTGAAAACAAGTTTTGATCTTTGGTTTCAAAACAAGAGAGAAAAGTGTGAAACTGTTCATGCCTGTCTGAGAAAAGTGCATAAAGTGTGTAGTGACGGGTTTTACAGCCTTAAAACATCTAAAGGTATTGTAAAAAATAAAGCTGGCTACTTCGCAGATTTCACCTCTCGCTGGTTATTTTTAGAACATAACATGCGAGATAAACGAGGGAACGCTATATACAAATACTGAGAATTTTCAATCCCTTTTCTCTTTTGCTCTGAGGGGCAAGGGAAAAATATCGACAAGTCGATGAACATCATCTACAGATATATTTGGTAAATGCCCAAGACATCTTGAGAAATGTAACTCGCTGCTTGATTTGTCCATTTGGTGGCCTTTTTTTTGGAAAACCCGACCGTAAACAAGACGCGAATATCACACCGGAAACGAAGCGCCTACAGGAGTTTCCCCACCGGAAGTAGCATATGGTAAGGTGCATAGTCTATCGGCTTGTTTCTTCCCGTCTCCTGTATCCGGCCGTTCCTCTCGCTGTCGGAATTCGCGCCTCAGAGACGAAGTTATTTTTCAAAAAAAAAAAGAAAGAAAGAAACAGCAACAACTAATAAACAGAGTTTTTGCACGTTCATTGCACATTTGTGGGAATATTTAAATCTGTACTTTTTATTAATTACTTTTCATTTTATCTTTATTTTTAAAATCACCATGGTAATGCGCATGCGCATATCCTCCTGCACGCAAAGGGCTTTGGAGTTGACGTAACGGCGCAATGCATTGTGGGAGCGCAGCACCATCTTGGCAGGCCACGAATCAAAACAAGATTGTTACGAAGCATTCTGAAAAGTAGCTCAAAAGAAAAAGGACGGTATTGGGCTTTGGAGTTGACGTCACGCCGCAGTGCATTGTGGGATCGCGGCGCCATGACAGAAGGCCACAAATCAAAACACAGTAAGTGTTGGAAGCAGGACTGCCAGAACCATGCTTAAAATCAGCACAAAAGACAAAGGGCTGTATCGCGACCGATTGCGCCCAGACGCCAAGAGATGGTAGCGTGCATTGGTAATGTGGACCCGTCTGAAATAAGGCAGCGGAGCAGAAACCCAGACAGCCTACCGCCGTTGTCCTATCCCGATATTTTCGCGTACCTTGTCTGTGGAGTCAGCGCATACACGGCGAATCATTTTCGGAATTATAAATCGCTGGAGGCGCACACCTAATACCCAAACAGTTGGGTACAAGATTTGGCCGTTTTTAAGCGCAGCTGCCCCAAAAATTGCTCTAGATGAACGATTCACCATTGGTGCCAGCTGTGCGTTGCCATGTAAATAGTTTGCATTTCATGTGTAACCGCACATGTATTTGCTAAGTACATGTGAACAGATCTTGAATAATAATAAAAAAACAACAACATACTTTTCATTTCTGCTGTATTGAAACCACTTCACAGAAAGTACAATTATTTACAATGAACTGTACATGCAACACAGCAGTTTTATGAATATTCAACAAGAGCAAGCTTCATTTGGCCCTGGTTTGACAACCACACATGTTCACCAAAACACAGCACACCTTAACATTGTTATCAAGCAGTGTTGTGTCTTCACCCTCACATGATATGAGTAACTCCTGTCCGCAGCCTCCATGACATGGTGATTTTGTTGTTGGTCTTCTGTCAGATCTTCATCTATTACTTCTGCACGGTGCACACCTTCAGACTCTGCAGCTGTATAATGAAAGCCTGTAAGATAAAATTAGTGCATACACATAAGGTAAATGTACACCAGTATTCCAGGTGTGTGATTCATCTGAAAGTTATGTGCAGATTAGCGTACAATGAGCACAATTTTGTATGTTTTTGGGTGCTCTTTATCGCTTTCGTTGCACTTGCCTTGCGTGCCTGACGTCTTCGTTTAGTAATATCGGATACATGAGATCCCTCCCGTTGCCTCCAGGAGGGGAAACGATGAAAAGAGAGCCCATCATGTGATCTAACGTTGCAACCGACCACGCAGTACGTACGAACCATAGCTGACGCTTCCGTGTGCTTCGTTTGGCCTACTGTCATGGCCCTATAGAGATTGAAAATGTGACATTATTCAGGGGTAAAACTGCAAAGGATTCTGGGAACGAGTGGCAAGCAGTACTAACGCACGCAGGCTTTCACATGAAAAAGTCACACAGCGATAAAAAGAAACAGAGTGGCAAGAAGCTGTTGTATTATTAACTGCAATAGCCGGTCGCATGACAGCCAGGGGAAGCCGACGGGGAAAGAGATCGGTTTTTATTGGATTCCATCGTTGAACAGAAATTGTTCAAGCTGTGTTTCCGAAGTAACAAAGAGGCGACGGATGGCCTGGATTGCAGCCATTCGAAGACCAAATATAACGTCCCAGAACACTCCAGCTCACAGGTTAGTCTGCTCCAAGCATTTACACAAAGGTCAGTCTTCTGTTGTAGTTAATGCGTCATTTATCATAACATAATTGTTGATGTAGGTTACAAATAAGTCTTAATTTGAATTGAATTCGTTGCTATGCTGCTTTGTTCACTGTGGCTTTGCAGGCTAATGTTTGTTGTGTTTTGTAGGAAAACCAGCCAACAAAATGCTGGAATGCGATCCAGACTGGGCCCCTCTATCAGCCTGGGTCACACCGAGTTTAAAGCTGCTACCACAGCCAGATTTGATTGGTTAAGAGAGTGAGAGTGATATCAAAACAGCCATGAAACGTCCCGCCAACTGTTTTCCAGTATGTTGTTTTGCAATGTTTTTTTTTTTTTGCATTGTTGATTTGTTTTTCACCGAAGCAGCTAATAGAGCACGGTGGATTTTTACAATTTTGCCTCTTTCCTGTTAGATTCTATAACAGAATGAAACAATAATGTCAGTTATAAATAAAGACAATAATTGAATGAATTACGAAACTCATTTTATTTCTATTAGATCTGAAAATGTTGTGTAACAATACAACCTGAAACGACAAATAGATGCGTTTGCCTGTACAGGAGATATTCAATTCAATTCAATTTTATTTATATAGCGCCAAATCACAACAAAAGTCGCCTCAAGGCGCTTCATCAAAGATGAGCTTGTGGGGCCTTTTCGGGTTGAGGATGGAGTCAAGCTCAACTCCCAGTCCTACTGCCAGTTTCTGGAAGACACCTTCTTCAAGCAGTGGTACAGGAAGAAGTCTGCATCCTTCAAGAAAAACATGATTTTCATGCAGGACAATGCTCCATCACACGCGTCCAAGTACTCCACAGCGTGGCTGGCAAGAAAGGGTATAAAAGAAGAAAAACTAATGACATGGCCTCCTTGTTCACCTGATCTGAACCCCATTGAGAACCTGTGGTCCATCATCAAATGTGAGATTTACAAGGAGGGAAAACAGTACACCTCTCTGAACAGTGTCTGGGAGGCTGTGGTTGCTGCTGCACGCAATGTTGATGGTGAACAGATCAAAACACTGACAGAATCCATGGATGGCAGGCTTTTGAGTGTCCTTGCAAAGAAAGGTGGCTATATTGGTCGCTGATTTGTTTTTGTTTTGTTTTTGAATGTCAGAAATGTATATTTGTGAATGTGGAGATGTTATATTGGTGTCACTGGTAAAAATAAATAATTGAAATGGGTATATATTTGTTTTTTGTTAAGTTGCCTAATAATTATCCACAGTAATAGTCACCTGCACACACAGATATTGTCATGGTCCTGCGGCCATGACTCAGTGACTTTGTGTTTGTGTTCCTTATTGTTATTATTCTCTTTATTATTCATGGGCTGTTTTGGGATGGTTTGTGTTTTGGGATTTTAGATACTGGGTTCTGGGTTTGTGCTCCCTCTATTGGTCCCTGGTGTTAGTGTTCCCCTGTCTCGTCAGGTTAATCAGGTCCAGCTGTGTCTCCCACCTGTGTGTGATTTCCCAGTGTCTCTTTGTGTACTTATAGTGTGTGATTTCCTCTGCTCCTCGTCGCGTCGTCTGTGTTCATACCTGGTGTAATCCCCTGCGTGCTCTCCCTGCTGTTCTCCCTTCATGCTCAGGTTTGCTATTTCTTTGTGTAGTTTCTCCCAGTTAGTTCATCCTTAGTTCTGTTTTACCATCCCCACTTTATATTGGATATTATCAATAAATCACCCTCACACCTGAATAAGTGCTGCGTTTTGAGTCCTCCTTCCGCTCTCCACACGGCCGCTGCCCCGGACCGTGACAGTACGACGCGACCACAACATGGACCCAGCAGCGCTTAACCCGTCCAGGGAGCTACGGGAGCAGGGAGACAAACTGTTTCACTACGGACTTGTTCCTCAAAAGCTGGCAACATTAGAGACTATTGCTCACTCCGGGGCTTCCCCAGAGGCTGGGTTACTGCCCTCAGCTTACTCTGGACCCCTGGAGGCCAAGATGCCAGCTGTGAACTGCACCGGGCTGTCACTGCCTGAGCAGGGTCAGTGCTCTGCGCAGCTGCAGCCCTCCTTATGTGTGCCGGAGGCCCACGTGCCTACTGGTTTTGTTTCATGTGTGCCAGAGGCCCACGTGCCTACTGGTTTTGTTTCATGTGTGCCAGAGGCCCACGTGCCTACTGGTTTTGTTTCATGTGTGCCAGAGGCCCACGTGCCTACTGGTTTTGTTTCATGTGTGCCAGAGGCCCACGTGCCTACTGGTTATGTTTCATGTGTGCCAGAGGCCCACGTGCCTACTGGTTATGTTTCATGTGTGCCGGGGGCCCCGGTGCCCACTGGTTCTGCGGCTGTTTTCGCTGGGGGGCCCGAGGAGCCCGTCCAGCCTCCTGTTTCGCCTGCTGGGGGGCCCGAGGAGCCCGTCCAGCCTCCTGTTTCGCCTGCTGGGGGGCCCGAGGATCCCATCCGGCCACCTGTGGCTGCTTCTCCACCTGTGGCTGCTTCTCCACCTGTGGCTGCAGCGCCGCCTCCTGCAGTACCATCACCTGCAGCGCTACCACCTGCTACTGCCACGCCTCAGCCTGAAGCTTCATTCTCGCCTGGCCTGGTTTCATCCACGCCTGGTCCGGCTTCATCCTCGCCTTCATCCTCGCCTGGCCCGGCTTCATCCTCGCCTTCATCCTCGCCTGGCCCGGCTTCATCCTCGCCTGGTCCAGCCTTCGTGTCTGCATCCTCGTCTGGTCCAGCCTTCGTGTCTGCATCCTCGTCTGGTCCAGCCTTCGTGTCTGCATCTTCGTCTGGTCCAGCCTTCGTGTCTGCATCTTCGTCTGGTCCAGCCTTCGTGTCTGCAGCATCCGCACCATCGCCTGCAGCAGCGTCTTCAGCATCCGCATCATCGCCTGCAGCAGCATCTTCAGCATCCGCATCATCGCCTGCAGCAGCGTCTTCAGCATCTTCGCCCGCTGCGGCCCCGGCTTCCGTGCCTTCAGCCTCGCCTGGCCCAGCCTCGTTTGGGTCTGGAGCTAAACGGCCGTTTTCTAGACCGCTGGCTAGGCTACTGGCCGGGCGCCGTCGCCTGACTGGCCGCCGTTGCTTTCCGCACGGCCGGCCCCCGGACCGCCATCGCCTGAGCGGCCGCCGTTGCCTTCCGCACGGCCGGCCCCCAGACCGCCATCGCCTGAGCGGCCGCCGTTGCCTTCCGCAGGGCCGGCCCCCGGACCCTCTTCGCCTGAGCGGCCGCCGTTGCCTTCCGCACGGTCGGCCCCCTGAACTTTTTGCGCGCCGTCACGGCCTTCTTCGTGGATGGCCTCCCGAACTCTTTACGCGCCGCCACGGCCTTCTTCGTGGCCGGCCGCCTGAACTGTGCATCGGACTCTGTTCCCCTGTGAGTTTTGTGAACGTTTGTTTGGGACTCTGGGGTCTTCGTTTTGGTGTTTTGGGATTTTAGACACTGGGTTCTGGGTTTGTGCTCCCTCTGTTGGTCCCTGGTGTTAGTGTTCCCCTGTCTCGTCAGGTTAATCAGGTCCAGCTGTTTCCCCCACCTGTGTGTGATTTCCCAGTGTCTCTTTGTGTATTTATAGTGTGTGATTTCCTCTGCTCCTCGTCGCGTCGTTTGTGTTCATACCTGGTGTAATCCCCTGCGTGCTCTCCCTGCTGTTCTCCCTTCATGCTCAGGTTTGCTATTTCTTTGTGTAGTTTCTCCCAGTTAGTTCATCCTTAGTTCTGTTTTACCATCCCCACTTTATATTGGATATTATCAATAAATCACCCTCACACCTGAATAAGTGCTGCGTTATGAGTCCTCCTTCCGCTCTCCACACGGCCGCTGCCCCGGACCGTGACAGATATCCCCCTAAAATAGCTAAAACTAAAAACAAACTAAAAACTACTTCCAAAAACATTCAGCTTTGATATTAATGAGTTTTTTGGGTTCATTGAGAACATGGTTGTTGTTCAATAATAAAATTATTCCTCAAAAATACAACTTGCCTAATAATTCTGCACTCCCTGTACAACCATGTCACTGTTATAAGAAAAGACACGCAGCTTATCGTCTCATAGTTCTAAAATCGCTCTGTTGTTAATTCGTTTGCTAGATTAGCCGCTAGCATACGCACTGTGTTGGAGGCTTGTTGCTAGCTAGTTAGCGATGCTACACACCTGCTACTCTAATAGTCTGTGTTATTGAAGGATTCAGCACTCATGTTTTTTTTTATCCATTTTTAGACAGCGATCAGATCGGCTGCACACTCCACAGAGGCCCAGTGTTACTGTTAATATCATGCTGTCCTTTGAGATTTTAACATTTAAGACTAAGTGTAATGGATCTAAAACTGTTTAAATCTCTAGTCTACATCCTGGTAACATGGAAACTTTAAAAACAGCAGCAGAAGGTTTCAGTAGTGTAGTCTAATGTGTTCTTTTTATTTAATAATAATCCATATTATGTATAACAGCTACATTCAACCTGGAGAGAAACTAGTGAGGGAGACCATCAGGACCAAGCTGGGTTTCTGGGTCCAGAGGTTTGGAGAAACTTCTTCCCTTTCTTTCATCACAGCTGTCCTGTGCCAGATGTTCTGTTGACCCACTGAAAGAGGCATAATTTAAGAAACACCAGGAACACTGAAGCTCATCGCATTGATCAAGCAGGACTCATGATCTTCACCAGCAGCTCCCTCACAGGGAAATCTTCAGCACTCCTCCGTAGGCCCGCCCCAGGAGATGGATAAACCCAGCATTTCATGAACACTGTGATGGAGACCTTTGGTTTGTGTAATGTTATAAATACTCGGATACTCCCCAGAGGCTCCGGACTTTTACATAAAGATATTATATTCAGTCCTGTAGAAAGTTATATATTTAAAAAGATATGATCCTCTCTGGTTACTCTGGTATGAATAACTCTGCATCACTTTATGGTAAATAACACACTATGTGCAAAAAACTGTGAAAGAATTCCAGATGACAAGTTTGTAGTTCAACATAGAAGTGACGACCTTTGACTTTAATCAGGTTTTATTTAATTGTGTTAAGAGAAACTCAAACGTGCTCTTCATGCAGCTGAGTACATCAAGTGTTTAAAACGGAAGCTGTGCAGGTCTGAGATACAAACTGAGGTCCTGTTAATGCTGATATATAGTGACACAGTTACAGGGGTGATTAATCCTTTTGGTTTTTTGTCTTTAACTTAATCAATAAAACAGCTGCAGCTTTCACTGCAGCACATGTGGTACTTTAACCTTTGTACTGTTTTCATCAGTTCATTTTGCAGTTAAAAATTTAAAGATGCCGAGGAGCAGCTTAACAAAACCTTAAAAGAGCTGAAGGCAAAAGAAAAGCAAGCCGAGGACAGGAGGGGATTCTGGAGCAGCCTGCTGAGAAAGAACTGACCCAGCAGCATCGAGTTTGAGGACATCAATAGTTTCTTCCTCCTCTCTCCACCTTTCTTTCACCCCATCCTTCTTCTTGGGACGTTTGCTTGTTTTTATAAAAACTCTAATCTAAATACATGTACTGAAACACACAAATAAAATTGCCATAACTTGACCTCATGTTGCCTGCTTCTTTTCTTGTGTGTCTGTGGATGTAAAACAGTAACACACCTCCTGCTCTGTGTCTTTAATTGTAAATAACTGCAATATGTTTTCATTTTAAAATGCAGTGCAAAAAACTTCTGCTCTGAATCTTTTTTTTTAGCAAAAAGCTTTTTTTTGCCTGTTGTGGAAGTTTTCCATTTAAATAAAGCCTGCAGACGAGCGGTGATCGGTAGCTAACATTCTTTAATCAAACACACAAAGAACAGACAACCAAGCTTGATGAAGTCCCTGCATGACCGCGGGACAGACGGTCAGCAGAGTCTGAGCCTAGCATGGCTCTCAGTTAAATACCTTCTCCAGGAACAAAAGGCAGTACACAGCTGTTTCACACCTTAACACTAGAATTACTGAGCCTTTTTTTCCCCTGGCGCGAGTCCCTACTACTAGATTTACTAGCCCTGCGCAAATTTGCGTAAATTCCACTGGTACCGCGTTGTCTTTACAGTCCCTGGCACAGCAGCTGCAGCAGCTTCAGCAGCCTGCGTCCGTGCTAATATTTCCTTGTGCTACATGACATAACAGATCATCTGCAGAGGAATGGTTTATTTGAAGAGTTTCAGTCAGGTTTCAGAGCTCAGCACAGCACAGAAACAGCTTTAGTGAAGGTTACAAATGATCTTCTTATGGCCTCTGACAGTGGACTCATCTCTGTGCTTGTCCTGCTAGACCTCAGTGCAGCGTTCGATACTGTTGATCATAATATCCTATTAGAGCGATTAGAACATGCTGTAGGTATTACAGGTACTGCACTGCAGTGGTTTGTATCATATCTATCTAATAGACTCCAATTCGTGCATGTAAATGGAGAGTCCTCTTCACACACTGAGGTTAATTATGGAGTTCCACAGGGTTCAGTGCTAGGACCAATTCTGTTTACATTATACATGCTTCCCTTAGGCAGCATCATTAGAAGACATAGCATACATTTTCACTGCTATGCAGATGACACCCAGCTCTATCTGTCCATGAAGCCAGATAACACACACCAATTAGTTAAACTGCAGGAATGTCTTAAAGACATAAAGACCTGGATGGCCGCTAACTTTCTGCTTCTTAATTCAGATAAAACTGAGGTTATTGTACTCGGCCCTGAAAATCTTAGAAATATGGTATCTAACCAGATTCTTACTCTGGATGGCATTACCTTGGCCTCCAGTAACGCTGTGAGGAACCTTGGAGTCATTTTTGACCAGGACATGTCCTTCAACGCACATATTAAACAAATATGTAAGGCTGCTTTCTTCCATTTGCGCAACATCTCTAAAATTAGAAATATCCTGTCTCAGAGTGACGCTGAAAAACTAGTTCATGCATTTATTACTTCCAGGCTGGACTACTGTAATTCATTATTATCAGGAAGTCCTAAAAACTCCCTGAAAAGCCTTCAGCTGATCCAAAATGCTGCAGCAAGAGTCCTGACAGGGACTAGAAAGAGAGAGCATATTTCTCCTGTTTTGGCTTCCCTTCATTGGCTTCCTGTTAAATCCAGAATTGAATTCAAAATCCTGCTCCTCACATACAAGGTCTTAAATAATCAGGCCCCATCTTATCTTAATGACCTTGTAGTACCATATCACCCTATTAGAGCGCTCCGCTCTCGCTCTGCAGGCCTACTTGTTGTTCCTAGAGTATTTAAAAGTAGAATGGGAGGGAGAGCCTTCAGTTTTCAGGCCCCTCTTCTGTGGAACCAGCTTCCAGTTTGGATTCGGGAGACAGACACTATCTCTACTTTTAAGATTAGGCTTCAAACTTTCCTTTTTTCTAAAGCATATAGTTAGGGCTGGACCAGGTGACCCTGAATCCTCCCTTTGTTATGCTGCAATAGATGTAGGCTGCCGGGGGATTCCCATGATGCATTGAGTTTTTCCTTTCCAGTCACCTTTCTCACTCACTATGTATTAATAGACCTCTCTGCATTGAATCATATCTGTTATTAACCTCTGTCTCTCTTCCACAGCATGTCTTTATCCTGTCTTCCTTCTCTCACCCCAACCGGTCGCAGCAGATGGCCGCCCCTCCCTGAGCCTGGTTCTGCCGGAGGTTTCTTCCTGTTAAAAGGGAGTTTTTCCTTCCCACTGTCGCCAAAGTGCTTGCTCATAGGGGGTCATATGATTGTTGGGTTTTTCTCTGTATCTATGAAGCGCCTTGAGGCGACTTTTGTTGTGATTTGGCGCTATATAAATAAAATTGAATTGAATTGAATTGAATGAATCGGCAACGAAGTTCCTGAGCTAGAAGACTCAGAAACAATCTTCTTTTGCCTGTCCACCCTGTACATGCCTTGTACAAAATGTAGGCATCCACCGCCGCCAGGTCCAGCATATTGTAGAAAACCGCTACTGACCACCTGCGTGTTGCTGCTCTTATGGAATACATCCGCACAAGTTGAGGAAGTTCACGCCAGACTTTATTCACCGTGCCCCATAATGGCGTTTTGCACTGCAGCAGTCTGTGCGACAGTGACAGTGAAGTAAAGAAATTGTCTGTTGTGACGTTTCTCCCATCATCCAAAATCAGCTCCATCAGTTTCATGACCACGTTCTCTGCCAGCCTCTCTCCCTTCTGACGACTGGGGTCTTTTCCCAAGTAAGGAGATGCACTGCAGACATATTTGGTGTCCAAGTCCGTGGCCATCCAGAACTTGATCCCAAATTTGTCTGGCTTGGTTGCGATATACTGTGTGAATGGACAACGAACCTTGGTAGGGAACAGCTGTTCATCTATGGTCATGTGTTCTCCTGGCGTGAAACTCTTAGCACAGTTCTTGTTGAAGCATGTCCAGATGTCGGAGATCGCCGCAAATTTATCTGTTTTCACCCGTTCTGCCCGCGTGTCCTTGTCATCAAATCGAAGGTGTTGCATAATTGAAATGAATCTATCTCGGGGCATTGTCTCTTTGATTACTGGCACCAGAAATCTTTCTGACCAGCAATCCACAATGGCACCAACAGGACACATGATTGCTCTTACAAACAGGATTGAAATGAATGCCATCAGTTCATGAACTGACAAATTCCAGTCCGGCTCTATTCTGTGGGCTCGATGGACCGTACACTCCCTGATGGTCTGCAGCATTCCCACGTCTAACATGCAAAGGAAGCTTTGGAGCACACTTGTAATCTTACGCTGTCAGAAGATAAACAAATAGAGAATGGTAAATTTACATGGACCTCACTCTAAATGGGTTTATATAAATATCGATCGTGGCTCAAGAGTTGGGAGTTCGCCTTGTAATCGGAAGGTTGCCGGTTCGAGCCCCGGCTTGGACAGTCTCGGTCGTTGTGTCCTTGGGCAAGACACTTCACCTGTTGCCTACTGGTGGTGGTCAGAGGGCCCGGTGGCGCCAGTGTCCGGCAGCCTCGCCTCTGTCAGTGCGCCCCAGGGTGGCTGTGGTTACAATGTAGCTTGCCATCACCAGTGTGTGAATGTGTGCGTGAATGGGTGGATGACTGGATATGTAAAGCGCTTTGGGGTCCTTAGGGACTAGTAAAGCGCTATATAAATACAGGCCATCATATGTAATATGGCAGTGACAAACCTTAGCAGACTCTGTGGGTCCAGCTTGTGCAGTGAAGCACGAGCGATTTGCTACTGCACTGGGCTGGAAAAAACATTGGACATTGGAATATGTCCAATGTCCAATGTTTTTTCTTGAGAACTGAGACCTGACAATTTTTTGTCTGATACCTGACAAATTTTTTCTTGAGACCTGACGATGTCCTAAAATGTACACCGTAGTCAGGGTATCTGTTAAGATGTTAAGAATAACAAGTATCTCTTAAAATGTTTCCGATAATGAAACATTTCAATATAATGTAGACAAAAACAAAAAATTAAAAGATAGTGACGGATCAGGACTCCCAATCCTTACTGCACATGTGCAAAGTCGGACCGTACAAATCGGGTCTACCAGATCCGTACCAGGCATGTGCAGGGGTTTTCTTCTTCTTCTGTTCGTTTAATGGCCATTTACTCCCCAGTGTACGAGGATACTGCCACCTGCTGACTGAGCAAATGAACCCTATTGTAAACTGAACTAGCGTCATTACAAACGTGTGTTAAATTTGATTTAATGATAGTGGAGTGTGTTTATGTGTGGAGAGGATTGATTGGAATAGTGATGATGATGTCCGCTATCACTGTCAGTTGTCAGTAAACACTTAATCTGGCTGATGAATCTTTGCGTGACATATTACAAAGTCTGTATTATTAACTCTGTAATTATGCGCCATTCTTCTTATTTTACGGTGCTGTTGTTCAATCGGGGAACGCTCTGTGTTGAGGAGAAAAGCATGAATTTGTTTGTATACGAAGGTATCCATTGTTTAAATGTCCCGGTAGTCGAAAAGGAGGCAGAGCTGTTGAGAAATGCTAGGTGCTAACTGGGCGCTAACCGTATCATTCAAATATATTGAATGTTGCAATGCTGGCAAAGAGAGGAAATGACAAGATTTGTGCATGCGGGGTACCGATCGGGTTTCCGGTACTGATCGGGTAGTGACACTGTGCACGCTTTCAGTCCAGCTTTGTCCAGCCACTGGTAGGATTTCTGGATATCAGCCACCTCCTCTATCTGCCGGTGGTACATACCGAGCAGGGGCCTGTCCTTCCATGATGGTTCCTCGTCTCCCTCCTCTTTCTTGGGTTTCTGCTGCCTGAGGTATTCACTGAGCACTCGGTCAGTTGGGGCCATCTTCCCAATGTATTCTTGGATGTTCCTTGTCTCATCCTGGACTGTGGTGCTGACACTCACCAGTCCCCGGCCCCCTTCCTTCCGCTTAGCGTACAGCCTCAGGGTGCGGGACTTGGGGTGAAACCCTCCATGCATGGTAAGGAGCTTTCTTGTCTTTATGTCAGTGGCTTCTATCTCCTCCTTTGGCCAGCCTATTACCCCAGCAGGGTACCTGATCACGGGCAGGGCGTACGTGTTGATGGCCCGGATCTTGTTCTTACCATTCAGCTGACTCCTCAGGACTTGCCTGACCCTCTGCAGGTACTTGGTGGTTGCAGCTTTTCTAGCGGCCTCTTCATGGTTCCCATTTGCCTGCGGGATCCCCAGGTACTTGTAACTGTCCTCTATGTCTGCAATGTTGCCTTCTGGTAGTTCAATCCCCTCAGTTCTGACTACCTTCCCTCTCTTTGTTACCATCCGACTACACTTCTCCAGTCCGAACGACATTCCAATGTCATTGCTGTATAGCCTGGTAGTGTGGATCAGTGAATCGATGTCTCGTTCACTCTTGGCATACAGCTTGATGTCATCCATGTACAGGAGGTGGCTGACAACTGCTCCGTTCCGTAGTCGGTATCCGTAGCCAGTCTTGTTAATGATCTCACTGAGGGGGTTCAGGCCTATGCAGAACAGCAGTGGGGACAGAGCATCTCCTTGGTAGATCCCGCACTTGATGGTGACTTGTGCTATGGGCTTGGAGTTGGCCTCTAGTGTTGTACGCCACATCCCCATTGAGTTCCTGATGAAGGCTCTTAGGGTCCCATTGATCTTGTACAATTCTAGGCATTCCAGTATCCAGCTGTGGGGCATTGAGTCATAGGCCTTCTTGTAATCAATCCAGGCAGTGCACAGGTTGGTCAGTCTGGTCTTGCAGTCTCGGCTGATTGTTCTGTCTACCAGTAGCTGGTGTTTTGCGCCTCTGGTATTCTTGCCAATTCCTTTCTGTGTCCCGCTCATGTATTGACCCATGTGCCTGTTCATCTTAGCCGATATGATGCCTGACAGGAGCTTCCATGTAGTACTGAGGCAGGTTATTGGTCGGTAGTTGGAGGGGACCGGTCCCTTCTTGGGGTCCTTGGGGATCAGGACCGTCCGGCCTTCAGTTAGCCATTCCGGGTGTCTCTCGTTAACTAGCAGCTGGTTCATTTGTGCTGCCAGACGCTCGTGGAGTGCAGTTAGCTTCTTCAGCCAGTAGGCGTGAACCATGTCGGGCCCTGGTGCTGTCCAACTCTTCATACTGGAGACCCTTTCTTGGATATCTGCCACTGTGATGGTTACTGGACCCTGTTCAGGGAGGTCGCTGTGGTCAGCCCTCAGATCCTCTAGCCACTGAGCATTGCCGTTATGGGTTGCATCCTTCTCCCATATGCTCTTCCAGTATTGCTCCGTCTCCAGCCTTGGTGGTGCTGTTCTCTTATTGTTCCCTTGCCACTGAGAGTACACCTTTGCTGGTTCTGTGGAGAACAGCTGGTTTATTCTCCTGCCTTCTATCTCTCTGGTGTACCTCCTCAAGCGGCTGGCCAAGGCTGTGAGTCTTTGCTTGGCAGTTTCCAAGGCCTCAGGTATGGACAGCTTGCTGTATTTCTTAGGCACCTTCTTTGCCGCACCTTTCTGCAACTCCGATAGTTGGCTAACCTCCCTCCGTGCTACTTTGATCTTGCCCTCTAGCCTCCTTCTCCATGGAGGGTACTGCCCCTTGTGGCTGTTCAACTTGTAGCCAAGCATCTCACTGATCACTGCTGCCATATTGTAGATCAGCTTGTTAGTGTCGGTAATCGTGGTTGTAGGTATTGCCCGTAGTGCTGCATTAACATCATCTAGCAGACCTTCTGAGGGTACTTCACGTAATCTTGGTAACCGGGTCCAGGTTTCAAGCTTGGCCATGATCCTATTTTTCAGGTTAGTTCCTCTTGCACTCAACGATCCTTCTCCTATCGCACTTGGGGTTTGGTACCCAATCTCAGGTGGGGGTGATGATATCTCCCCCCTGACCTGGCGTCCTGGCTCCCCCTTGCCGTAGCATTTATGTTGTACCTCGTCAGTCTCTAGCTGTGAGAGCAGTCCCTTCTTTCGAATGTTGGAACACTGAGCTACTAGTTGTTTTGCCGTCATTGTGGATGTTGGGTATCGAAGAATCCATAGGTCCCTCATCCTATTCATGTAACCCCTTCCGCCGGGGTTACTTGCATAGTAGCATTCCAACAACGCCCTGTTTTCTTCTCTTGCCCACCGATGCCTTCTTGTTCCAGTAGCCCACTTCTCGTCAGGGTGCCCTGGTTCCTCAACACCTGACGCGGACCTTGTTGATCCGGGCGACGTCCGAGCCGGCATGCCTTCATATTTATCTGTCTCGCTCATGTCTGCGGTAGGCTTGCTTAGCATAGGGGGTCTAGCCTTAGGACCCTTACTGGATACAGACGCCCCAGGCAGGAATCGCACTTGCGATCCTCTGTTCCAAAGGCGTGTAGTCTAACCACTACGCTATCCAGCTGCTATATATATATATATATATATATATATATATATATATATATATATATATATATATATATATATATATATATATATATATATATATATATATATATATATATATATATATATATATATATATATATATATATATATTTATTAGGGGTGCAACAATACACAAAATTCACGGTTCGGTTCGATACGATATTTTTTCGATACAAAAAAATGTTCATGCCTTTTTAATTTGTCATTTATTAAAATTATAAATATATATTTTAACTCAAAAGTACAGTTTTTTAAATTTAATGGTGCTGAAACAACAAATCTTTGGATCACTCATCTTTGGAAAAGAGAGTTTATTACAGAGAAATGGCTCTTTCAAAATAAAAGCTATACTATAGCTTCTTCTGGGCTATAGTCTCAGCAGCATATTAAACATATCAGGTCTCCATAAGGAGAATCCTGTGCTAACGGCTGTCTAAACGACTCGGGTAAAGTTTGTAGCATGCGTGCTTGTTGTTTTTGTCTGCTTCCACTTGTCTTTGCACTAGGATGATGTCGGAGTAAATGTGCAGTCATATTCGTTGTGTTCCCACTAGTGCCGTCAGCATTGATCTCGTTAAAATGACATCAACGCCATAACGCGGCAAATCTCCGTTAACGAGCTACCCCTGATCGCCCCGTGCGTGGGGCTGGACGGCCAACACGTTAACGAGCTAACAGCACTAACGCACTAGTTCCCACCCATGTAATTGAGCATTGCGTGGCACATCCAACATACTGTTTTACTTTAGTCCATGACGCGCTTACCTTCAGGGTCATACCTCACATGAAGACCAAAATAGTTCCAAACGCCAGATCTGAATGAGGGTGGGGGAGGTTCAGTTTGCCATGTTGCAAGGAGAGCTTAGCGTCTGTCTCGCTAGCTTGCGCTGCACTCAGTGGATCTGTGCTCGACAGTGCAGCCTAGGCAGAGTAGTCGAACGCAGATCCACTGAGCGCTCAACACAGACAGCATCATCAGAAGAAAAGTTTTGTAAAATTTTGTATTGTTCGATACATATGCGTACCAAACCGAAAACACTGTATCGAACGGTTCAATATCGATACGAGTTGATTATTATGATATATATATATCATAATAATCTGACAATACATATAATATTGGCCATATTATATTTACATTACCACAGTGAGATGATTTTAGTCTGAACAACATTAGCTAATTGTTATTTACTAACTAATTTGGTAAGCAGGTGTGTGATGATCAGCTGATGTGTGATGATCAGCAGGTGTAAATGATCAGCAGGTATGTGATGATCAGCAGGTGTGTGATAATCAGCAGGTGTGTGATGATCAGCAGGTATGTGATGATCAGCAGGTGTAAATGATCAGCAGGTGTGTGATGATCAGCAGGTGTGTGATAATCAGCAGGTGTGTAATGATCGGCCCTGAAAATCTTAGAAATATGGTATCTAAGCAGATTCTTACTCTGGATGGCATTACCTCGGCCTCCAGTAACACTGTGAGGAACCTTGGAGTCATTTTTGACCAGGACATGTCCTTCAACGCACATATTAAACAAATATGTAAGACTGTTTTCTTCCATTTGCGCAACATCTCTAAAGTTAGAAATATCCTGTCTCAGAGTGACGCTGAAAAACTAGTTCATGCATTTATTACTTCCAGGCTGGACGACTGTAATTCATTATTATCAGGATGTCCAAAAAACTCCCTGAAAAGCCTTCAGTTAATCCAAAATGCTGCAGCAAGAGTCCTGACAGGGACTAGAAAGAGAGCAGATTTCTCCTGTTTTGGCTTCCTGTTAAATCCAGAATTCAAAATCCTGCTCCTCACATACAAGGTCTTAAATAATCAGGCCCCATCTTATCTTAATGACCTTGTAGTACCATATCACCCTATTAGAGCACTTCGCTCTCGCTCTGCAGGCCTACTTGTTGTTCCTAGAGTATTTAAAGTAGAATGGGAGGCAGAGCCTTCAGTTTTCAGGCCCCTCTTCTGTGGAACCAGCTTCCAGTTTGGATTCAGGAGACAGACACTATCTCTACTTTCAAGATTAGGCTTCAAACTTTCCTTTTTGCTAAAGCATATAGTTAGGGCTGGACCAGGTGACCCTGAATCCTCCCTTAGTTATGCTGCAATAGACGTAGGCTGCCGGGGGATTCCCATGATGCATTGAGTTTTTCCTTTCCAGTCACCTTTCTCACTCACTACAGGGAGTGCAGAATTATTAGGCAAGTTGTATTTTTGAGGAATAATGTTATTATTGAACAACAACCATGTTCTCAATGAACCCAAAAAACTCATTAATATCAAAGCTGAATGTTTTTGGAAGTAGTTTTTAGTTTGTTTTTAGTTTTAGCTATTTTAGGGGGATATCTGTGTGTGCAGGTGACTATTACTGTGCATAATTATTAGGCAACTTAACAAAAAACAAATATATACCCATTTCAATTATTTATTTTTACCAGTGACACCAATATAACATCTCCACATTCACAAATATACATTTCTGACATTCAAAAACAAAACAAAAACAAATCAGCGACCAATATAGCCACCTTTCTTTGCAAGGACACTCAAAAGCCTGCCATCCATGGATTCTGTCAGTGTTTTGATCTGTTCACCATCAACATTGCGCGCAGCAGCAACCACAGCCTCCCAGACACTGTTCAGAGAGGTGTACTGTTTTCCCTCCTTGTAAATCTCACATTTGATGATGGACCACAGGTTCTCAATGGGGTTCAGATCAGGTGAACAAGGAGGCCATGTCATTAGTGTTTCTTCTTTTATACCCTTTCTTGCCAGCCACGCTGTGGAGTACTTGGACGCGTGTGATGGAGCATTGTCCTGCATGAAAATCATGTTTTTCTTGAAGGATGCAGACTTCTTCCTGTACCACTGCTTGAAGAAGGTGTCTTCCAGAAACTGGCAGTAGGACTGGGAGTTGAGCTTGACTCCATCCTCAACCCGAAAAGGCCCCACAAGCTCATCTTTGATGATACCAGCCCAAACCAGTACTCCACCTCCACCTTGCTGGCGTCTGAGTGGGACTGGAGCTCTCTGCCCTTTACCAATCCAGCCACGGGCCCATCCATCTGGCCCATCAAGACTCACTCTCATTTCATCAGTCCATAAAACCTTAGAAAAACCAGTCTTGAGATATTTCTTGGCCCAGTCTTGACGTTTCAGCTTGTGTGTCTTGTTCAGTGGTGGTCGTCTTTCAGCCTTTCTTACCTTGGCCATGTCTCTGAGTATTGCACACCTTGTGCTTTTGGGCACTCCAGTGATGTTGCAGCTCTGAAATATGGCCAAACTGGTGGCAAGTGGCATCTTGGCAGCTGCACGCTTGACTTTTCTCAGTTCATGGGCAGTTATTTTGCGCCTTGGTTTTTCCACACGCTTCTTGCGACCCTGTTGACTATTTTGAATGAAACGCTTGATTGTTCGATGATCACGCTTCAGAAGCTTTGCAATTTTGAGACTGCTGCATCCCTCTGCAAGATATCTCACTATTTTTGACTTTTCTGAGCCTGTCAAGTCCTTCTTTTGACCCATTTTGCCAAAGGAAAGGACGTTGCCTAATAATTATGCACACCTGATATAGGGTGTTGATGTCATTAGACCACACCCCTTCTCATTACAGAGATGCACATCACCTAATATGCTTAATTGGTAGTAGGCTTTCGAGCCTATACAGCTTGGAGTAAGACAACATGCATGAAGAGGATGATGTGGACAAAATACTCATTTGCCTAATAATTCTGCACTCCCTGTATGTGTTAATAGACCTCTCTGCATTGAATCATATCTGTTATTAACCTCTGTCTCTCTTCCACGGCATGTCTTTATCCTGTCTTCCTTCTCTCACCCCAACCAATCACAGCAGATGGCCCCGCCCCTCCCTGAGCCTGGTTCTGCTGGAGGTTTCTTCCTGTTAAAAGGGAGTTTTTCCTTCCCACTGTCGCCAAAGTGCTTGCTCATAGGGGGTCATATGATTGTTGGGTTCTTCTCTGTATCTATGAAGCGCCTTGAGGCGACTTTTGTTGTGATTTGGCGCTATATAAATAAAATTGAATTGAATTGATCAGCTGATGTGTGATGATCAGCAGTTGTAAATGATCAGCAGGTGTGTGATGATCAGCAGGTGTGTGAAGATTAGCCGGTGTGTGATGCTCAGCCGGTGTGTGATGATCAGCAGATGTGTGATTATCAGCCGGTGTGTGATGATCAGCTGGTGTGTGATGATCAGCAGATGTGTGATGGTCAGCAGGTGTGTGATGATCAGCCGGTGTGTGATGGTCAGCCGGTGTGTGATGATCAGCCGGTGTGTGATGATCAGCTGGTGTGTGATGGTCAGCCTGTGTGTGATGGTCAGCAGGTGTGTGATGATCAGCCGGTGTGTGATGATCAGCTGGTGTGTGATGATCAGCAGATGTGTGATGATCAGCAGGTGTAAATGATCAGCAGGTGTGTGATAATCAGCAGTTGTAAATGCAGATGTGTGATGATCAGCAGATGTGTGATGATCAGCAGGTGTGTGATGCTCAGCCGGTGTGTGATGATCAGCAGATGTGTGATTATCAGCCGGTGTAAATGATCAGCAGGTGTGTGATAATCAGCAGGTGTAAATGATCAGCAGATGTGTGATGATCAGCAGGTGTGTGATGGTCAGCCGGTGTGTGATGATCAGCCGGTGTGTGATGATCAGCTGGTGTGTGATGGTCAGCCGGTGTGTGATGGTCAGCAGGTGTGTGATGGTCAGCCGGTGTGTGATGATCAGCCGGTGTGTGATGATCAGCAGATGTGTGATGGTCAGCAGGTGTGTGATGGTCAGCAGGTGTGTGATGATCAGCAGGTGTAAATGATCAGCAGGTGTGTGATAATCAGCAGGTGTAAATGATCAGCAGATGTGTGATGATCAGCAGGTGTGTGATGATCAGCCGGTGTGTGATGATCAGCCGGTGTGTGATGATCAGCTGGTGTGTGATGATCGGCAGGTGTGTGATGGTCAGCCGGTGTGTGATGGTCAGCAGGTGTGTGATGATCAGCAGGTGTAAATGATCAGCAGGTGTGTGATAATCAGCAGGTGTAAATGATCAGCAGATGTGTGATGATCAGCAGGTGTGTGATGATCAGCCGGTGTGTGATGATCAGCACATGTGTGATGATCAGCAGTTGTGTGAAGATTATCCGGTGTGTGATGATCAGCAGATGTGTGATGATCAGCAGGTGTGTGATGATCAGCAGGTGTGTGATGATCAGCTGGTGTGTGCAGCTTGAGAGTGGGAACTCTCTTCATGGTCCTGATGCTGCACAAAGTCAGGAACACCACACACACACACACTGAGGAGGGACAGAAAGAGAAACCTCAGGTCAGGCCAGCGAGGACACATCACTATCATCACTCTGATTAAAAGATGTAATCTTTATCTTTTTAATGGCTCATAGTCCATGCTGTCTTCAGTCTTGTTTCCTCTGTTTTCTCTTGAAGACAAATAAACAGAACACAGTTGATAAAAAGTGATCTTCACAGCGGACTTCCAGGATCCATCATTGAACCTATTAAAGAGGTACAAAGAGGGCGTGACCCACAAAATAGAAGCTACTTTATTTGGAAATGAGTTCATGAACTTCACTTCAAGTGAAGGTAGAGACAGAAATCTGAACTACACAGTGTGCTGAGGTGCACCTGATACAAACTTCATGTAACTGATGAAGAGTTTAACACAGCTGAAGAGGTTCACATCTCAAAACACCTTCGTCCCATTGGGATGGTAGCTGAAAAATAATTTAGCGCACTCATTTAAGAAACCTAGCAGGTGCTACTTTAGCCATTAAAAGAACACAGTGCCCCCTGCCCCCTGAAAAGAGCCTTGAGACTGTGAGAGTGGAGCTACTTTTAGTGGTGAGTTTTCAGATAAAAATAAAAATGCATATAGAAGATATGTTGTAGTATGTGTCACACTGAAGGCTTCCAGTAAGGTATGTATTGTGAGGTATGTATTCAAGGCCGCAGGGGGGTTGGAACCCAAGGCCAGGAGGCGGGGTGCACCCTGAACTAGTCGCCAGTCTGTCGCAGGGCCTGCAGCTTAATTTGACTCAACACAGGAAACCGCTCCCAGCCCAGACACAAAAAGGATCGACAGATTGATAGCTCTGTCTCAAGTCTGGGTGGTGCATGGATGCTCTTATTTGCTGAAATAAGTAGTTTACAGTTGTTTTTGGTAGATCATTGTGTTAAATATTGACTATGTTCTACTGCCTTTGTGAAAACTGACTGGTCATAGTGAGTTGTAAAAATATTTATTTTTAACTTGTGGACGATTTTATTCCTTTTATTTTTCATTATTATTATTATTATTCTTTTATTCCTCTTGTTGCACCTGAAATTTGTAATGAGCACAAACTGTATATCAAAGACTTTGGTAGATTTAGACGTCACAGACAAAAGTGTCAGACTGTCACACTTTCCTCATGGTTTTTTTGTACAGGGTGGGCCATTTATATGGATACACCGTAACAACATGGGAATGGTTGGTGATATTAAAGTCCTGTTTGTGGCACATTAGTATATGTGAGGGGCAAACTCCTCAAGATGGGTGGTGACCATGGTGGCCATTTAGAAGTCGGCCATCTTTGATACAACTGTTGTTTTTCCCATAGGAAGAGGGCCATGTGACACATCAAACTTATTGGTGATGTCACAAGAAAAACAATGGTGTGCTTGGTTTCAACGTAACTTTATTCTTTCATGACTTAGAATAAAGTTACGTTGCACAGAATTTGCAGAATGGGCTGGAAAAACTCAGGGAACGTGCCAGCTTCAGTGCATAAAGAGGGAAACATATCATCATGTAGCAATTTCAAATATCCAGTGGCATTGAGGTTTCCATTGATGAAGAATGGACCCACTATCGTTGTCCCCATATACCACACCAAACCATCACTTTTGTTGTTCCAACAGTCTTGGAGGGATCCATCCAATGTGGGTTAGTATCAGACCAATAGCGGTGGTTTTGTTTGTTAACTTTACCATTCACATAAAAGTTTGTCTCATCACTGAACAAAATCTTCTGCGTGAACTGAGGGCCCTGTTCCAATTTTTGTTTTGCCCATTCTGCAAATTCTGTGGCCGATCTGGGTCATCCTCGCTGAGATGCTGCAGTAGCTGGAGTTTGTAAGGGTGCCATTTGTGAGTAGCTAATATCTACTGAAGGGATGTTTGACTAATGCCACTCTCCAGTGACATGCGGCGAGTGCTACGCTGTGGGCTCTTGCTGAATGAAGCTAGGACAGCCACTGATGTTTCTTCATTAGTGACAGTTTTCTTGCGTCCACATTTTGGCAAATCCAACACTGAACCAGTTTCACGAAACTTAGCAAGCAGTTTGCTAACTGTAGCATGGGAGGTGGGTGGTCTCGTAGGGTGTCTTGCATTGAAATCTGCTGCAATGACCCGGTTACTGCGTTCACCAGATATCAACACAATTTCGCTCCTCACGTGTTAACCTCTTCGACATGTCAATGGCTGTGAACAAAGAGAAACTTGTAAATAACTCATGAAAGAAGTTACGTTGAAACCAAGCACACCATTGTTTTTCTTGTGACATTACCAATAAGTTTGATGTGTCACATGACCCTCTTCCTATTGAAAAAACAAAAGTTGTATCAAAGATGGCCGACTTCTAAATGGCCACCATGGTCACCACCCATCTTGAGGAGTTTGCCCCCTCACATATACTAATGTGCCACAAACAGGACTTTAATATCACCAACCATTCCCATGTTGTTACGGTGTATCTATATAAATAGCCCACCCTGTACTATGGTCTCATTAGTGTCAAAGGTGAATAAATTAGTGTATTCTCAGTGGCTAACGATTTTCAAATAGCTAATGAGCATTTAATGCCTGTTGTTTCACAGGCAGAGCTGCCCTGCACTAATGATGTGTGGTTTAAAAGGAAGCTGAAAGTAGCAAAAATTTCAAAACAGAAATTCCCTAAAGGCCTACACACTGAGAGTGCTGCAAGTAAAAGATACACATGACATGCAATTCCTCATTTTTGGAACTATAAATGTTTTATAACTCATACACACACAGAAAACTTGATGAGATGAGATTTTTCTTTTAAAAAATTGTTCTCATAATAAAGAAGTGTGAAAAACATGAAGTCAGGCAACAATCAGCTGGTCCTGATGTTATTAAGAAGACAAGGATGAAACTGAGATTCTGGGTTTATCTGGGTGGGCTTACCCCTCACTCCAGCTAGTTGTGCCAAATGAATTGAATTCTCACAAGACAGCAACAGGGAGAATTTCATAGCGTCATCGAGGAGGTGAAGATGTTTAATGACCACTTTGGTGCATGTTTGAGCTCTTTTTGGCAGAGTTGGGAATCTACAGCTAAGAAACCGTAAAGGATTATGTGAATGTGTGCTGGTCAAATTAGAGTTTCTCAGAGTATTTTTTGTTATAACTTCTCTTTTCAGATGAATGCAAAGTTAAAGCGTATTACCACGGTGCCACTGCTGCCCAGATTTCTCTCAAAGACAGATGTGCTATCTGCCAAACTCATACAGCTGTTTAAAAAGCCAAGATTATAGGACAGGAAGAAGACTGCAGAGTGAAACACATGGGCCAGGTAAAAATACTTGTATAATTTGGATGAGCTTGATGTGTAATCAGGGAGCTCTGCGTTTATCTCAACAAAGATCTGGATGATTTAGTGACAGAGTATGTAATGAGCATTACAGTTTTTCTCAGTCGCTTTGGTGCGTTTCTCAGATCAGAATTGAAATTCTCATAACTATTAGTTCAACCTCCACAACACTCAGTCATTTGTGCACATCATAGTAGCAATTTCTCCTCTCTCTGAACAAACTGCAAATGATTTTGGACATGAATCAGTTGCTTCCATACATTTCCCTGCTGCTTTCTGACATTTCCATTTGCTTATGTCATGTCAGTCAAAAGTAATCATACCTATGGATGCTGAATAGTCGTTCCCAATAAAACTAATAGTCATACATCCATTGCTTGAGTCATCACACACAAAATTGTTGAACTAGTTATCACATGCCAAATATTGGCCATCTGTCAAGCAAATCCTATACATTCCTGTATCATTGTTCCTGGAAATGTCTCCGAAATTGAACAATTGATCTCGGGTGAATTACAGCTGTCACTCATGAGGAGGCGTGTGAAAGTTTAGTTGTAACCAATGACAAACAACTTGTTCACTGTCAATTATGGATGAATCCTGTGAATCCCCAATTGGCAAGCATATATAAACTGCGCAGGGGCTCGTGTGTACCATTTCTACACTTCTGTTACACAAAATGGAAGGTCAGCACCGTGGAAGAGGGGTGAGGATGTGGGGAGGAAGGGGAAGGGGAAGAGGGAGAAGAGGCAGATATAGGCGGATTCCTAATGAAATAAGGGCTACAATTGTGGACCATGTTGTCAATCACGGCCTCACCATGGAGGAGGCTGGTCGAAGGGTGCAACCCAATATTGGAAGAACTACTGTCAGTTCAATCATTCAAACATTCCGTAGGGAAAACAAGTATGCAAACAGTAATACACTGTACTGTACTGTGCCATCTCAGACACATCACATGTTACTGTACTGTATTTGCAATTTCACAAAAAGTTCACTCTGCACCACATAGGATTGTAAGACAACCTCGCGGAGGCGGAAGAGGGCCCCTTCTTACCCCACAGCAAGAAGAAGCCATTTGTGCAATGGTCATTGCAAACAATGCAATAAAGCTGAGAGAAATACAAAGCGCTGTCATAGAGAATTACACGGTATTTGGCAATATTGAATCTGTTCCAATTTCAACAATTGACAGAGTACTCAAGAAAAATGAAATCCACATGAGCAAATGGCCCTGCTAGCAGCCATGGATGCAGCATGTGACGACATCACAGCAGGGTCCTGCAGAGGATGGATTCGCCACTCCAGGAGATACTTTCCTCGCTGCATTGCGAGGGATAACATCTGTTGTGATGTAGATGAAAATATGTGGCCAGACAGACAGGAACGTCTGGATGTGCCAGAATGATTTACTGTACTGTTACATGTGCTGTTTATTGTTCACATTAGTGCACAGCTCTACCAAATGGGTGATTTTATGTTTACATGTATTCTACAGTGAACAAGTGACTGTAGCATATTTTTCTTTTGCACAATTCTGTAGGATTACAAACACTTCTACACAATGGAAATGTGAAACGTACGTATTCAGTGTCTCAGTTACTCCCAAGACTCCCATAACATCTACAGTGACTTTACTGCACATTTCAGATGGCTGTACAGGTAGGCCATAGTGCTGTCGTCAGCATTTTCAGGTGTCACCAATTGTTTTTGCAATGGGAAACACTGAAATTATAAACTGTCATAGTGGAAACATGACAATGCCATTTGACTATCTTGTTCATAAAGATGGTGTCAAGACTTTTCATTTTGATGGCACTGACAGTTTCATTGACATGGATACTTGCTTTTGAGGTGTGGATAATCAATTCTGTGCATGTGATGTGCTTTTGCAGGCTATCCACTAGGTTTTGCAGTTTGCACTAATTGTTTTGGGAAATGCACTAACTGCTGTGCAAATGTTAATGGTGTTCTGAGAAACGCACCAAAGCGACTGAGAAAAACTGTAATATAGAGCATCAGTACTTATTTTATATGCCACAGTTTCACTTTTTAACAGACATATTTTCAAAACATTATCTACTGGGGTCTTGCTATTTAAGAAGCTTTGCCTTGTTATGTTACTCAAGCTGTTAAAAAAACGCGGGAATTCAAATTTTGAACTGGATCTGAGGTTCTGAGGATCACCACGAGCACATTAGGAAGCCACCCCCAAAAAATATCAGCTGTCAGGGAGCCTTAAATCAGCCTCAGAGAGGCTGGTTAGTTAGAGGTGTGTGCATGTATATCATACAGGACCTCATATGGGTATTCTGTGATTGATACATCATTATGTTTATATATTCAAACTAGGAACTATGGAGAACACACAGCTAGAGGGGACGTAACACAGAGCAGAGAGAGGCGCAGACAATGTATACACAGCAGGAGATGAGGACACACACAAAACTGAACATAACATACATGACAGGAGACTATCAAAATAAAGCAGGAAGTAACACACACTGAGACTCAGACTAAGACGTGTGGGTTTGGCACTGGGACCGGGGGAAACACAGAGAGGAGACTTTTCAAATTTTATTCAAAGGATTTTTAGGACATTAAAGCACATGGTAAACTGTCAACTTACAAAAGAGCTGCATAATCTAGTGAGACGGCTCCTCTTGATTCAAACAGAGAAGACATGAAAAAAAAAGCATCCAATGCAACATTTCCCTTTATAACCCCGTCCAACCCAGCCCTACCCCAGAGAAGAGGAAGGAAAAAAAGGCATAAAAGCAAACACATTAACACGAAAGCACAAACAGGAATTCATCACTAAATCATGTACGAAGACTAGCCTTTAAAATAAAGCCTTGAATTTCCCAGCTGCTCTGGAAGCTCCAAAACATCTGGAACACTGCAACTAGAAACTACACTTTCTACTAAACAGGCAGTGGCTTCTCTGTACATGAGGGATTCTGCAAAACCCCCTGCTCTCTCTCTGATAACCTTCACCCGTCGGCCGGGCCAGATGTCATCGGTGATCGGAGAGTGTGCACGGAGCCGCGGCATTCAGGCTGGGAGTGATGGAGCCTCGTCATGAAAACTGGATCTGCTGTACAGTGGGAATCTGGAACAAAGAGAAGCGAGCATCACCAACAAAATTCCACTTTTCACGAAAAACAATCACAAGATGAAGAATACGAATTACAGACCATGAGTCAATATACAAACTATAACGAGTACTCGGCTGTGTCCACACAGTAAAATGTATTCAGGCACATCTGTGCAGAGTTAGCCAAAGAAACCTGTCATCAGGTTTAGCTTCTGCTTTTATTACACAATTTTCTGTCGAGCTGACTGCAAAGAGTTTTCCAAACTTAGGATAAAACAATCCAACTACATGACTGATGTGTTTCCTCTTAGTAGCAAGATAAAGGCACAGCACAGCACTTATGTTCTTTTACCTGTTGATATGATGTGGTGTACACCATAACGTTCTGCTGCTGACCATCTGCTGTGATAATCCCAGCTGGCAGTGGATTTGCTGATGAGAAAAGAAGTGGAATTGATTAGGACTGTTCATTAACGAGGGGACGCTGCTTGTGTTTCACTTACTGAAGCTGTCCTCTGAGAGGTCCTCACTAAGGCCTTCTCCCACAGTCACACCTGCCATTCCTTTCTCCCCCTTCATTGCCTGGAAGACAGCAGAAAACATTTTCACGTTATTCTGTGCAGTGCTACGAAACACCAATTACACGTGCAGCATTTACAAGAGTAGAAGCAGCCAGGTGCTGCCAAACTCGTGTGTTTGATTATCTGATCATCAGCGAGCAGGACCGCTGTATTTAACAGTCATTACAAGTAGGGCTGCCACAAACGATCATTTTGATAGTCGACTAGTCACCGATTATTTTTGCGATTAGTCGACTAATCAGATCATCCATTGGACGTAAAACTACAGCTTATTGCACCAGCAGTATCTGCTCTTATATAACTATCATTAGCTTACAGCTTTAAGTGTTTAAGGTCTGTGCTAACTAAAAATAAAGACAAGATGATAGTTTATTAAATTTTAATGAAATTTGCAGATTGTTTCGGTGAAGTTTAATAAACTCCTTGCTATCTAAAATATAACAGGACACTGGAGTATATTCTGGAGCATCTCACACTTCTGATAATCAGCTGTCTGCTTGATGTTTATTCAGCTGTGTAAAAACTATAACTTTAATCTCAGCCAAACCGATTTACTCAGGAACAAATAAAATACTAAAAAAAAAGCCAAACAATAACATTTTAAGTTATCTAAGTGACTCATATATATTTAACCTGAGTAGCGAAAGACGGCGGTGGGTTTGAAAACGATTTGCGGGGAGTCCGGTGTTCTCACGGCGCTAGTGAGCCTAGCCCCCGGCTAGCTATCGAGCTAGTGGGTAACAGACGTCTCCGAAAACGTCGGAGCGCTTTTGAAAATATGTGGTGTCTTGATAAACTGAGCAGATATTTGAGGTTTACACAGCTACATTCTCGCCTGAAAATATGTTAAACGTTTATTTTGTGACCCAGAAAGAATAATAAGAGTAACATTAAAACTAACTAGCTGCCGCCATTGTTGGAAACTGAGCTGGGCCGCGCTAT
This sequence comes from Copadichromis virginalis, assembly GCF_057382275.1. Classification (NCBI taxonomy): domain Eukaryota; kingdom Metazoa; phylum Chordata; class Actinopteri; order Cichliformes; family Cichlidae; genus Copadichromis; species Copadichromis virginalis. Next base: position 1,721,303 of record NC_140634.1, read on the forward strand.
GAATTCTGGGACACAGCTGCTTCTTCTTCTTCTTCGGGGTTTAACGGTAGCTGACATCCTTGTACATGCAATGCTGCCATCTTCTGTTTCAGTCCGTTATTACACTCTTAAATCCTGCCACTTATTCCTGCGTCTTTTGTGATCTTACAAAGCTTCAAACGACGCGTCGACTATTAAATCAGTCGTCGACGATTTTGATAGTCGACATAATCGTGACTAGTCGACAAATCGTGGCAGCCCTAATTACAAGTAACGACATCAACTAATTAACATGGCAAGAAGGGAGTTTTTCCTTCCCACTGTCGCCAAAGTGCTGCTCATAGGGGGTCATATGATTGTTGGGTTTTTCTCTGTACCTATGAAGCGCCTTGAGGCGACTTTTGTTGTGATTTGGCGCTATATAAATACAATTGAATTGAATTGAACCCAGAAGAAACTACAACATGATTTAATTACCAATTTCTAAATAATATCTCATCTATAAGCTTACATGAGAAAACGCTTTAATCAGCACACACATTCCAGAAATGACCACGGCTTCATTCACAAACATTACTGGTACTAGCACTATGTTGCTTTCTGGAAAAAAAAAGGTTTGTTGGAGTTTATGGATTCCCTGATTCGACTGAGAATTCCATTCTACAATTTTTCATTGCTTAACAGCATCTATCCCAATCCCTCCACTTGCACCACTTCAGTACTGGTCAGAGGAATCCAAGTAGCTGTGCAAACTTACATTTTTCAAGCTAATTAATCAGATTTTGAGTAATCAAATTAGACTGCAAATAAAAATCTGACTGTACTGGTGACACCTGTGAACACAGCTGCCTTATGGTCCTGATAAATTGGACTGTTGTGAATCACACAGGTAGATAAAAAGGGCATAAGAACAGTATCATGTTCTAAAACTCTATGTGATCATCAAAGCTACTTGCATTCATAGCTCTCGAGTTATTTGAGGAGTTTGGATCCATCAAACAGCAGTATTAACAATGAAACACAAAACTTGAGCAGTGAGCAATCACAGAAACATGACAATATTCAGAATCTCAACTTAAATATCCAAATAAATGGGAAGCTGCGCCTCACCTCTCTGAACTTCTGCAGGTAGAGCTTCAGTGGATCCACATACATGTCAAAGCCCAGCGTGGACATGGCAAACAGGATGTCCTCCCCATTGATGGTCTTCCTCTTTTCCTGGTGACAACGCTCACTCGCCTCAGATGTGATAAAGCTGATAAACTCGCTCACGCACTCCTGCACACACTCTTTGGCATCTTTTGCAATCTGTGCAAAAAAGAGACGCAGACATTACAGACGATTCAAAGCTGGCCTTTGGAAACTGCATCAGGCCAAAGTTCTTAGCATTCGTTTCCACGTCTCACTATGTGATGTGTCTCCCTGCGTACTCCTCATATACTTTGAAGCATAGCTTAACTTGCTATATGACAGTGTCCTGAGCCCTTTTCAGAGGGGTGTCAATCCAGGACATCTGTGCAGCAGCGAGCTGGTCTTCACCTCTCACCTTCGTCTGGTTTTACAGGCTGGACGTCTCCACTTCAGGTGTAGCTCAAGCAGTGCTGGCACTGGGTCCTCGCGTGGATAGGTGAGCTGCTGGCTATTGCAGTGATTGCTTGAGATAAGCTTGTCTGGCATTAATGGAGTCTCCATTTCCCATAGTGAGACATCCAAACGAACGCTATTCAGCTCCATTCAATTTTATTTATACAGTGACAAATCCCAACATAGACCACATGTCCATGCTGCTGATCCCTGCATACACTGACCCCCCCCACAAAGACTGTGAAAACCTGTCCAGAAGATGCATCACATCAGCTGCAGGACTGCTTTGAAAACACAGACTGGACTGTGTTTGAACACCTGGACCTCGAGAGCCCACATCAGTGCTCTCGTACATCAACTTCTGTCAACAGCGTCACTGTGGACAAACGTCTCCGGGTGTATTCCAACCAGAAACCCTGGATGACTAATGAGGTCCAGGTCCTGCTGAAGCAACGTGACTCTGCCTTCAGGTCTGGTGACAGCAAGCAGTACAGTGCAGCCAGATCTGAGCTGAAAAGAGGCATCAGAGAGGCCGGGGGGTCTTCACTAAGATCTTCACGCTTCACTGCCCCAGTCCTGCATCCTGCCGTGCCTAAAGTCGGCCACAATCGTCTCACTGCCAAAGTGTACCAACCTCAGCAGCCTCGACGACTGCCGCCCAGCTGCTCTAACACCTGTTATAATGAAGTGCTTCGAGAAACTGGTCCAACATCACATCATGTCCTGCCACATACAGAGCTAACAGATCAACTGAAGATGCCATTGCTACAACCAACACACCACCATCTCCCACCTGGAACAACAGGGCCGTTACGCCAGGCTGCTCTTTGTTGACTTTGGCTCTGCTTCTAATACGATACTCCCCGACAGACTAATAGTTAAACTGCTGGATATCGAACTTCCTCCGACCACCTGCTGCTGGATCGGAGACTTCCTGTCAGACCGTGTACAGCGAGTTAGAGTGGGCCCTCAGCCTTAACACCGGCTCTCCACAACTCTGTGTACCGAGTCCCCCACTGTACACTCTGTACACACATGACTGCGTCAGTACCCACCCAGATGATACCATCTTAGTGGGGCTCTTCTCTGGGGGCGACGAGATGGCGTACAGAGCTGAGGTTCAGAGGCTGTCAGATTGGTGTGTAGACAACAATCTGGACCTCAATACCACCGAGACAAAAGAGCTGAGAGTCGACTTTAGAAGGAGGAAGTCTGAGCTGCATCAGCATGAATGGTTAGTGTGTGGAAAGGGTCTCCAGTTTCAAGTTCCTGGGTGTGCACATAGACTCAGACCTCCAGTGGAGCTCAAACACCTCAGTGGTTGTAAAGAAGGCAAAACAGCATCTCCATTTTCTGAGAATCCTCAGAAAAATGGGCCTGAAGGAGCTGCTGGTCGTCTTCTACCATTGAAAGTGTGCTGACATCCTGCATCTGTGTGTGGTTCTCCAGCTGCACCATGGCACACAAAGAAGCACTTCAGAGGGTCATTAATATGGCCCAAAAATCACTGGACATCCTCCTCCCTCCCTGAATGGTAAATGGCCTGTATGTGTATAGTGCTTTACTCAGTCCCTATGGGCCCCAAAGCGCTTTACACTACTTTCAGTCATCCACCCATTCACACACACATTCACACACACCCTGAAGGACTTGTACAGCACTAGTGTACTAGGTATGACTGTGCAATGACATTAAAGAGTGATCTCCCATCTCTAACGATGGCTGTCAAAGTAGCATGAGTGAGACATCTCACCAGACGGCCCTTCTTGCTGAGGCAAAGCTAGAAGAGGTGCTTATCGTAACAGTGAAAGCTATTTAAAGGTGGCCAGGATGAAAGTGAAACTGAGGAGGTTAAGAATCTCTTTGTGAGCTCAATAACATACTGTGTGAAGGCGTTATTATTTCTGTTTTCTTTCTCTTCCCTTTCATCCCTCACAAACCTTTCCAGTCTGAGGAACAGCATTCTTCATGATGCGAGCCACATTAGCAATGGGAAGATATATGTCCTGTTCCCTGTAGTTCTCCTTACTGCTGCCATCTTCATGGTCATTCAGATTCTCATCTCCATCATCTATGAAACACACAGAGAGTCAGCGCTATAAGAACAAAGCCAAAATGCACTTCGATGATGATTTTATACTGACACTTTGTTTTTCCTTACCTTCCTGAGGCTGGAGAACATAGTGACTGGAAGCCATGTACTCTCCAGTGATGCCCAGCTGGGAGGCGTCGGTGGTCGAGCTGTCTCCGTCCATCTGCAATACCACACAGCTGGCTTAGTTATTTGGAGCTGTAGCACTACAGTAAACCTATGAAGCCTGAATGTAGCCAGCTTCTTAGAGCCACACCTTAGGCATGATCTGAGTTATTTAGAAGGGTCCCAGCATGCATGCTCCTCTAGGAAGGAGAAGATGTTTTCCTTTGGGATTCAGCCACATGCTGTTTTACTATGCTCTGAGCTATGAAACAGAATAAATAATGCCTGCTTGCTGTTTTTCTCCGTAGCTACACTGTGACTCCAACACTCAGACTGACCTAGATATGTCTGACATGGGTGAGCACAAAAGAAAGTGCAGCTATGACCTGTTAAACAAACCATTTATCCATTTTATTTATTGATCTTTTGCTTGACAGTAGCAGACCTACTGTTGTATTGAGTAGGGTAAGGTGTTGTTTAAATGAACACAGAAGCTTTAAAGTTTAAAGTAATAGTATTTTTAAATGGATCATGATAATGATCAATGCTGACTGATTTGAGCATTTTTATCATAATGTTTTAGGCCATATGTCAAACCCTGCAATCAACAGCGAAACACACATCAAGGGTTGACCTAACAAGTGAAAGATCGCTGGTTCGATCCCGGGAGGAGACACAAATCCCTTTGGGCTTGTGTCAGGAAGGGCATTAAAAATAATACCAACTAAAAGAAGCTGTTACTGTAGCAACTCTTTGTAAATAAGGGGGCAGCTAGCTTTAATTGTTGCAGGTTAGGACACTTTAATTATTTTTTTCTTTTATTATGTATTAATTAACGAGGTCATTCAGCTGTTCAATCAACTGGTAAGCTAAAGGCAAAGGCTACTTTATTATAACATCGCATCTATCAGGGAGAGAAGGCCATCGCAATGTTTTTATAGCGTAATACTAAGTCATTCAACATTTCAATGTACACTAAATATCAGTAGGTCTTATTCGGTGGAGGTAACCTGGCCGTTAATAGTGCGCCAAACGTGTTTTGTGTTGTCACCCAATCCTGATACATGCGTGTGTTTTTGTTTTCCAGCAGACTGACTTGGCGGGTTTGTTGCTATTGCGTCTTGGTGCTTGTTTTAGAGGGTTTATCTGCATCCTGAGTTTCTACTAACGACTAGCTTGGTTAAGTAGCGTATTTCGGTACTCAGACGTGTATAAGGAGGAATGCCACAATAACAGCGCTCCCTCATACTGTGCGCACTTTTATATCGGCCTGTGTGTTTGCACTGAGAAATGTTTAACTTGGCATGACACAGCTAGCTACCCACTGGAACTGTTAGCATTTATCTGAAAGGGAAAACGTAAAACAGCTGTAAGCCAACGGTGAGGCCAGCTTACGTTAGCCACATGCTAAATACACTGGCATGTGTTTGGCTACCGTGTGGTAAGTAGCGGTTATCAGTTGTGACATTTTTAGCTAATGTTAGCTAATGTTAACCCGGGGATGGGGTTAGCCCGTGGCCTCGCCAATATTGGGGAAACCAGTGCTTTTAACGTAATGAAGAGAAGCTTTCCAGTGGACTGTTACCTTGAGTAGTTAACCCTATTCAGGCACTGAGTGTCCCTTAAATACATTCTCACTGCAGATCCAACGCAATTCGCGTCCGCCTTGGCCTGTTCTTTGTGGTGCACAGCATAGCAAGACGTGACCAGGGCCGAAATGTTTAGTAGTCATTTTTAAACTTTCACCCGCTGGATACTTCCTGATGAGCAGCCCTCATTCACCCAGACAACAAATAAAAAAATCAGACAGAGACGGACATTTCCATTCGAGCTAACGAGAAATCGGTTAGCAATCATTGGCCGGAGCCAGGAACAAACCTGCAATGAAGCCCTGGTTGGTTACCTTCCTGAGACGGCTGTTTGGTTGGACAGAAAATGGCTGCAAAAGGACCAGTCCCAGCGCGGAGCCGCGGCTGCAGTACCCCATCTCAACAGTAGAGGCCCGTGCTGCGTTCATGACCTTCAGTACCGCACAAGCCCACATCTACATAGGAATGGTAGTTGGTACTGTTATCGAAACTATATGTCCAAGAAGTAACATACACGAAGTAGAAAACCCTTACATCCTTAGATAAAGTACACATTGGTTATAATGTAATATAATGTAATCTCACAGAAAGTGTAGTTCCTACATCTACGGCAGCAAATGAACGCATCTTGTAGCGCGTGGATTTCCAGAAAACGTCTACGTGGTCTGCCTACCGCCGCTGGCATATGGTATAATAAATTAATAATAAAAAAACAAGTAAAAAACGAACAAACACACACACACAAACCCGAAAAAAACAGCCACTCAAATTTTGTTTTAAAGCGGTTGAAAGGCGCAGCAAAAGTAATAGTTCCAGACATTTCTGACTGAGATAGGCTTTTTCATCTCGGGGAGCATTTTTCAACCAAGTGCGACAACAAGTCACTATATGGTTGCCTTGTGTTACACTTTATGGTTGTTTGTTTTGTGTCTGGGGCTTTCGTATGTCTGGGTCATTTCGTGTGCACTTGCTCAGAATCCCCAAACCTTGTTTTACTGCTTAGTGGCTGCTGCTGAGTTGAAAATGTTATTCACAATTTTCACCACAAGATGGCGCGACAGTTAAACAGTCCATTAAAAAACCCCAGGTAGAGCTATGACACTAATTAGTTGTGATCAATTCTGATTGATTTTCATTTAATAGAAAAATAGTACCTAGGGCACATGTGTTTGGTTTTTCATTAATGAGATATGTCTTGCTTTCTGCTTTCAGATAAACTAGACGAGAAAGAAGGCGGAAATGCATATACTCATAGATATTTATACTCTTTATACAAATTTTTTATTGAAAAGTTGAATTGTAAGATATTTGATGTTGTTATCCTAGCTATGTATAGCTTCAAATGAAGGAGACTTCATAAAAACTGGAGAAGGTAGGAGAACAAATTTATTACTTACAACATACCACTATTAGGAACCTTTGCAATGACAGACACATTATTAGGATTTGTGGCATTGCTCACAGATAATGTGGAAAATCTTGGTTCTGCAAATTTAAAGTTTAAAACTTCTCATTTGGATTAGATGTTGTTCAGCATGATTGTTGTGACCTGGCCTAACTACCACTGTGACTGTGTATTTCCAATCCCAAAGAGTCTGATGTAAGCAGTTGCATGAGGTCAAAGGTGTTAGGAAGATGATATTTAGTCAAGAACTCAAAGATTTTCCTCTAGAATATTTGCAACATCGTGCTGTACCAGAGAAAACACAGCATCTCAAAGTCTCTCTCTCCCTCTGTCTCACACACACACACACACACACACACACACACACACACACACACACACACACACACACACACACACAAGATCAGCATTATAGACAAAAACTAGAGTCACATGTCTGGGAAAAGGAAACTTTCATCTAAGCTTATGCTATAAACTCACACACTTCAATGAGGCGACAAGCCCAAATGACTTTTAGCACAGATAAAATATCTGTAATGTCTGTAAACATGAAACAAATGAGAAGTCACAGGTCTTCAAAGACTGACTTAATGAGTCACTATACAGGGTGGGCCATTTATATGGATGCACCGTGATATTAAAGTCCTGTTTGTGGCACATTAGTATATGTGAGGGGGCAAACTCCTCAAGATGGGTGGTGACCATGGTGGCCATTTAGAAGTCGGCCATCTTGGATACAACTTTTGTTTTTTCAATAGGAAGAGGGCCATGTGACACATCAGACTTATTGGTAATGTCACAAGAAAAACAATGGTGTGCTCGGTTTCAACGTAACTTTATTCTTTCAATGTGCCACAAACAGGACTTTAATATCACCAACCATCCCCATGTTATCACGGTGTATCCATATAAATGGCCCACCCTGTATAACAAATGCTTATTTCTAAAACTCCTCATTCCTCAATAATCATTCTGTTCTCTCCTTCTCTTTTGAACACCTCTTTTTAACTTTGATTACTAAACTTAATTTAAAATAATACTGCACTAGCTAAGTACTCTGTGAGCACGCTCAGAAAAAGTATTTTTACACATTTGTTTAACAGGTTTGCAGGCACTTTATACAACCTACGTACATATACTGCATTTAAAAAAGGTTAGTCACAAGAGTGTTATCAGATCCAAGGGTTCAACTCACCTCAATCAAATGAGCCAAATCATAACAACAGTCAACTCAAGGTGCTACCCTACAATAATACAGAGAAAACCCCAACAATCAAACAACAACCAAGCAATTGGCAAAAGTGGGAAGGAAAAACTCCATTTTAACAGGAAGAAACATCCGGCACAACCAGGCTCAGGGAGGGGCGGGGCCATCCGCCTGCAGCCAGTCGGAGGTGAGGGGGAGGAAGACAGGATAAAAGACGCGCTGTGGAAGAGAGCTGGAGATGAATAACAATAATAAAAACTAATGATTAAATGCAGAGAGGTGTGTAAACACATAGTGAGAGAAAAAAGGTGAGCGAACAAGAAGTGCATTATGGGAAGCCTAGTACAGCACAGTCTAGGCCTAGTGGTGTAACTTGGGCTACATCCACACTAGCCTGGATAAATTTGAAAACGTCGTTTACGTCTGAAAACGCTCCGCGTCCACACCAGCGTTTTCAGTCGTCTTCACAGAGTTGTGCGTCCACTTTGAAACGGCCGTAAACACTTACATTCTAGTCCTGCGCATGAAGAAGAAGATTCGACACAAGAAGATTCGACCTGCCTCATTTCTGTCTGCCGTTTATTTACTCTCCGGCTCTTTGAAACGTGGCGGCAGAATGTTGAGGAAAAGCACCGAGTTCTTTAAATGGACTCACAATGAGGTGGAGTTGTTGCTGCGAGTAACACAAAAGTACAACGTTGCAAAAGCGAGTGAGAATTAAAGAATTTGTAGCATGTACAAACGATTAGTTATGTCTATAACTTCTGTTCCCTGAAGGAGAGGAACGAGGTACAACACATAAGTATGGGATATCACGCCCTCGCGTGTCCTGGCTGAAGAAACCTTTATTCACGCCTTTACGGCAGATGACGTGTGATGACACGCGCAAGGCCCCGCCCGCACATATAGCCGCTGCCATCACCGTCATCCCTCAGTTCGATAGCCGCTCTTCACCGAGCCAACTGCTCAGTGGGGCCACCCTGTGTTGTACCTCGTTCCTCTCCTTCAGGGAACAGAAGTTATAGACATAACTAATCGTTCCCTTTCAGTCGATTCACTCGGTACAACACATAAGTATGGGACCTATATACACGCCCCGCAGAGCAGCCACCGAACCGGAACGGGACCACCACATCCTTAGTGAGTGGTAGACCCAGCAGAAAGGACAGCATGAGCCACCGAAGGGGCTGTAACGTCCAACCGATAAAACCGCACAAAAGTGTGCGGCGACGCCCAATTAGCCGCTGCACAAATATCAGCCACAGGCACCCCTCTAAAAAGAGCCCATGAGGTCGCCATCCCCCTGGTGGAATGAGCTCCCACCCCGTGGGGCAACGCAAAACCTCCGGTGCTGTATGCCAGCGAGATAGCTTCTACAATCCAGTGGGACAGCCTCTGTCTGGACAGAGCTCTACCTCTATTCGGATTAGCGAAGCAGACAAACAACTGGTCACACAAACGCACATCCCGAGTGCGCTCAATGTAGGAGCGTAGCGCACGCACCGGACAAAGAGAATGCACCCTCCTCTGCTCCTCAGATTCAAAAGGAGGGGAGCAAAAGCTCAGCAACTCAAACTCCATTGAACTATAAGATGCAGGCATGACCTTGGGAAGATAGGCGGCATTCGGACGCAATACGACCTTGCGGCCATCAGGAGAAAACTGTGTGCAGGCAGGATGCACAGACAGCGCATGAAGGTCCCCCACTCGCTTCGCCGAGGCCAAAGCGAGAAGTAATGCGGTCTTATACGAAAGAAGTTTCATATCTACCGACTCAACGGGTTCAAACGGAGGGCCACAAAGGGCCTCCAGCACCAAAGACAAGTCCCAAGCCGGGACACTGGACTTAAGCACGGGCCTCAGCCGGCGAACCCCTTTCAGAAAACGCACGGCGAGGGGATGCGCACCTGGTGTCACCCCGTCAAAACCGATATGACAAGCAGATATAGCCGCTAAATAAACCTTGATCGTCGAAAACGAAAGGCCTTTATCCAACAGCTCCTGCAGGAATGTCAAAACATCCACAATAGAGCACTGAAATGGGAGAGTGTGGCGGTCCTGGCACCATCGCTCGAAGGCTCGCCATTTGTAAGCGTACAAGCCTCTAGTAGACGAGGCCCTGGCGCTCTGAATCGTCGCTACCACACTAGGTGGCAGACCCTTAGCAACCAAGTTTAACCTCTCAGCAGGTAAGCATGAAGGTGCCACAGATCCGGGCGCGGATGAAACACTTCCCCCCCCGCCTGAGAGAGGAGATCCCTGCGGAGAGGAAGCTGCCAAGGACTTGCTGCAAGCAGGCTGATTATTTCTGCATACCACGACTTCGCGGGCCACCAAGGGGCCACCAGGATCAGAGAGAGGGAATGCCGACGCACCCTCTCCAGAATTGGAGATATCATTTCCACTGGGGGAAATGCATACAGGAGCACGTCTGGCCATTGGTGCGCTAGCGCGTCCAAGCCCAAGGGTGCATCGTGGTCGATTATGGAGAAGTACAGGGGGCAGTGAGCATTCACCCTGGAAGCAAAAAGATCTATTTGCGCCTCGCCAAATAGATCCCAAATCTGAGCCACTATTGAAGGGTGTAACCTCCATTCTCTCACCAGAGGACCCCCCCTGGAGAGAAGGTCCGGCCCCAGGTTCAGGTGGCCCGGGACATGGGTGGCTCTTAGAGTCAGAAAATGAACACTGCACCATAACAGCAGAGAGCGAGACAGCTGCAACAGGGGAAGAGAGCGTGTTCCTCCCTGCCTGTTTATATAAGACACCACTGTTGAATTGTCCGTCCTGACTAAGACATGCTGGCCCTGCAGGACTGGACGGAAACGCTTTAGAGCTAAGAACACTGCTAACAGCTCTAAGTGGTTGATGTGCAGCTGGCGCTGAGCCGCGGACCAGATCCCTCTCACTGACGCACCCTCGCACAGCGCTCCCCACCCACTTAGGGAAGCATCTGTGGACACCACCTTGCGAAACAACACCCTCCCAATCCGAGAGCCCTGGTGCAGTAGCCCGGGCTCCCTCCAAGGACGGAGAGCTAGCATGCAAGACGCAGTTACCGGCAGCCTCCTCCGGAGGTGACGCGAAGCACACAAACGGTGAGAGAGAGTCCAGCGTTGAAACGCTCTCATTTTCAACAGCCCAAGCGGCACTACGGCGATCATAGATGCCATCATGCCCAACAAGCGCAATATCGTCTGGAAACGCAGTCTGCGTCCCAGCTGAAATTGAGCGAGGCAGCGATGAAACGCGGCCACTCTGTGCTCTGACAACCGTGCGCGGCTGGAAAGAGAGCATATTTCCAGACCGAGAAAAGCGATCTGTTGACCTGGGATTAGCGAGCTCTTCTGAAAGTTCACAGAGAACCCCAGTGTCTGAATGTGTGACAGAACCCGCGACAGCTGCGTCTCCGCCTGTTCTCTGGAGCAAGCCACGAGAGCCCAGTCGTCCAGGTAGGCCAAGATGCGGATGCCCCTCTTCCTGAGGGGCGCTAGCGCTGCCTCGGCACATTTCGTAAAGGTGCGGGGAGCGAGCGACAGCCCGAACGGCAGCACTAGGTATTCGTAGGCTACGCCCTCGAACGCAAACCTCAGAAACTGCCTGTGTTTCGGGTGTATAGCGACATGAAAATAAGCATCTGTTAGATCGATTGTCGCAAACCAATCTCCCGGGCCGACTGCACTCAGGAGCTGTCTGAGTGTTAGCATCTTGAACCTGTACGTTCGCAGGCACGTGTTCAAGACTCGCAGGTCGAGGATGGGACGAAGCCCTCCCCCTTTCTTCGGAATGACAAAATAACGGCTGTACCAACCTTTGTCCGTCTCCGAAGCGGGGACCACCCGTATTGCTCTCTTCTGTAATAGCGCCTGTATTTCCTCTCTGAGTACCAAGGCTGCCTCGGGGTTGACAATCGTGTTCACGACTCTTTGGAAACGAGGCGGCTTGACCCGGAACTGCAACCGGTAACCCATGGCAACGGTTTGCAGCACCCACGGAGAGGGGGCGCAAGCGCGCCACTGAGGGAAGTGAGCAGCCAGCCGGCTGGCCTGCAGCACTGACGGCGGGGCGCCGTCGCCCCCCAGTGTGTCTGCAGGGGACTGCATCCCCTGCCTGACCTGGCTCATTTCGCCTGCAGGTTGAGCATTTGAGATTGTTTGAGAGTAAACAACACTCTTTATTGATTGCAACATGGGAACATGTACATTTATACATTTTGTTGGATGCACCTTTTCCGGGGCATAACAATGAAAAACAGCGGGAACACTCGATGTGGTCGCTTGAACATTCAACACATCTGAACCGTGTGCAGGGGTTATGTGCTTGGGAGACCGCGATAGGGAAGTGCAGCGCCTTCTGGGGCTGACAACCTGAACAGAACTTAAGCGGCACCTCTTGTGCGGCAACAGAGGGGTAAGAGCAGCGTCTCCCTGCTGCCGGATCCCTTCCCCACTCGCAATCACAGCTAGGAGGGCTGAGGCTTCTTCCTCCTGGGCGTCGGGTCCCGTCGGGGGCCCGGGGGAGGGCCTTTGCCCCAGGCCGACTGGCGTGGAGCTCGGGCCGGAGTACGTGCTCTCGCCGGCGGCCCTCCCACTCCAGCAGTGGGCGCCGGTCTCTTGCCAGCTGTCAGAGGAGCGGCGGGCCTGTGAGAGCTAGCAGTGGGCTTGGGCTGGGGCTGGCGTCTGGGGATGATGTCGCGCAGAGCTTCCGTCTGCTTCTTCCTCAGATCGAATCTAGCCTGAATGGCTTCAAGTGAATGTCCGAATAACCCAGCCGCAGACACTGGTGCGTCCAGATACACAGCTCTGTCTCTATCAGGGACGTCGGAGAGGGTCAGCCACAGGTGCCTCTGCGCCACCACTGTCGAAGCCATCCCTCTGCCCAGGGAGAGCGCTGCACAGCGAGACGCACGGAGGATGTAATCCGTGGTGACTCTAACCTCGTTAAGAAGAGGTGACAGCGGGCTGTCCTCCGGAACCAGCGATCCAAGCTCCGCCAGGCACATTGCTTGGTACGTCTGGAGCATGGTGACGGAGCTCATGGCTCGAGCGGTGCCGGCCTGAGCCCGATAAATCTTCTCCAGCTGCGAGGCCGAGAATCTGCAGTGCTTGGACGGCAGAGTTGCGGGGCCACCGACACCATGGTTATGGGACGGGGCCAGATAAGCAGCCAGAGACGGCTCCATAGGGGGTGGGTTAGCTAAACCAGCTCCCTCGGCGCCGTCCAATTCCATGTACTGTCCATAGCCGGGCACAGTGACGCGGGTAGACAGAGGTTTGTCCCATGACGCTGTTAGCTCGCAGAGAAAGTCTGGGAACATGGGGAGGCAGTTTTTGGCCGTTGCGGGCTCCGGTGGAAGGAAAAAACCCGCAAACCGCGACGGCTTCCGAGCTGGTGGAGGAGAGGGCCAGTCCACCTGCAGCTTCTCAGCGGCACGGCGAAACAGGGAGAAAAGAGAGGTGTCATCGTGGCCGACCGGCGCAGCAGCGGCGGCATATTGGGTCGACAATGAGCTCTCCTGCTCATCCTCCGACAAACCATGGATGTCCAGGCCGATGTCCAGCACGTCATCGTCTTCCTGGGGAGCGCTGGCGGGCTTCAACCCAGGCTGAAGCCCGTCAGCGCTCCTGCATGGTTCCGGTCCGTCATCGGCTAACCCGTCAACGTATTCCATGTGGTCAGCCCAGCTAATCGCGGGGACATCGACCTGAAAATTTTCGTCTTCGGACTCGGACGAAGCCGGGGCTCCAGACTCGGAAAGAAGAGGGTCATGCCGTGCGACAGCCGAGCGTCCCAGCACTCTTTCCACAAACGTCACCCGTCTTTCCAGGGTCGAGCGTCGGAGCTGGCGACAAAACGCACAAGCTTCGGGCTCCGTCAACGCTCTCCTAGCGTGGACGATCCCCAGGCAGACAGGGCAGGCATCGTGCTGGTCGCTGTCGTGCAAAGAGAAACCACATCCCTGAGGACAGGGGCGAACAGAAGATTTCTGCTTTGCTCGCTTCGGTTTGGAGTCCATTCCCAAAACGCAAAGCGAAACGCTGCACAAGAAAAACTTGAAAATAGCGCTCCGCGGGCAGCCTACGCACCAGCTGGGCGGTGGAGGCTAACACCAACAGGGGCAGTTAAGCTAGGTTCAAGTTGGCAGACAACGGAGCTAACTAGCAGTAGCTAGCTAGCCCAACTCAGCAGAGGTGTTCTCAGCGAGGTGAAGAGCGTAAGAACTGAGGGATGACGGTGATGGCAGCGGCTATATGTGCGGGCGGGGCCTTGCGCGTGTCATCACACGTCATCTGCCGTAAAGGCGTGAATAAAGGTTTCTTCAGCCAGGACACGCGAGGGCGTGATATCCCATACTTATGTGTTGTACCGAGTGAATCGACTGAAAGGGAACTGATGTTAATCTTTAATAGGGCTGTCAAAATTGAGAGCAAACAAAACAACTGCTGTATGATGCCCTCCGCTATTTTAGTTTAATTGGTCACATGACTGCATCACATGACTAAAATGTGTCATTGTTTTCGAAAGTCTGCATTTTTTCGAGAGTTTTCGAGAGCGTTTTGAAAACGCTGCGTTTTTCTTCGGGAAAAACGGCGTCTCAGTGTGGACAGGAGGCCAAAAAGGAGAGGAAACGAGTGTGGATGTAGCCTAAGGGAGGGTGTATTGTGACCGGATCCAGCCCTAACTACTGTAAACTTGATCAAATAGGAAAGTTTGAAGCCTAATCTTAAATCTAATCTCCCGAATCTAAGCTGGTTTCACAGAACAGGGGCCTTAAAGCAACAGGCTCTATCTCACAGTCTACCCTAGCAACCACACAGTACCTTCTGTAATTACTATTCCCAAATATCAGTCATTATATGACTACTATAAGGCATAGATTGCTCTCCTTTTATTCATATTTGTGCATCCCCACGTTCCTTTGTATGCATCCAGCATTAACTCCTGCTGCGCTCCCAGTAGTTAGAGGACACTTCACCAACTGCACCTCATAATTACTGCTAATCTGGTCAATGAATGCACTCTTTGCCACAGCCCAGCTCAGATAATTATCATATTAATGGGCTTCATGGTAATGGGATGATGTGTGAGCAGCTCTCGACACGAGTGGAAATGAGATGAAGGGACAAGAGCTGGGACTGTTGAGAAGGACAAATGCTTAGGCCGTTTAAATATTTAATTTCTCTCCTTCAAGTTGCTCTCTGACTGTTTTCCTCTCCTCTTAATCATTCAGGAAGCTGCAGCGTTGGGGAAAAAGGTGCTTGTCTTTGACCTCATGGCCACCACTCCAAGAGGCACCAGGGGCGAGTGTTCAGTTTTTTGAACCAGAGCTATGGTGATAAATATTAAGTCCTGTCCTTTCCTTGCCTTGGCTTTCCTTTAAAATTGGGAGCTTTGTTTTTCAGGATTGACAGCATCAGGAAATTTGAACAAGCGGCATCACTGCTGGGAGAGGCCAAGACTCTACAAAATATGGTTGGATGTTTAACCAAGAGGGAATGTTTGTGAAACAGAATATGTTTTGGTTTTAAATGGTAAAATGAATTATTTGACCCCATTTGTCATTCAATTATAGATAAGCACTAGATTTGTTAATCGTGCAAACATTCCAACTTCACATGAAATACAAGCACTTGAGTTCTTGTATAACTATGTGTAAGTCCAAATGCAAATATCCAACTCTTGATTCATTTCAGTGGGACACACCTGGGTGCAGTTTAGAGCTGAAGAGGGCGCTGCAGAGCTGTGGAGTCACTGTCCTCAGTGCTCATGGAGAGATTGCAGCACCTCATACTGTCACGGTATCTGTTAAAATACATTCGATCTTTGATAGAATCACTGCAGAGAAATCATCAGTAAATACAAATGATGTGCTGTTTAACAACAACAACAAAACAAACAAGCAGACAAAACCCGGGATGGTTTCTGACATTTGTCACAATGTTATTATTACATGCTCAGTGCCTAATAAGATTTCTCATACTTTCAAATATCTGTTGACAGTAATGAATTGAATTGTGTGTGAAGTTGAAAAATATATATATTTGAAAAGTGAGTTTTGAGAGATTTTTGCATTTACATCCATGCACTGGTAATATGTTTGGAGCACCCTCCAGTGGCCACTAGATGAACTGCAGCACAGAAAGATTGTAGCATTAATGTGCTGACTATTTATTGCTGGGAAGCCAATTACCTCACTGGTTGTCAATATTAGTAATTTCTATTAAAATATAAAACTTCTGTTATAATCTAAGCTGCTTTCACAATTTCCAATTCCCAATAGTTTAAGGTGCAGATATGGATGTGAGAAAAAGCCACCTGACAGCAGACCTCAGTATCTTGGCATACAGAGACAGAGAGGTCAACTAACATCTCTACAGAAAAAAACATCTAAAATCTATTGACCATCACCTTAAAATACCTTTCCTTCTGTCGCCAGTCCAGCCTCACTCCCCAGGTCGAACCCTGGTGGTGGGCGGGTCTGTTGAGGGATTGGAGCGTGCTGGCTTCCTGTCGGGTCTCAGACTGGCGGTCACCGTCCTGCTGCAGCCTGGCCTCCTCCCAGGCTGAATGGCTGAATAAGATCTGAACTATCCGACTGGTGGAGGAGTGGACTTCCTTTATCACTGTTCTCTCACTGAGGTATATGACGATAACAATATGATAATTTTCTGTATAACAACACATCATCAAAACTTTCAACGCCTCTCCTTGTCTCTTAGGTAGAGCAGACTTTGGATGTCTTTTAGGGTATGGTAATTTCTTTTTAACTTATTAGAGTTCAGTTTTATTAATAGCAGCAAATCACAACAGTCACATCAAGGCACTTTATATTTTAAGGTAAAGACCCTACAACAATACAGAGAAACAGAATATCAATTATAGGTTATATTATAATAAAATTGCTTAAGATCCTAAAAATAGTCCTTCTAACAGTTTGAGGGATGTTTATCTGTTTTTTTAGAGAATTTTACACAGCAGACATGTAATCAACCCAAATTATGGCCTAAATACATCCAAGGTTTAATATCTGCAAAGAACAAATAATGGTGGAAAGTAACTGAGCAATCAAGTACTCGAGTACTGTACTGCACTACAACAGTGACTGCATGGTGTAGTGATTAGCACATTTTCTTTGTATGTGAAAAAGTCCCTTGTTCAAAACTGGAGGAGACACAATCCAGCCTTAGAGCGTCAGAAGCTTGTGCGCTGCGAGTGCTGGTCCCGAGCCAGAATCAATTCAATCCAGTTTTCTTCATATAACCTAAAATAAAATCAGCAGTCACATTAAGGTGATTTATATTGGGTCAGAAGGACATACTGCGATACTGTCAAATCATAAAACTACTGTAAAATCTAATAAATGTATTTAGCCTCAGAGTGAAGAGGGACATGTGATTTTACTGTTAGAAACACTGAGTTTGCCCAATCACCAATTTTTACACTTTCTTGCTTTAAAGACATTAAGAAGGGGTGTGACGCTTTCCTCTGATGATAGAAACTTGGTAGTAAAAAGTACGGCGTCTGCTATTTCAGGCTATTTGGTCAGTGTACAGTGGATTTCAGATACTGGCTTGGATTTATATAGTGTTGTTCTCTTGTTGCTGACCACTCAGAGCACTTTGGACCACAAACCCCCATACAATGCTGTGCATACTTGATGAACTTTATCTTTTTAACATCCACGGCCAGCTTAGAATCATCAGGTAACCTAACAGGTGTCTCTGGACTGCGAGGTGGTGGGAATACCCGGGGGAAACCTGGGTATTTCCACCACCGCTGTGTCTCAGGCAATCGGTGGTTAAATGGATGAATGGATCCTTTTTTGTTAATGGCTGCTGTTCAGATTCAGCATTATTATCGACTGGTTTGGGTTTGATCCCGTACAAAAAGACAGACATAAAATTGTTAGCATTTTATCAGAACTTTTGAGAAACTTTTCATCAAATAACCTTTTAAAAGTCCCCAAAAACAAAAATGTCCACTAAAGCAAAGAGCAAGGATTAGATAAGGTCCCCAAACTTAATGTTCTCACCCATTAATCACCTCGAGATCTCTGAGATTTATCTTCTGCCCCTTTGTCACCACAAGGCTGGAAACAACAACACTTGAATAATAAAATGTACATAAAAGTAATATATTAGTCACAGAGGCTATTTCTATACAGACTCAGTTACTCAGTTTGATGATATTTGTTAAAATGTGCTTACATATTTGTAATACACACCCATGCACAATATTTTAAGATTCATAGATTAAAAACGTCTTTAAATAATTCTTTAGGTCACTGGTTTGACACCAAACCCTAAAAATGAGCTTCTCAGTCCTAATCCAGTACCCAGTTCACTCTTGGCATACAGCTTGATGTCATCCATGTACAGGAGGTGGCTGACAACTGCTCCGACCGTAGTCGGTATCCGTAGCCAGTCTTGTTAATGATCTCACTGAGGGGGTTCAGGCCTATGCAGAACAGCAGTGGGGACAGAGCATCTCCTTGGTAGATCCCGCACTTGATGGTGACTTGTGCTATGGGCTTGAGGTTGGCCTCCAGTGTTGTCCGCCACATCCCCATTGAGTTCCTGATGAAGGCTCTTAGGGTCCCATTGATCTTGTACAATTCTAGGCATTCCAGTATCCAGCTGTGGGGCATTGAGTCATAGGCCTTCTTGTAATCAATCCAGGCAGTGCACAGGTTGGTCAGTCTGGTCTTGCAGTCTCGGCTGATTGTTCTGTCTACCAGTAGCTGGTGTTTTGCGCCTCTGGTAATCTTGCCAATTCCTTTCTGTGTCCCGCTCATGTATTGACCCATGTGCCTGTTCATCTTAGCCGATATGATGCCTGACAGGAGCTTCCATGTGGTGCTGAGGCAGGTTATTGGTCGGTAGTTGGATGGGACCGGTCCCTTCTGGGGGTCCTTGAGGATCAGGACTGTCCGACCTTCGGTTAGCCATTCCGGGTGTCTCTCGTTAACTAGCAGCTGGTTCATTTATGCTGCCAGACGCTCGTGGAGTGCAGTCAGCTTCTTTAGCCAGTAGGCGTGAACCATGTCGGGGCCTGGTTCCCTCTCTCTGTCTGTAGTCCCAGCCTGCTTCAAAATGGCCACCATCGTCCCTGTACCCAAATCCTCCACCATCTCCTCATTGAACGACTGGCGACCTGTAGCCCTGACCCCCATCGTAAGCAAATGCTTCGAGAAGCTGGTCAGGGACTTCATCTGCTCTGCACTACCCGACTCACTGGACCCTCTACAGTTTGCATACCGCCACAACAGGTCCACTGATGATGCCATAGCCCTGACACTACACACTGCCCTGTCACACCTGGAGAAGAGAGACACGTATGTGAGGATGCTGTTTGTAGATTACAGCTCAGCATTCAATACCATTGTTCCCTCGAAGCTGGACAGGAAACTGCAGGATCTAGGACTGAGCAGCTCCCTCTGCAGCTGGATCCTTAGCTTCCTGTCTGACAGACGCCAGGTGGTCAGACTGGGCAGCATCACCTCATCCCCCATCACACTGAACACTGGTGCTCCACAGGGGTGTGTACTGAGCCCTCTCCTGTACTCACTCTACACCTACGACTGCACGGCCACTAACAACTCCAACATCATTGTGAAGTTTGCGGACGACACTACAGTGGTGGGTCTTATCACCAACGGTGATGAGACGTGTTAAGGTTCAAAATATTGGGGATGGAGACAAGAGAAAAACCACAATAACAACACTGGTCCGGTCGGGTTGAGTCAAACGATGATTTAATGATCACACGCGTGGGAGATGGACACTGATGCAGACAGCCTCAAAATCTCAAAATGGTGGAGCATTGCTCAAACTTTTATAGCCTCTGGTGCCTCCACCTTATCATACAAAGCCTAAACATTCACATGCTTTCTCTCACACAGCGCCTAAGCTACGACCTTGGCTCCCTGTTTATCTGCTCCTGCTGAAATGGGGCAGAAAACTCCAGCACACTCTGTTCTCTTCTACTCAGACAAATTAGATTTCTTATAACTCAGCAGTATAATGCATCATAAAACAATATCATTCATTCACAACAAGTCAGCAGTTTAATGTAATGCAAATCAGTTTAACTAATGTAATAGTTATCAGCTTCTTCTAATTCAGGAGAATAATGCAAACTAAAACTACATATTAATTCACAATCTTTAATTAGGGGTCTAACATGGCATAAAATAATATTATAATCTAACAATTCCCCCTGATGAGGTCATTAGAATAATGACCTCACAAACACCCTGTAGCCCAGTGTGGCCGGGTTCATCTCTTCTCACTCCTGAGGTCCTTTGTCCCCCTGACGGGCAAACCATATGTAAGATGACCTCTGTGTTTGCGCAAGTCAGGTGCAAGACAAACTATTTCTACAAGGATAGCAGATCCAGATGACACTCCCCTGTTCTCCCACAGCTTTATTTGGTGTTCCCTTATACCATTCAGACGTAGACTAGAACCTCTGTCCGAAGAGCTCTTAACCTTTATTTTATTGCTGCAGCTACCAGTGTCGTCCAGTTGCGTAATCCTCTGTTCTTCTTACTTCAACCTCAGGGGTTAGACAACCCTTCAGTCGTGACACAGATCAGGGGATTATTCTGCCCCTATTTCAAACAACGATCTGTGTATCCACGGGTCCTGTGTCTCCCGTGTATCCTCCAGAAAAGAACAGGAAGGCGTCCCCCTTTTGCTCAAGAGCCTCTCGAACCTCGTTGGTCTGGTGTTTCCGGATTTCCGTCAACCCCTTCATGGTTATTGCTGTATTTATGGGATTCATCCTTTTGAAGTGACTAGCTGGAGCCCAAACGCCATGACCCTTGGACCCAGTTGGTGTCTCGGCAGTCACTGTATCTGTCTCTGCTGCGAAGGACCCTCGTATCTCTGTGGCCTCGTCTGGTGTCTGTTCCTTTCTCTGTAAGAGACAGAAAACCAAAACACCTCTCTTCCTAACCCTAATAATCTAATGTTGTTATCTACTGACCTTCTAGTGATTCAAAATTGGTCTAAAACATTCAGAATGTCCCAGGGACTTATTCTAATCATATCTTATGTGTGTGTAAACGTGTTTGCATTTAGCCCTCTGCACTCAAGGCGTTTCCTACACTTTATCAGTCCGGACAGTCACGCCGAACGAAGCTTCTGACCTTCAAAAGGCCGAGTGCCAACTCGTTATAAGCACATTTGCAAGGTGTGTCTGAACATTATTGAAACCCCTCTTTTTAACAAAAGACAAAGAAATTAACAAATCTTCTAAGCGCTATTCAGTTCATTTCAATGAGTAATGATTAAACATGAAAGTGATAGTTTATGCTTTTTCACTGATTCTCTAAAAGGTCCGTCTTCTCGGACCGCTATTAGCTTAAGCTTTACCATTCCTAAATTATTAAAGACACAAATGAAGTTATAAAATGTTCAAATAATCCTTGTTTGATGTTAAAGCTCAACCTTCCCCCCCTTTTTTGACACATTCCAATGTGTCAAATCAACGGAGCTAGAACATTCAAAAAAAAAAAAAGTTAGGCAGCTACAAAGTTTCCCAGACTCTTAAGGTGATCCGCGTGTAACGTTCTGACTCAGGTATTTAATATTTTAATAAATGTCGTTTAATTAACTGCCACTATTTAAACTAACCTTAAAGACATAATTTAAGAAAAGATCACAAAGAATAACATGATATCAGTGTTTTGTAAGCGCGTGCGGCCTTCTATGCTCGAAGCCTTTCCCCTCAATAGATCAGTCAGACATTCGCGCTGACTGTAGCTTTTAACCCTTATTAACTTGAGCACAACTCTACAATGAGCAACAAGTTGCAATATGTATAAAAATGATCATGGTTACACCTGCAATGAAAAATTATATCATTATCCTAACACCTGTAAATAGAAGATTCATCAGAGGTTATAACAATCACAGGAACACAGATGTTAGTATAAGGTCAAAAGCTTCAATAAATGATCATCGATGCAATGCTTGTTGCATGATTCTCATACAATAATAATGCTGACATTGAAAATAACAGTATAACACCCCCTTTTGTCCCGTTTCACTTGACACCTAAACGTTTATAAATGCCTCTTTTATTCTTGATTTTATTTCCCCCTTTTCTCCCCTTACTGACCACAGCAGGGGGATCTTAGTTTTGAATCAGCCATGAATCCAGCTCACCTGATTCATCAGTGAGCTCCACCATCACTGGCGTCTGACAGGGTGGCGCTGCATACTCTTCCTTTAATGTCACTATTTTCAACCTGTTAATGAGAGTGTTTAAACCTGAAGTCGACTACGTCCACAACAAGTCAATACAGCTGTAAATGTGGCCAATTATCAATCTATTACCAATCAATAACAACAGATAACTTCTATTTTATGCATGCTTTTAATCAACCACTTACCCAGAGGATCTCCAATCCCAGGAAATGCCTTCTCCTCCTTTAATGAGTCTGTCCTCCTTCCATGCCCTGGTAACTGGTCCATCCAGAGCCATATGATCTCAAATATACATACGACAAGCCAAACCACACCTTGGTCACACCAACCCCTTTCCACCCCCAAGATGTCCAATGCCATCCTAGTATGGACTGTCAAATGTGGCTTTAACGCTGACTGTTCTGACAATCCATTTTATAACGTTCCTGGTCAGATTTGCCAATCTCTGCACCAGGGTTTTAAACGTTTCGCCATTTTCATTAGGTTTTATTTTTTATTTAGTTTCGACTCCAGATTTTCAATTTTTTGCCAGTTGTAATTAGTTTTTACCAATTCTTTGCTAGTTTAGTCTAGTTTTTATTTTCTGAAAATCCTTAGTTTCAATTTAGTTTTATTTGTGTTTTGCAAAAGTTAAGTGTAACAAACTCTCAGTTCCATCATATCAATCATGCTCTTCTGGTTATCCTTGGGTGTTGAGACTAATAGCTATTAATTCTTGCCGCACCGAGTGTTCCTAATTTTGGTTGAAGTCAATTCATAACCTTTTCCATGCGATTGTTTCACACCTTTATTTAGATGTCCCAGTCCTGTTGTCTCGGGATACATCACGCTGCCTTATCTGGGGTTAGCGGTTTTCTTGGGATGCGAGTTAAGTGGGTGAGCTCTAAAAAGAGGGGGAGTATGCTCCCCCTGATGAGCTCTTCTAGGTAAGCTAGGTTAACCTTCTTGTGTGAGCTTTTCAAGTGCACTTTTAAGGTTTGTGGGATTTTTTTTTTTTTTTTATAAATGTCCCTCAAGACCCCCTGATGGCCCAGTAATTCATTTTTGCGCACTGTAGTACACATTTAGTTTTTTGCTTGTAGCTCTCATACTCTACTTGCCACTCCTCTAAGTCCTGATGTTTCTTAGAGAGGACAACAGTACCTTTAAAATTATGTCACATGTGTGGGGGTGTGGCCTTGCCAATTGTTTTTCCCACCTTTTCAAAATGGCTGGCGTGCCCACCAGCACATTTTATGGAAGAAAGAAAGGTAAGCTTGATATTTACAATTAAAATGTTTTGTTAAACTCCGATTCTTATTTTATTCAAAAAATAAACATCTAGTAAATAATTTCAGGGGTCTTTAAGAATTAGGCTCATTTACTTTCACAGGGAACATGACTAATTTATTAATGTGTGCTCTACACATTGGGACTTTATATTTATATTTATTTCACTTTTTCCTAATACCCAACTTTTGACAAAGGCGGAGAGAATTCTTAACACAATTATTAAGGGAGATTCAAACATAGATTTTTCAAAATATGAGAGGGTCAGGACCCACTAAAAGCCACAGAGAAGATTATCGAGATGCAGTGGCAGATGTAATAGAGAAAGACACAGGGCCACCTGAAATCTGTCGTCCTATCTGGTGCAAAACCAACATGTAGTAGAATCTGGAATTTTCATTTTGAGTTAAAAATAAAATATGGGTAAAATGCAGAAATCTTTTCCAGTAAAGTAAAAAATAAGAGTCGCAATTATAGTTGAATCCATAACACCTAATTGTTTCTACGAGATCACGTCGTTGCTGAGAGTTATCAGTGATCTCAATGTGTGAAAAGAACTCACAGTATCTGGGGTTTAAGCTCCTCTTAGCTGAGAAACCTGGGACAAACATGTGAACAAGACCTGAATAATACCAGTAATGAAGACTTCTCTCCAAAGATCAATAAAGGGAAGCCCCAATCTGATGAGAGTCTAGCAAAATATGGTTCACTCCACTTGCCTGAAATGGTTAGCAGTCCAAGGCATTTCAGTTGTAGAATGATTGGGTACAACAATGAAACAGATGTGAGATGAGGGGAGTGCCAAATGTTCCTTTGTGTCTCCAAAATAAAATCAGTACTTCCTCAGATATCCTAAATAAATTGACTTTTGTGAAATAGAAAGTTCAGTGCCATCACTTATTCCTAAACCAATAGTTTACAGCTAGTGAAGTGTCAGTGACTTCTGGGTTGGTCCCTGATCTTCATCTTATGAGATTGTTATTTTAATAACACTTGATTCATTTAAAAGAAAAAAGAAAAAAGAAAAAACGAAAACATTTCTCCCTGTTTTTTCTTATTCTCTGGGTCTCAGGAGGACATTATGTCCCTCTCCACTACAAGACACTTGTTATGTCTACAAAACAGTCATATTAAAATCATCCTCAATTCTATTCTGGCGCTGTCTCCCGACTTTTCCTGACCTGATTCTGCGCGTGGACGGAGCAGCAACACAGACGACTCGACTAACGTACTACCTTAATTTCACTACAGCAGGGCACGCACACATCAATGCAACCAAACACATTTTGCTATAAATCCAGTTAATTTTAGTTAGTTTTGTGAACATTCAGTACAGTTTTAGTTAGTATTCCTTTTTGTTTTGATTTTATTACCGTTAACGCAAATTCTTTCCACTTCTACTTTTCGTTATTTCATTTGTTGTCTTTAATAATAATAATCTCCTCTGCACCCTTGAATAAACACCATTAACATGATCAACCTTTTGCTGCTTGTTATTTCACCATGTTATTGAATCAAATACTTCATGCTTATGTGGTCCACTTTGTGTCTAAATGTTTGAAGAATTTTTGAGGGTCAAATTTTGAGAATTTGACCATAGTGAAAGTTATGGCGTTATCACCCCCTTTGGGGATTACCTTTTTCCAGTTTTGATGATATTCCTCCCCGTTCTTTATTTTTTTTTGCAAGTACCCCTCCTCGGTGGCGAGAACCATTGGTGTGATCAAGCGGGTGCTGTAAAAACAAAAGCTCAGGACAGAACAGTCACCAGTCATGTACTTCATTCAAAATTAACAAATATCAAGCTTCATATTGATCCTCTGAGTGTAATGGTACATTTTAATTTGCACTTCTCAAAACTAAAAACAATATTTTCTTTATTTTACTCTTGTTCTTGTGCAGCACCACCCCTCAGCACATGCCCCTTTTATTTTATCTTACTTTTAAATTGTTGACTACTTCAAGAAAGCGCCCAAAAGACGGGGACCAGTGTTTATCATTACATATCTCCATTTTGAGTGTGGCTGTCTATCATTCCCCTCTTATTCATAGACCTCGGTGGAGGGTTTTTTGTTTGTTTTTTCTTTATTTCTCTAAAATTAATTCACTCTCTACATTGACCCACTATGGTTAATAATAACATGCTCAGTCATGAGTGGGATCAAACCTTTTCTTCACTTTAGCATTTAACATTCCCAACAATATAATGTGATACCTTAATTAAAACACAGCTACTAAAACACAATTTCCTTAATGCAAACATCAGTAGCTCAAAATTAGCAACCAAAGGGTTCAGTCTGCAGTTCACACTGCTGTGAAGCTACAGCTCTTTAGTCTCTGTCATTCTTCTGTTCTTGCAGACAAAACAAAGCAAAACAAAACATCCACCCTTCTTTTACAGGCTGGGTGAATTGTCTGTGGACATTTAATAATCCTAAAGTCGGCACCGTTTTTGTCTCAGTACCAAGTCAGTTAAAACTTTTAGTCGTCAGTCCGTCACAGTCCAGTCACATGCATACATTCACACACATTCATACCAGATATTGCTGATAATGGAGTCTCACGCGCAGCCTATTCGAGGCTCCATCACCAGCAAGATGACGTCATCATTTTAAAGGAAACAGCTCCTTGTTTGTTTTTCCTTCTTTGGACTGGATTGACTCGCTGCAATCCTTTTAGGCTTCAGGATCAGTGTCCCATATAAGTGAATTTTCTCCCAAGCTCATTATAATCATGGAGAAAAATACTTCGCGACTGTTTTCAGTAAGAATATTTTATAACACTTTAAAATTCACTCTCTCAGGCCTGGATTAAGGAGCCGATTTGTTAAATCAGGAGCTCACAAAATACCAAAATATCACCACCGGTGGATCACACCTCTCAGATGTTCTTATCTCAGTGCACTGTAACAAAAGCAAACACAGACGTAACCAATTAAACACTCATATAATAACAGATACTGGGGCCCATTACAAACATGCCCAAGCATAAAACCATCCTTTTCTCTCTCAGAGAAAGAAAACAATCCAAACCTCACTGATAGAATCAACCTAGTATCAAACAAAACCCAAAGATCAACCAAAACTCCTTTTTGCACCAACAAAACATGTTGGACTTACTTGACTCAATAGTGGACACTAGTTACACACCAACTCTTTACTTTGGCAAAAACGTAAACAACTAAGTTGAATCAACACAACCTTTTCATGATCTCTTCGAAATAAAACTCACACCGTTCATTCATCATTTTCGCTCTGTACCACTGCTCCTTGTTAGACTGTGTGAAGCACAGTAAACAATTCAGTGGAGGCTTTGAGCCATACACAGACATCACGCACAGACATTGTTTTCATTATCAAAGTGCTTCAGACCATGTCCTCTAAATCTACACAAATGCCCTCTGCGTGGCATGAAATACATTTAAGCAATAAATAATCAATCAGTTCTTGCTGTTGTAACCAACTCCGTATTTGGATGTTTGTGTGCAGCATTTGTTAGTAAAGCATTCTTCATTGCATCAGCGTGTGTGTGTGTGGATCACTTCTCAGTTCATTGAATCAACATTTTAATTTGTGTGTGTGTGTGTGTCATTTCTCCCTCAATCAACGAGTGCATATGTTCATATGTATGTTTCTTTTCATTCTGAGTCGGTGCATGTAGATGTGTGTGTTTGTGTGGGTGTTTGTGTTCATCACTTTCCTGTTGTAGTGTTCTGGGTAAACCACGGCCTGAAGTGTGCCCTGGGTCCTGCCCTCCTCCTTTTCAGTCTGTTTGCATCCATTGGTGCTGCTGAGTTCTGTCCATACTGGTTCTGGCCCCAATTGAGGCAGTCCTTTTCTCCAGTGTCCAGCATCTTCTCCTTATTTCGCTCCTCCTTAACTTGACCCTTTTGCTTCGGTCTTCCTTCAGGGTTTTGATACGCAGCTCAATTGTCTGGATGTCCGTTTGTTGCTTGCAGAAGTGCGACTGCTGTCCGTTTGTTTGCAGGTGGAACGGCTGACATCCAGAAGGTGTATAGGAGAGTCTGCAGCTTCCACCTCCCCAGTGGAAGACCTCAATCTTTGTTCTGTTAGTTTAACACAGGCCTCAAGGCTCTCTGGGATCCCTTCTTGCACTCTCAAGCCCACGGCTCAGGTCGTAGTCGTGGTCCCATTCCAGGGGAATGGAGTCCATGGTTGTTTGGGTGTCTCGGCCCGAGCGTTCAGTCCGGAGCTGGGCAGCCCAGGACGCTGAGCGATCGGAGGACGGCAGAGGCGACAGGAAGCCATCCCCCTAACGTTTGCTCCATAGCAGACCGGACAAATCACACTGCTCATCTAGCTCCAGGATGCTCCGGCCTGATTTCAAGTCCGGTGTCTTGGACTCCAAGCCTGATGGGTTCGATTTTCAGCTAGCTCCTCCTGGGCCATGCTCAGTTTCTGCTCTGATGCCTCGAGGTCTTATTGAGGGCAGAAACCTCAGAGTCTTTTCCGTAGAAATCAGATTAAAGTCCATTGATGTTTTCCTTGCTTTGCTCCACGGCCTTTTGCGGCTCTGCTGTTCGGCTCTTCTCAGAGGTCAGCTCCTGGCCGAGCCCCGACACCTGTGCCTTCAGCTTATTTTCTCCTGGTGTTTTGTCCATTCTGAGGTGACCTCAGTTACTCCTCCTGTCCCTGGCACGCCCTTTTTGCTGCCCGATGGTCATTGTTGGTCCGTCACTGTCCTGCACAGTTTTAATGCAGAGTGGTTAAGGTCAGCATGGTTTTGCTCGGCCTCACTTTTCATCTGGGCTTGATGGGCGTCTCGTCACAGCTCTGTCAGCTGAAGCTGTCTTTTTCCATATGGCAAGAGTGTGAAGAGTGTGTGAGAGGGGTGTGTCCGATCAGGCACAATGCTGGTGACTTTGCGAGTGCCTCGTTTTCCAAATCCAGATGTTTATTTGTCACGTACACAGCAACAGAGAGAACAGTCTGTTGTTGGGATGGCTGAGGTCCTTCACGATCTTCCTGGTCTTGGTCCAGCACCGCCTGCTGTAGATTGAGTGCAGGTCAGGGAGCTCGGAGCGAATGGTGCGCTCAGCTGATTGCACAACCCTCTGTAGTGCTTGTCTGTCCGGCATGGTGCTGTTCCCGAACCAGACAGTGATATAGCTGCTCAGGATGCTCTCAATAATTCCTTTATATAAGGTGGTCAGAATCGGTGGTGGGAGCCGGGCCTTTCTCAGTCTTCTCAGAAAGAAAAGACGCTGACGGAAATCTCCCCGTGTAGTGAAACGGGCCTTGGATTTAACTCTCTCCGTCTCTGCTGCCTGAGATCGTTTTCCTGCAGCACTGTTGACAGTTTCAAGTTGTTGTGGGTCCAGCTGCTTTAGCATTTGGTCAGAGTCACATCGAAGATGGTAAAGGAGAGAGCAAAGATGGTAGAGGGGAGAGCAGGAGTCCAGGGTCAGCCTCGGCTTTTCCGGGCCGACAAAGCAGCCTGTAATCAAGCATAAAGAGAAAAAACAAAACAAAACAAAAACAAACGAACAGGAAAATCATGTTGTATTGGCTGTGTTACTCAGAGAGGGGAAAAACAACGGGACCAGGCCCTGTGTCAGCCTTCTCTCCCCCTTTTTTTGTTTTTTCTCACCATATAATCCTCTCATAACCCACCAAGCTGACAGGACAACACAGGTACATGTTAAAATTCTTAAGATCATGTTTAAAGCACAAAAATGGAATTTTCTTTCATTCAGTAATCACTTGTATTAATCAATCAGAAGAAAACATGTCACAATTTGACTTTTATTAACCACTAAATTTGTCGTGTTATCACTGGTTGTGATTTTTTTTTTTTTTTTTTGAAGTTAAGTTGTTGTCCTGCAACCCAGAGGGTTTATTTGTTAGTAGTGGATAAACTTTATTGTGTAACGGCGGGTGTATGTTAAGCTTCACTGCTTTAAACTTGCTGGAAAATCTTCACGTGTTCATGGGTGTAAGCTGTTTCTTCATTGCGTGTATGTGTGTTTGTAGATGGGCTAATTTAACGTTTTTTCTCAAACGAGGCATTTCTCTAGCACGTGCCTCTCTCTCACATTTCTCTGCTTGTGTGTGTTTTTATTTCACCTTTTTGTTGTGATGCTCCAGGCGCCTTCCCAACCTCCACAAGTCTGTTGGCCGCAATTTTATGTGTAAAAACTTCTCTTAACTTCTCCTTTAATTCTCTGCTAGCTGCTGTCTTTTCCACAGCTGCTGATTCTCCATGCCTCCTTCTCCATGGAGGGTACTGCCCCTTGTGGCTGTTCAACTTGTAGCCAAGCATCTCACTGATCACTGCTGCCGTATTGTAGATCAGCTTGTTAGTGTCGGTAATCGTGGTTGTAGGTATTGCCCGTAGTGCTGCATTAACATCATCTAGCAGACCTTCTGAGGGTACTTCACGTAATCTTGGTAACCGGGTCCAGGTTTCAAGCTTGGCCATGATCCTATTTTTCAGGTCAGTTCCTCTTGCACTCAACGATCCTTCTCCTATCGCACTTGGGGCTATGTACCCAATCTCGGGTGGGGGTGATGATATCTCCCCCCTGACCTGGCGTCCTGGCTCCCCCTTGCCGTAGCATTTGTGTTGTACCTCGTCAATCTCTAGCTGTGAGAGCAGTCCCTTCTTTCGAATGTTGGAACACTGAGCTACTAGTTGTTTCGCCGTCATTGTGGATGTTGGGTATCGAAGAATCCATAGGTCCCTCATCCTATTCATGTAGCCCCTTCCGCCGGGGTTACTTGCATAGTAGCATTCCAACAATGCCCTGTTTTCTTCTCTTGCCCACCGATGCCTTCTTGTTCCAGTAGCCCACTTCTCGTCAGGGTGCCCTGGTTCCTCAACACCTGACGCAGACCTTGTTGATATTACCTTCAAACAAAGGAGAGTGTCTGGGACATCCGTCCACCCGTCCACCCATGTCCATCTATTCAGTGTTCATGATTCAACTATAAGAAATTTACTGGGACAAAATAACATCTGCTGACCAAAAACAAAGGCTTGTCTCACATTTGCTAAAAAAAAAGACTTTTGTGAAAATATCCTGTGAAGTAATGACAAAAAGTTTAACTTGGTGGAAGATTCCACTTGTTTGCAGCTAACACAGCATTTTATGCATTATAGCAGCTGTCAAACAGAATGTGACAGCGTGATGGTCTGGGGGGTTTGGGACCTCGATGACTTGCTGTAATTGTTAAAACTGTGAAATCTGCTCTCTCCTGGAAAATTCTGATAGAAAATATCTGCTCATCAGTTCGTGCCCTCAAGCTCCGGCACACTTGGATTATGTATCAGCACAACGATCTGTAACACGCTGGCAAGTCCACCTCTGAATGGTTCAAGAACAAGAGAAGAAAATTAAAGAAAAATGAAGGTTTTGGAGTGGCTTAGCCCAAGTCCAGACTTAAATCTGATTGTCTGAATAAGATATTTTGGTCTGACCTTAAACAGGCCAGTCACACTCAAAAACCCTCCACTATGGCCGAATTAATCCTGCAGAGAAGAGTGGACCTAGATTCCTCCACAGCGATCACAAACACTTAACTGCAGTTCTTGCTGTCAAAGTTGGCATAACCAGTTATTAGGTTTAAGGGGTGATTACTTTTTGAAATAAGGACAGGTAGGTTTGGATAACGTTTTTCCCTTACGTCATGAAATCATCATTTAAATACTGCATTTTGTATAAAAATGTTTGATGATCTGAAACATGCAAGTGTAACAAATATGCAAAAAAAAAAGAAATCAGAAAGAGGACACACGTCAGCTACATGTGACATATACAGTACCTGCCTGATGCTTAGTGGATCTTTTTTCATCAAATAATACATTTGCATTGGTTTGACCACAGATGTGGTTTTCAGGCAACTTTAACACCTTCAGCTAAGTTTTATGATGTTTTCGATGTATTCCTGTAGATCGCTTTGTTAAACACACCTTCTTTATCTGTTCAAAGGCTTTCTTCATGTTGACCAACAAGCAGGTTTATGATGCTCAGTTATCTTTAGCATAATTTAGGCCATTGTTCTTGGTGGACTCACATTAATTGTACTTAACATTAATTTTGCATTAACCTGCTATTGCAGGTTAATGCAAAATAACTGCTTTATATTTAAAGCAGTTATGCATTTTATGATGAGGTTTAAAGGCTACAGAGATGCTCACATGTTTGTCAGTCTAACCCCTACCGTAACGAAGGCCTGCAAAACAACAAAGTGTAATGTTAAATTGGTGGATCAGTCATGAAGCCAGTCAACTGCTCAGCAGTCTCTGCTGTCAGTGATCTCGGTCACGTGAGACATTGTGCTAAGTGGGTACTGCAAAGCTTCACGTGGAGATATTCATCTGATACTGGTGAAGATGGAGCATCCCAGTCAGGATGTCCACAAACGCACTAATGTCCATGAATGTGATAGCCCCTTCCTTTGGATAGATCTGGGTTGGAAACTGAGACAAGTGAGCTAATAAGCTCCTCACTCCTTAGACTTGGATCAATAACTACTACTGACTGTGTCATTATTTATACGGTGCAGCAGAAGACATCTACATGAACCAGGTCATTCTGTGAGCTGGGCACGTTAATAAAGCTGCTTCTCTCTTCTGCTTTCATTTGTTAGCAGTTGTGTATTCTTCTGGTGTCTGAAAGAACAAAATATACACGAGCAATATACTAGGAGAGTTCACAGAACCAGTACTGGGTATATTTTCTCAGAACCTCCACTATGTGCATCCTCAACAGACACAAGCACACAAATTCTGCATAAAGGTTGTGTTTGGTTCAAGACATTAGGCTGAAGCGGGTTACCATGTATCTGGGCAAATTATATACCTCTGGGAGGGGGGGTGGGGTATGTACCATGTGGGATGAACCAACCTGTATCTGCCTGACTGAAGCTGGAGTTCGGGAGTTTGACTCTAAGGGGCTCCAGCACATTAAAAACATGATAGTATCTGGCTTTATGTCATTGTGCAAGGTACCAAAGATTCCCCTCAGTGCAGCCAAGGACACCAGTAGCTACAAGGATAAAACAAGAAAGCAATTAGTTTGTTCACATGCTGGTGTGTCAGGGTAAGGTTTTCCTTCATGGATCAGTAGTACAAGTGTTCAAACCACTCAGCAAACTTCACGTTAGTAGTGACTTTAACACAGGGCAAAAAAGCGGAACGAAAGGAGCACTCTGAAAACACATCAGATCTCAATTGGGGGGGCAGAAGGGTAGTTTCTCCTCCTCAGGATGAGACTAAACCTCCTGTATGGGAAAGAAAAAGTCTGGCTACTTCCCAGGGACAAATTATTAGATTTTTTTGTCAACTCCTATTTGGGGAAGTTCATGTCAGATGAATTTATTCTACATTACATTTCATTTTGATCCAAAAAACGGGTCTAGTTTTGCCCAGTGTTACAATGATGGTCGGTAAAATGTGTGTATGTGGTAATGGCAGGATGCTGGTAAATGAGAGGGACCAGACCAGCGTGGATTAGATTTATGCCACTGGATCAGTGCAGCATGGACGCCTCTCCACTGCAGGCCTTTCTGTGCATTGTGGGAAGCTGCTGGTCATGTGACTTTATGGAGGGGAGAACGTCTTGGTACATTAAAAAAAATCTGAACATGCAGTTTGTATAAATGTGTGATTTCTACATGTCTATCAAACTGATTTTAGAAGTGAGATAAATGTTGCATGAGAAACAGTCGGTATCAGTCTTTTGGTCACAATGTGATTACGCTACTGTACCCACTGTTCTTCTCACTCCACTGTACGCAGCCTTCGGTCTGTCTGAGGAGAAAGCCTGTATGACATCTGGAAAAGCCAACACACAGCAAACACTCACACACACCTAAAAAAGGCATATTTATTGCAGGTGTACCACAGCTTTGCATGGTTGGATCTTAAGAAGGTTCCAAGTAGAGCTTTCAACATGCAACCAGAAGAAATGGGAGTGTTTATTGAAAACAACACTTAAACTGAAACAGGCTGTTTTACAACTGATCCAAAGTTTAGGACCACACCTCCCAAAAAAAACCAACCTGTGATCCCCCCCCCCACACACACACACACACACACAATAAAAATCCAAGTTCCAGCGGGCATTGTGTACTGTAGCGCTGTCCTGTTGAAAAACCCAGTGGTTACCACACAGACGAGGGCCCTCAGTCATGAGGGATGCTCTCTGCATCATCTGGACATAGCCAGCAGCCGTTTGACGCCCCTGCACCTCCTGAAGCTCCGTTGTTCCACTGAAGGAAAAATCAATCCAGAAGAGCTCAACCAATGCCGAACTGCTGTGCTTCAACAGGAACATGTGATTGGTTTCCATATTATGGGCCCCAGTGCTGGAGATATCCTCCAGGGTTTTGTGGCAGCAGTGAAATGTTGTCTCACCAAAGAACAACTAGATACTGCTGTGAGCAGCCACCCCGATCAGCCCAGGTCAGTATTTTTCCACAATATTTTAAAAACCGTTTAGAAAGAACAACTTAATCTGGACGCTATTAAGGCACCAAATGACAAACTGCTGCTTCTGACACCTGCTAATAATTTTTCTTAATAATTTTTGTTATTAATCCTCTGTCTTCTGCTTGATGTGCTGTTACACTTGGTTTTGAAGAGCTGTGCTGAGAGCTCACTTTGGAGATATTACAGTGTTCATGCCCTAGAAAAGCTCTGCTGTTTGGGGTCATTGCCACAGCAGCACATTTAAATGAGTCTCCCACTTTGGATGCAGCCAGTCTGAATTATTCATAGACAATATTTAATTAAAAAACAAAAACCTGTCGCTCAAGGCAGCAGAGATTGACCCCACAGTACATGAGCCCGTAATAGTTGACATTTTCAAAAGTTAATTAATAAGACATTCAATGAAGTGGTAAATAGAGGTCACTGAGTCCGCCAGTGTCAGCTAAGACGAGGTTCGGGGAGTGATGGCTAACTACATATCACCTTGTGGACTACGGATTGATTGCTCTGCTGTAATTACTGAATGTGACTGTGTGTAATGTGAAATGTGTCACAGTGATGAACCAGTAGTAATTATGATTCGACGCAGACGTCTGTCTGTCTGAAAATGAGCCAAAACAGCTCAGTTTATTTTATACACAGGCCGAAGGTTATGTTGTAGGCTTAGATTCCATCTAAATGAGATGACATCATTGGTCTTTGCAAAAAGTGTGTTGTTGCAAAGACAAAGTGAAACATTTTCTCACTTTTATGGATTTTGCAGTGGAGTGGTGCTCACCGCTTTGACCCAGACACAACGTCTGTCTGAGGCCTTGATGCTGAGAGGAAACTGCTGAGGTTAGCTCCCCTGCTGCGCGTCACCGTCTCTTACTGCAACAGGACAGCAGGCACACGTTTGTGACCAGCTGATTAGTGGAGGTGGCAGAAAGGCTGGATGATCCTCGAGTGATGTTTTCACCTGAACCCTGACAGACAGGCGGGTGACGACTGTTAGTCTGCTGCTAACACACTCTCTCTTTTTGTGCGTCTTTTTTCTGTTTGTTTGCTTTTTTTTATGAACTGGTTGCTTTGAGTATAACTTTAAAATATAAAGTCCCACTGAAGCATTTTTTTTTTGCTTCGTTGCTTCAGGGAAGATAAGATGCTCCCTAAGGTTCTGCCTTTGAAAGCCTCTGTAAGCTTAAATTTAGTAGAATATTTTAAAGGCTGCAACATAGTGATAAGACTGGGATTTGCTGCATTTACATGGAGTAAAAGCTCTGGCTTATACTCTGTGTTTTTATTGCCTGGTACGAGCCTCGGGGGTTTTACAGACTTAATTTCATGTAATGAACTAGACGGAAGATTATGGAATTATCTAAATTAATGGTATTCTTGGTGGAAGCTAATGCTATAGCCTTTAGAGTTCCCTATTTTTACTCTTATATTCCAACTCAGCATCACAGAGCACAACATCTGCTTTAAAGCAACGGCTGAATCTTGGTGCAGGTCATTGAGTGAAGCACATAAAGTATCTCTCTGAAGAGTTCTTTCATCCCTCATCACCTCAGGTCTGCACTCTTCATTTCGATTACATTTTTAAAAAAAAGTACCTCTGTGAGCTCACAGCATGGACGTGTCCCGTGCAAGGGCATCATTTTCATTATCTTGGTGAGTTGCAGCCTGTCTCGAGTGCACAGTTTAAACATCCACTCCATGTTGTTGCACTCTATGATCATTGATGGGGTGGCTGTGGCTCAGGTGGTAGAGCAAATCAGCTACTGATCGGAAAGTCGGTGGTTCGGTCCTTGGCTTCCCCAGTCTGCATATCAAGTATCCTTGGGTAAGATACTAACCCCAAATTGCCCTCTGATGCGTTCATCGGAGCGTGGATGAATGTGAATGCAGGTTAGTTTGCACTTGTGTATAGACGTGCTGGTATGAGTGGTTGTATAGAGCGCTTTGAGTACTCCGGGAGAGTAGAAAAGCACTATATAAGAATCAGTCCATTTACCATTGATGCTGAGTGATTAGATGCAGATTTTCTATTGCTATCCCCCTGACCACCTTCTGACTGCCTCTGTGACAGACCTGCCTGCAAAAGATAGATACCCTCATTAGAACAAGTGCACAGGACTGCCTCTTTCTGGCGTGTGCTTGAAAATGCAATTAGAGCATAATTTGATCAAAGCAAAGCAGCTTCTATGACTTTGTGCAGGTCTCACAGCAAGGTCGAGATGCCATGTAGGAGTCTATTTATCACCGGCCTCTTGGTTTGGACTTGGTTTAAAGGTTTTGCCTGACCTTCTTACAGTATGCTCTTACTCCACTAGGTGGGACTGTAGCTGAATGAAGTGAATGAAGCAGCTCTGCTTGCATTTAAGTCACAAACTGAAAAGCTGTACTGGTTGATTTCATGAGAAGCACAAGTCCTCATATTATCAGCTAATGTCATTAATATATGAAACAGCATTATATTGCTAATACAGATCTATTCATGTGTATAAGCAGTAGTTTAGCTTTGTAGCTCTTCAAGGTGGAGCCAGCTCTAATTCCACTGCACACAGCTCAGTAGTTTAGTCCAATGGTTTCCAGCCCATGGAGCCCAGGAACCTCCAAAGGGTCACAGGATGAAGCTGCTGTAACATGATGAAGAGGGCAGAGTGAAGAGTAAAAGCACATCTGTGTGCTCAGATCCATCTTTTTTCTTTGCTTTGTGAAATACTCGACCATTGAAGCCTAAAACAATTATTTACAGTGCCTCTAGTTCTCTGTCAGAAAAACAAATCAATCAGCTGAGACATGACAAAACAAACTACACACTTTGAATGCTGAATGACTGTTTTTGGATTTTTGTTATGTTTGTTCGAGCTGTTTCACATTTTGTGTTGTTATCACTGGTTCCTGTCTGGATGGTAACTTTTTAGACCTCGATAACTGGTTTGCCCAGTTTCACAGTTATACATTTGATCCTTTATTCACCCGCAGGCATATGTACTCCACACATTGCTCTTGTTCTTGTCATGTTTTCCTCATCGTGTTTGGCATTTTTTGGACTGTTTAAAGGCTCCTGTGTGCTCCTCTTGTGCTTCTTTGGCACACTGTTTTCGTAAGATAGTTGCGTGTTTTAACCAAATAATTTTTATTTTGGACATTAACTCATTTGGTCCTTCTCCCTCTGAGTCATTATAGTTTTAGTCATCCAACGGCAATAGTGGAGGAAATACTCACATCTTCTGCTAAGTAAAGGTAGCAATACAATGTAAAAATTGTGGACTATAATATAAAGTAGGTCCTGC
Organism: Copadichromis virginalis; assembly: GCF_057382275.1. Taxonomy (NCBI): domain Eukaryota; kingdom Metazoa; phylum Chordata; class Actinopteri; order Cichliformes; family Cichlidae; genus Copadichromis; species Copadichromis virginalis. The sequence continues at coordinate 1,758,482 of NC_140634.1, forward strand.
ATTCGCAGCCTGTTTTAACTAAATGTATGCAAATCTTGTCAGCAAAATGTACTTGAGTAGCAATAAAAGTAAAAGATATTCACTGCAAACCAAGGTGGACCAATGTTGATGGATTTCTGCAAGACAATGAACTTGTATTTAAAAATTAGACATGACCGAAGAATAACTAATATTCTTGTTATTCTGGTGGACCTGGATGGGTCAGAGCCTTGTGCTATGATAGGCGATAGCACTAGATTCACTTTTTTGAGGCTTCGCTTTCTGTGTTTCATTTCATTCCTTATATTATTAAAGTTTTAAAATCCTAATGTGCTGTAAAGTAACAAAACTATAGTGTTCAGAGTTAGAACACTTACCTCTGCACTAATCAGACGTCAAAGTGAAAAGCAGCATAAAATGAAAAGTATACTGAACTGTAATAAAGTGTACTTGGTTACGGTGCACCACTGCAGTATAGTCGACTCAAATGTAAGCTGACGTTGTGGATGTTCAAAGGAAGTTAAAACGACTAGATGCTGTTGACTTAATTTTATGTTATGCATTTCGGAAGGAAGCACTGTACTTTTTAAACCCACAATACATCTATTTAACTAATACAGACAGTTAAGAACTGACACCCAAAGCACGCCATCGGGGTATAGGCCCAATACACAATGTTGCAAACGTTTAATCTATATCGATCTCTGTTGAGACTGGTGATATTTTTATACTTTGTTCTTATTTTAAAAGTTTCCTTGTGTTGGTCATACAGCCACGACAGACACGGCGCCATAACAACAAACAGCAGCTTGGAATTATGCTCATAAATTCAAGTGCACACGTGGACGCGCTCATTCGCTCCGAGGACGAACCACCCCTCTTTTAGCCCAGAAGTGGTACGCTCCATGTTGGATGTGTTCAGCTCATTGACCGGCGGACAATCCTCATCAGTACCGCCAGAGCCCCGGAGCCTCCGACAGACCGGCCCTTCATTCCCGCACAAAGCGCGCGGCATCCTCCAGCCTCTCCGTCCCGCCATGAAACAGACTCTGAGCGAACTGATGAGGATGAGCAGGATATGCCGGATGATATTTGCCACTTGTTTGGGATCCTTTATTCTGGTCATCTTTTATTTCCAAAGTATGTTTCAACCAGGTAGGATCTCGCTGCTCTTTCTCTCGGGTGTGTGAGTGCGTGTTGATGAATTGCATCCTGCCTGGTAACCTCCTGGCGCGCCGACGCATCGATTTGTTCTGGCTGTACAGTAATGCGCCCGATAAATAATTGATACTTGCGCGATGTAAAGGCGTAAATCAACCAGAGTGAGTACGGTGGTTTAAATCGATCTTCCACGTGAGACCGGTCGCCTTGTTGCGCGTTCCGGCGTTTGCTGAGCTGCTCTTTTTTGGTTGAAGTGTTTCTTGGTTTGTGTGTATGTGTGAGTAACCTGGGGCTGGCCACTCGCTTCCCTTCAGCTGACAAGTGGCATGGTGGCAGTAGCGGTGGGGGGGCTTTTTGTCTTCACAAACGCGGCTTGGCG